>NC_133769.1:282086283-282187014 GCF_003597395.2 Chelonoidis abingdonii | reverse complement strand
TGCAGCACTGTGCTGTGGACTCTGTATCATAGCCTGGAGATTTTTTTAAAATGCTTTGGCATTTCATCTTCTGTAACGGAGCTCTGATAGAACAGATTTGTCTCCTCATACAGTGGTCAGATCCAGTATCTCCCATACAGTCCATGCAGGAGCTCTTTTCGGATTTGGGACTGCATCGCCACCCGTGCTGATCAGCACTACACACTGGACAAACAGGGAATGAAATTCAAAAGTTTGCGGGGCTTTTCCTGTGTACCTGGCCACTGCATCCAAGTTCAGATTGCTGTACAGAGTGGTCACAGTGGAGCACTGTGGGATACCGCCCGGAGGCCAATACTGTTGATTTGCGGCCACATTAACCCTAATCCGATATGGTAATACCGATTTTAGCGCTACTCCTCTCGTTGGGGAAGAGTACAGAAATCAATTTAAAGAGCCCTTTATATCGATATAAAGGGCCTCGTTGTGTGGATGGGTACAGCGTTAAATTGGTTTAACGTTTCTAAAATCAGTTGAAACGCGTAGTGTAGACCAGACCTGAGATCTAGATTATGAATCAATCTGCATGGACTCCTTGCAAGCAACACTTGGCCTGTATACTTCACTGCACCATTTATAGGATTGACCTGTTTTCCTCAATGGTGGAATCAGGGAAAAGTGCTTCCAGCCCAAGAGAATCCCCAAAAGGCTGACGCTCATCACAACCTATAACTCCACGACTCCTCCACCTTGCATTTTGCAATTTCCAGGAACATTAAAAGGCAGAGGATGGGGAAAAAATGCATTCTCTCTTCCCCAGTGTCTTCAGACTTTTTCCCTTTTTCCAGATATAGACTAAGCCCAGAAGGATGCTCGTCAAGTCCAGTCCAGTAAATTTGAAAAGCAATACTTCAGCAAAACAAAAATGCCAGAAACAGTCCACAAAGCCCAGAGGGAGTGTGAGCCAAATGGATTTATTAATAGATAATTTTTCACTGTATTTCAAATTCAATTATAAAAACACCAAAGTTCTCAGATACTGCAGAGGCAGAAAAAAACTTAAAAGCAGATAGAATTGTTACATGCAGTAAGTTTTTCCTTCACAAGGCTGATCCTGCATGGGGCTGGGTGCCTTCAGTTCTCTGTGATATCAGCTGGAGTTCAAGCTGCACAGCAATTTGCTGGAAGTGATAAGCACCCTTAATAAGCGATATGTTCAAGGTCCCACATACTCTCCAGCAAGCTGGGCCTGAATTCTGCAGCAAGAGCCCTGGATATTGTGGCAATCTGATGTAGGCATTATGTAGCACCCAAATTTAATTTTAAAAGGAAATGTTTAACGAATTAAACATGTAAACTAGTATAAAAGGCCCTTATGCTATTTAGATATTGACTTACTGTACATTTATTTTAGGTTATCCTTATAATCTCATTATTGATACATTACAAATTCTTATTCTGGCAATGAATAATTGCATCATAGATGTTGTTGGGGTAAAGTGGAGATTTTGACAGCTGTATAAAGTGCAGCTGAGGCTTTTGTTTCCTGAGGCCTTTTTGACGGCAGTTTGGGACTATGGCTAAGCACAGTAGTTGGGTGGGTCTGTCAAAATAATCAGCAGTGAAATAGCGCACAACTATTTGGGGTACATTTAGCTCAGCTTTCCAAGGTTTACTTCTTAGCCTGGAGGGCTAGAACCATTGGGAAAGATGTCCTGCACTGTTCCTGCAGTACAAAGGGACTTGTCTTGCCACAAACCCTCCCTGCACCTGATGTGCAGTTCCTAGCTGTCCTCAGACTGAGGAGTGGATATGGCATAATAGCATCTCTGTAACCCCACCTTTGGTTCGATGCTGAGCACAGGACAGCTTCACTCAAGGATATGACTATTTTTCTTTACAAAAATTCAGGAGCAGGGTGTGAATTTTGAGTCAAATTCCATGGCCCCAGGCTTCTGGAATACTTGTTGGTCTAACATATATTTCAGTACACTTAGTTTTATGTATGTCTAGTCTATTTAAAGTGAACGTTTTCATAATAGATAAAATATTTACTTTTTTATTGCCTGTATTATTTGTATTATAGCAGTGCCTAGGGGCCCACTCATGGACCAGAACCCCACTGTACTATGTGCTGTACAAATACAGAACAAAGAGACAGAACCTGCCAAAAGAACTTACAACATAAGTATAAGGCAAGAGAAAACAGATGGATACTGACACATGGAGGAATACAAGGAAACAATGAGACCGTATCGGTCAGCATGAAAGGCAGTGGTCTGAATACACCAGCAGCCCAATACTCATCAATTTTTTTGTAGACAACATGGCAAAGGAGAGTTTTAAGGAATGTTCTGAAAGAGGATCACGAGTCAGTTTTGTGGATGTTTATGGGGAGCTTCTCCTAAGCATTAGGGACAACATGGGAGGAAGAATGAAGATGATTTTTGAAAATTTAACAAGTGATGATAGAGGCTGGAATCATGGGGTAACCAGAGGTGCGAGTCAATCTTTATGTTTCTTTGACCCCTTTTATTTCTATTTCTTATGGTTATCATATACAGAACTTAAGAGGATATAAGAATAAACAAAAGAGAAAAAAACTGATTATACAAAAGCAGGTTTTTTAACGTTTCTAGGGAAAGCTTCACAATTATCCACTTTTTTGGTAGCCATACAATCATTTGCACATATCTGGGGATACCAAAAATAATTATCTGTTCAACTTATAATTCTCTACCTAAATATTCAAACAGTGAATATTTTTGCAACTAACCCCCAAAGGTGTGAATCCTCTTGACTTCCATTAACCTGAACAACAGCTGAAGGAGCTCCACTCATTCCAGAATTTGACCCTGTTCCATAACAGAAAAGAGTTCCTTGTCATTCCTTGCTTGTAAAAAATAAAATCCCGACAACAGTAAAATGCCAATTCATACAAAAATATGTATTCACTAGAAATGGCAGTGTATCTGATCTGAACATACTCAAGTGTGTTGTTTTGAGCAACACCTGAACCCTATTGCAAACATGTTGATTATTATGGGCTCCATTGGTCACTTATTTAGAGTCTCTGTCCTTCAGTGGTGCTGGAACAAGGAGTACTCCACTCTTCTTGGGCTTGAAGTATTAATACCAAATGCCAAATTCATGGTTTCCATGGTTTCCAATAGCAGCACCCCACTTTAAAAATTGTTCCTGCACCCCTTCTCTCCCTCATTTTTCCTATGCTGTATCTCCTCCTATACTTTAGCTTGAAGAGGGTTGCTTTATTATATCAGGATTAAATACCTAATTTAGTGATTGAATATTTTATTGAATTGTAAAACATCTCAAGAGTCTTGAAAGTAAAGGTGCTTTATAAATAGTTATCATGTTAGTTTGTGTAGATAATTATATAACTGTTATATAATAACTGTACGCTATAAAATGTCTTCTATCATTTACAAGTTGGACATTATAATAAAAATGGAAATATGATATGTGACTGCATGCTGGAGTCACAAAATTCTTGCTACCAACTTCATATTTTAATTTAAGGCCTGGAAGGCACGTATAAAAGGTCTATTTTTTCCAATCTCTTTGTATCCTTTTCTCTTGTCTTTAATAGGCTTTTCATTACACCACTTAGTTCTAGTTGAAAGCTTAACAGATCTTCCTATTATCAGATCTGCTCCACTTTGGTCTAGTGCCAGACTGGTTTGCAGGCATCACTGGGGAACAAGGAAAAGTTTGACTATATCCCCTGGTGTTGACAGCAATCTCTAAAGAACGTCTGCTAACTGCCAAAGACCAATTTGATGGCTTCACTGATACCAATACTTATACTCCATTTCTAACAATATTTCCAAAATAATTGTCAAGATACCTATTTGGAAGAAAACTTATATTTATGTCTTAGAAAAACATTGGTCTAGTCCTACAAGGTTCAGAACAGCCTGAACTCCCACATAAGTCAATAGGAATTGAGGACTGTCAGCATCATATGTATGTGTTCAGCGCCAGGATGGGACCCAAATCTGACATGAGAGATTAATCAAGTCTGCTTCTTTCCTGTGTTTAATTCCTTTTTCTGTTGGTGATATCTTTATGTTGAATCATTTATACACATTTTGATCTTGAGTTTTGGTTCAGGCCCTTTTTCTATACTGAGAGTGTATAAAGTTACACTAACTCCTGCTGGTATGTAATATCCCAGCTCTTTCATAATTTATTTCACATACACAAAGCTGAAGTAATTGGGATTTATATTGTTAAGTGCACTGGAGCTGGTGGAGGGAGGGTATCTATCATTCCTGCCCAGGGCTACAATGTGGGGCTGAAGCACAAGCTTTGCTTCTTCTGAAACCCCATGGATTCTAATACAGCTTCCATATGGGAGTAATGACCACAGTCGCTTTGTACCAATGGCACAGAGTGTTACGATCACTATGTTTGAAACAGAGGACACTCAGCGTCCACTCACCTTATCTATCTCTAACTCTCAGCTTCCCATGTTCTCCTGTGCAGAGCTAACAAGGATGTCAGAACCCTCCACTATCCACCTACCCCGAGGGACTATTCCTGCCTCATTTCACCCCATTGATCTTACTTCCATGCACAAGCTGTCCCTACCTGGAAGAATTCCACCCTAAGCACACAAAGTAATAACATTTAAATGATCATATTCTGCCCCAGCACTGAACCATATTATTATGATATCTTAAGACCATAAACAAGAAAAAACAAAACAAACAAAAAGCAACAACAACAATAACCTTCAAACCCGTAAGTAAAGCCTTCCATATAAACTGAATTTGACTTTATCCTTCAGGCATGCCCTTTTAGATGTCTCATATTTTAGCAGGATAATCTATTACTATGTATATCCATTATCTCCATATATTGAATATTATATATATCTTATATGCAGGTTACATTAAAAAGAAAAACCCTATGTAAGAAATATACTTTGCTGTAGTGCTTTTAAATGAGATGTTCAATGAATTGCAAGGGAATGTGACCTTCTGGATGCCCTAAAACATTATTCAATGGTGAACATCGATTTGACATGTTGTCATGGGACATTGTGAGATTTAAACAACGTCTATGTGGCAACAATTGTGAGACCCAAGAAAGGGATCTCAAAGGCTAAACATCTTATATCTGCTTAAAAAGTTCTACCTGTACTGTCCTATTTTACTTGCTATGGATGGACTTGAAATATGCATTCGTTTAATACTGTAATTTGGGGGAGGGGATTAATTTTTTGTTGCTGTTTGAAAGAAAATGTCTTTTTTCCATTGGTATTTTACTATGGTGAAAGGCTGTCAAGGTATACATGCAGTAAACATATAAAAGCAGATATTTCACTACTAATTTCAGTTCATGTTTGTGAAAGACCATTCTGTATAGTGTCAAGTATTTGTGTATAAAAGGGGTAATTAACTAGGCACAGTACTGTAATAAAAATAAATTATGGAACAAAGAAAATTTCTCTAAATGTAGTCATACACATTCTTTTACAAAATATCAGAAGTTAGTGTGTTACTCTTTCATTCAGTGTATTCCAAAACAAATATTTAAACATAAACACATTTTAGGTCTTCATTGCTATTTTAAATGTCCTTTTTAATATTTTTTTATTGTCACAAGAATTACATGAACACTGATATTTAAAAGAGAGTGTTGTAGTCCCGTGGGTAGGGTATTACACTCGGTTTAGGAAGACTTGAGTTCTATTTACTGGACTAGTGACCAGCTTTGTAATTTTGGAGGCATGTCACTTCACCGCTCTCTGCCTCTGTGTTTTTTTCTAGTAAGAGTATAAAAGCTCCTCAGAACAAGGACTATCTATTAACATGGTCTTGTCTATGTTAGAGAAGTGCTAAATTCAGCAAAATGAATTTAAACCAATCTGTGTAGTTAAGCTGATGGAAACATCCAGTGTGCACACGTTATCAGGTTTAACCCTGTCTTATACTGGTCTAGCTGGCCCGCCCCCCAAAAAAACCCAGCCAACCAAAAAAAACCCTCACAACTTACTTATTGCACTGTATTACTATAATATCCTGTTTGTTTTTTCCATTAGTCAAGGAACACTTGGGGCCTGATCTGAAAACACCTATGCGTATGGGTAACTTCATGTATGCAAGTAATCTCAATGGCTAGTGACTGTTCCTAAATTATTCTGTCCTGATATGTGGCATGTGAAGGTTCAGTTTGTTTATGGCAAAATTGGAAGGAGGAGAAGGAAATTAAAAAATAGACCAGTAAGAGGTAGCTTCAACATTACAATGGAGGGGGTATAATGGAGATGTGACAGTCCCGCCCTTTTATAAATGCATGATTTTTTTAAGTTAGTGATCAGTTACTAAACACAACATATAGTTTTATTAATCTCTAATGCTAAATATTAAGGTCTCAACACTACAAACACTTATATGAATAACATTAAACGTATGATGGTTCCAGTCACGATACGGCACAGGATCAGAACCTTCTTTTATAGTATTTTAGATTTGCCCTGATTTGTTCCCCATTCTCATAAACAGGCTCTGTTTTCCTGATCTTCAGAACTCCTGAATAGGCCTTTTCTTCTCTTTACATAATTATTATCATTAACAATGTTCATGTCTCAGTTTTCCCATCTGTAAAATTGGGATAACGATAATGCTACTTACTTCCTTCTGTGATGTGCTTTCAGATCTACTGATGAAAAAATACTATTTAAAAGTTAGGTATTATTATTATGGTTATTTATTTATTTATTTATTTGTGTTACCGTAATGCTGAGGAATCCTAGTCAAGGATCTGGACCCCATTCCACTAGACATTGTGCTAACACAGAACACGAGCTGGTTCCTGCCCTAAAAAGCCTTACATTCTAAGTATAGGAGAAGAGATCAGAGATGGATACAGACATGGGACCACAAGGAACAAATGTAAGAATATTGGTCAGCATGAGAGGCAGTGGTCTCAGCGTGCCAACATCCTAATCATTTTCAATTTTTTTTGGAGGCATCACAGCAGGAGGGTTTTAAGGAGGATAATGGGTAAGGCAAAATAATGTAGAGGAGTTTTGGCTTGTGCATAGAATATGGGGAATTTGTAGTAAGTTGCTATACTTGTTTTTGCATGAAAGCCATGAACACAAACAGCCCTATGTCACTTGTCTGTCATATCTAGAACCATGAGTTTAAATCTGATTTAGGTGACCAGTAAAAGTAAATGTAATGCTCTCAGGTTTCTTTCTAGTGAATTATTTTCCACATCATAAAGCCACTGCACAGTTTGGTACAAGGCAGACCCCTGGACTGGAATAGCTTGGGTATCATTGCTGATCAGGAATGAGAGGTATGGAAAAAAATGTTCAAAGGTGTTTACCCAATACCTGCCCACACTCTCCAGTGCGGGTAGTCACTCACTATCAGTAGGAACAGCATTTACAATGGTGAAACAAACATGAACCAGATTATATTTCGGATAGTAACTACATTTGATTTTATTTCTAAATCTTATGAAAATATTCAAATCTGTGACATTTCTTATTTTAAATGTCTATATATTAATATTATGTAACTTGATTTTTAAATCCATAATTTATTTCATGAATTAAAATTTAAAAAGTCATTGATCATTTCCTACACAAGAGATTTGTTTTCCTACAAGAGAGAGAGACATATCTGCAGAGCATTGCTATCTGCACTGTGATTTGATTATTACTGCTGCAGTATTTTCTGTATATACATGTAGCCAAGTTAAAATTTAAAATAACTCAACATCTTGTTGTTTCTCGTAGGGCTCAATAACTCCCAGCATCTTCAACTCCCATTTGACTTCACTGGGACGTAAGTGCATAGAGCACCTTGGGCCCACTTATGCTGCACATCTTTCAGGATTGTCCCAACTGGGTAGCAAAAAAAACACAAAAAAGCTGACATAATCATCTAATGCATGTCACTTTTTCTAGATTGTTTTGGAAAAAATATCATGGGTATGACACCATCTTCACATCTTTGAAACAGTGAGCCTTTGTGAACCGGTGCCATATTTGTACATCTTAGGAGTCAGAGATCTGTTGAGATCAATATGCCACTGGGTTTACATTTAATTAAACAATGATAAGTGTCTACTGTACCTCTCAGTTCTCTTGTGACCACATGATCAAACTATTTAAAAGACTAAGGCTAAGTTATTGCAGCTCTCACAAACACTAAAGATCTGGCATTTGATGGTATCACTGGTGCCTGTTTATTTCCAGCTCAAACAATTTGAAAGAGACTTGTAAGAGTCCTAAGTGACTAGATATTAATCAATATCTGACATAAATACTGATTTGTACCTGACATGAAACAGGCCAAAACATATTGGCTAAAGCCACAATACATTTGAGATGCATTATTTGACTTTCAATTGCCTCAGTAACATAACTTGCAGGGCACTGAATGAATCCATTTCGTGCTTATCCTGAGAGATGCATGACATTGGATGGCATTTAACTTTTTAATCAAATCTAATGTCTCTCTGAAATTCCCTTTGTGCCTTGATCTGCCTCCCAGTGAACACAGAAAAGAAAGCTCAGCTTTCCTAAATAGTGATTTCTACAAGTCTGATCATGTAGAAATAATTTTTTATACCTCATAATTTTCTATACCTTATTGTGTCCTGACTAGTGCATAATGATACCCTTATTAGTGTAAGATTTATTGTGGCAACCCATGTGAACAGCATACCAACCATAGGATAGTGAGAGCTTTTGGACCAATTTCTTGCAATAGTTTATGCTAATTGTGAGCCATTGTTTCCTAAATAAAACAACAAAGATCTGAGACCTTGTGTTTAGGCATGATTAATTCAGATGAATTTTCTCATTACTATGGGCCAGATTCCTTCATCTCTGTGAGCAAAAAGAACCCAGATCTAGCGGTTATACACTTGGGAGGGGATCCTAGGGAAGGGAGCCACAGTACTGGACAACATTTAAGCTGTGGCTACATCCTGTGCAACTCCATGAAATCTCCTCTTCAATTGTTCTAATAGAGCTTGGGACCATTGTTGGTGAGCAGGGAATAAGGGAAGGCTCTGTAGAATCATCTCCTCCAACTCTTTTCCTTCAACACCTATAAGGGTTCCCAATATCAATAAATGCTGATCCAGCATGAATTACTGCACTGAGTGAACCCCATTTATCTTAACAACCTGTCCAAGCCTCCACATCATTTGATAATGTTACAAGTTATTCTTGCTAACAAAAGCATGTTCTCCTCAAAAAGAAACAAACATAAAGAAAACAAACAAACAAAAGCCAAACACACACCACATACAGTAAATGACACACATTACTGTAAAAAAGATCACCCACAATCTCTTATTACTATAAAGAACAACATAAAAGGACAACAGAGTTGAGTCTTGGTTCAGTGTCAGCTGAGGCAGTTTATTTTGATAATCTCATGACCAGTTTTGTATATGACAATATAAGAGGAAGAATGAATACAATAGAACATTTCCAGACAAAATAATTACTTAAATAAGCATTCATCTATTTGAGAGTACTTATATGGCCTCCATCACCCTGGCATCCCTTACAATTTTGAATGTATTTATTTTCACAACAGCCCTGTGAAGTATAGCACTGCTGTTATCTCCATTTGACAGATGGTGCCCTGGCAGCTTATGTGACTAGCCTAACACCACACAAGAAGTCTATAGCAGAGCAGGAACTTGAGCCCAGGTCTCCCAAATTACAGTGGAGTATCCTAACAACTGGACCATCTTTCCTTCTTAAAGTTATAAATATAAATCCTGTTAGGCAATATACCCTAAGAGGTGACCTTAAGGTCATTTTTAAAAAACTGGTTGGAATACTTTTTTGCTTGTTTTTGATGAATAAAGGAGACATGTGCTTTTTTTAAAAAAAAAGACAAATTTTTGCTAGCCCTGGTGGAGAGAGGACAATGGGCTTTAGCAGTGCACTTCAGCAGTGTTGTGATCTCACAATTTTAGCTAGAAATGTGAGGTTTTCCTTAAAGAATCTGGAGTTATGTGATTATTTTTATTAGAGTCATATTAGTTATGCTTAAATACTGACAGTCACCTTTTCACATTCCTCCCTTTTGGGATGCGAGGGAGGAGTCCTGTTCCCAGTATGCTCTGAGCACCAGAGCTCACAGTGGGATGTGGGGGGAGTGGTTCTATAGGGCTATCTATGGCTGTCCTACACAATGACTGTGTAACACTGACAGACCCCAATCTTTGGTGGGGAATTGAACCCAGGTCTTCTGAGTCCTATTCCAACATTGTTGAGAACCATCTAAAGGACTTCTTATACGGCCCCTATTAAATTAACATTTGAGCATGTTGGGATTTGGTGGTTCCCAGTGAGTCTGATGCTGGGTAGGAATCATGGGACTTCGATACAATGCGATTCAATTCAATAAAGCTTTATTCAACATGTGCACAAAGAGAGCCAGTGGTACAAAAAAATCAGGCAGAGTCCCTCCAGCAAGAAGCCCCTCCCCTTGCTACTTTATAGCACATGGTGCTTATATATGGGTTTGTTTATCACATGCTCATAGTGCTCCAGTCCACATGCTGAGCTCACTCCCCTCCCCATGGCCTTCTCCAGAATGTTCCTAGGCCGGTGAGCCACAGCATGCTTCCCTATGCATAAGTACCCTGTAAACCACATTTTGTCTAAAATAAACACAACCATACCCTTCAAGTGCCTCTCAAATATTTAATTTACTATGAGGTTCGGAAGTACTCTTATCTTCATTTTACAGAGAGGGAAAAGAGTCATAAATAGACGAAACAACTTTCCCAAAGTCACACATGATGTCTGAGGCACAGCAGAGACCAAAACCCAAATCTCCTAAGCCCAAATCTAGCACCCTAACCATTTGACCTTCCTTCCTTCCTTCCCCGACTTTAAGAGCTGCACATAGGAAGCCATTTGCACTGCACAGAACTATGCTACATGTTCCTGAGCACTATCAACTGGCATTTTATTTATTCACTTACTATTTTTGAGAAATCAGGGAGGATGAGAGAGATCCCAGAGGACTAGAAAAGAGCAAATATAGTATCTATCTATAAAAAAGGGAATAAGGACAACCCAGAAATGATAGAATAATCATCTTAACTTCAGTACCCTGGAAAGATAATGGAGCAAATAACAGTCAACACGGATTTGTGAAGCACTAGTCATGTCAAATCAATTTAATATCCTCTCAGACAGAATAACAAGACTTGTGTTTACAGGAAAGCAGCAGATGTGATATATCTGATCTTAATAAGGCTTTTTTGATACTGTCTCACTTGAGCTTCTCATAAGCAAACAGGGGAAATATAGCCTAGATTAACCTACTTTAAGGTAGGTGCACAACTGAACAACCATGCTCTGAGAGTAGTTGTCAATCGTTTGCTGTCAAGTTTGAAGGGCATATCAAGTGGGGTCCTGCAAAGATCCATCCGGGGTTTGGTTCTATACAGTATCTGCATAAATTATGTGGATAATGGCCTAGAGAGTACACTTATAAACTTTACAGACAATACAAGATGTGAGGGGTTGCAAGCACTTTGAAGGAGAGGATTTGAATTTAAAATGATTTTGAAAAACTGTAGGAATAATCTGGAACAGGGACTGGCAATCTTTCGCACACAGCTCACCAGGGTAAGCACACTGCCAGGCTGGGCCGGTTTCTTTACCTGCTGCATCTGCAGGGTCAACCAATTACAGCTCCCACTGGCTGTGGTTCACCGCTCCAGGCCAATGGGGGTGGCAGGAAGCAGCAGTCAACACATCCCTCAGCTCATCCCGCTTCCTGCCACCCCCATTGGCCTGGAGCGGTGAACCACAGCCAGTGGGAGCTGTGATTGACTGAACCTGCGGATGCGGCAGGTAAACAAACCGGCCTGGACTGCCAGGGGGCTTACCCTGACGGGCCACGTACCACAGGTTGCCAATCCTTGGTCTGGAATAAATGGGATGAAATTCTACAAGGCCAAATGCTAAGTACTACATTTAGGAGTAAATAATCAATTGCACACATACAAAATTGGAAATGACTGCCTAGGAAGGAGTACTGCAAAGGATCTGGGGGTTATATTAGATCACAAGCTAAATATGAGTCAACAATGTAATATTATTGCAAAAAAAACAAACATCTTTCTGGGCTCTTATAGCAGGAGTTCTGCAAGAAAGACATGAGAAGAAATTCTTCCACTCTACTCACCACTGATAAGGCCTCAACTAGAGCTCTGTGTCCAGTTTTGTGCAGCACACTTTGGGAAAGATGTGGACAAACTGGATAAATTGCAGAGGAGAGCAACAAAAATATTTAAAAGTCCAGAAAACATGACCTAAAGAAAAGTGAAAAAACTGGGTCTGTTTAGTTTGGACAAGAGAAGAGTTGGGAATGGGGTGGGGAGAGGGAGGGGACTGACAAAAGTTTTCAAGTACATAGAAGGTTGTTATAAAGAGAAGATTGAAAATCTATTCTCCATATCCACTGAGAACAGGAAAAGATGTAATGGGCTTAAATTACAGCCAGGAAGATGTAGGCTAGACATTGGGAAAATCTTCTTAATTGTATAGATAGTTGCACCCTGGAAAAAATCACCTAGTGATATTGTGCAATATCCATCATTGCAGGTTTTTAAGCACACATTAGATAAACAACCGTCAGGGATGGTCCAGATAATACTTAGTTCTGCCTCAGTGCAGAGAACTGGACTAGATGGTCCCTGCAAGTCCCACATTTCTACAATTCTTTGATAGATATACAGATTTCTCTCATAACAAAGTGTCTAAAGCAGAAGAACATTTTTTCTCCAGGTGCCAGTCTCACGAATAAATTGAGCGAACTCCATTATCATACACACTCTCTTGCACGCAAATCTTAAAGTGTGAGAAAGGTTAGATACTTTCTTAAAACATAAAAATAAGAAATTTGGTGTCCATGACAGATATGAATTTCCCAGCATAATTTAAAAATAAATAAATAAATAAAGTGCACACATGCATCTGCTTGTATTTGTAATAAACAAAAGTATTCCCAGAGTGTCTGCCATTTCCCATATGTTGAAGAAAAAGCAGACTGAAATGAAAAAAAGGCTTATGAAAACAGTTTGACCTAAATTAAAATGGGATTTACAAAGCTGCCCACAGAATGGACCACTGCTAGCAATATATTTAAGTTATAATGAAATATGACTTTCGAGGCTACTGACAGAATATACTGTTAAGGCATAGACAGTCCCTGTACTACATTAGTGACTTTTCTTGGACTCAGATTTTAAATTAGTAGATACGGGCCTTGGAATTACCTCTATAGAGAATTGTAACTGGTGCAGGACAATTTAATTTTAAACACTATATTGCAGCTTAGTGCAATTGAAAGTTGAGTTTTAGCAAACACACACACATACACAATTTAATAGCTATATCAATAGAGACAGTTAAATATATTACAAATGCAAGTAAAATCACACTTGGGCACACTTGGGCACTCTATTCACCTAAATCCATATTTAGGTACCTAAGTGCTGATTTAATAAAAAATGTAGCATTAATGTACAGTAAAGGACACTCTAAATACAGACAAAGAAGTATTTGACACTGTTATCCAGGGTTTTTCAGAACTCAAAATATTGGTAATTTAACTGTTTCTCTCCAGGCAGTATTGGGAATAAATCAATGGAAACACAGCACTTCTGTCTGCTAAATGATTGATATAAGCAATCTTGCACTTACGTAAAACTACTATTTATTAGCTATTAAGCACAAACACACATGCACAATAGGTTTAGGACATCCCATATATAGTTATCCACAGTCTGAGATGGTTTCTAGTGATCACCAGCTGAACTTCCAGGGGCCCTCTTTCAGTTCAGCTGATGGAAAGTTTAAATGACAGTTCCTTGCCCAAACAAAAGCTCCCTGGAACTGCTCCAAGGTATTTACTTTCACCTAATTTTTTATAGCTAACTCTAGCAAAGCACATAGCCTCTAGTCAAGTATCAGAGGGGTAGCTGTGTTAATCTGGATCTGTAAAAGCAGCAAAGAGTCCTGTGGCACCTTATAGACTAACAGACATTTTGGAGCATGAGCTTTCGTGGGTAAATACCCACTTTGTCAGATGCATGTAGTGGAAATTTCCAGGGGCAGGTATATATATGCAAGCAAGAAGAAGGGAGGTAGAGGATTAAAAAACGAGGGTTTTGTTTCAATCAGAGAGGAATGAGGGGCCCTCATTCTAGTAGCTGGGGTGGTGAAAAACCAAAGGGAGGAGAAATTGGGTTCTGAAGCTGGCAAAGCCATCGTCTTTTGTTTTGTTTAATCCTGAGCCTGATTGGTGTTAAATGGTTGGGCAGATGGAGACTGAAGCTTCAGCAAAGTTTTACTCTTGTGAAGGCTTGGTTTCCTGAAGTTTTTTTTTCTGAGTGCGGGCAACCTTAGAAGATCTGCCTTATGTTGCCAGGGAGGGTTGAAAGTGTTCTCTACGGTTTTTTGGGTGTATTTGCATTTTTGCCTTAAATATCGGATTTGTTGTTCATTGTATACTTTTCCGTAAGAGAGAACTGTCGCCATTTGGGCGATGTACAATAGGCAAGGGCCATTCACGCGGAGGGTGATATGGCAAAATATATTAAAATTGGTGGACGTGGGCAGGTGGAAGGTGACCGGTGTGGATGGTTGGGCGTTTGATGGTGTGGCTGATCTGGTTAGGTCCTGTGATGGTGTCGCTGGTGTAGATATGTGGGCAGATATCAGAGGGGTAGCCATGTTAGTCTGAATCTGTAAAAACAGCAAAGAATCCTGTG
The DNA here is from genome assembly GCF_003597395.2 of Chelonoidis abingdonii. NCBI lineage: Eukaryota > Metazoa > Chordata > Testudines > Testudinidae > Chelonoidis > Chelonoidis abingdonii. The sequence continues at coordinate 282,172,227 of NC_133769.1, read as the reverse complement.
GCACCTTAGAGACTAACAGACGTTTTGGAGCCTGAGCTTTCTTGGGTAAATACCCACTTCGTCGGACGCATTCTATTTTGTGTTTGTTTCTTAAAAAAAGAAAATTGTTCCCTTTTACTATTTGCTATTTACTATTTGTAGTGTGTGACTGGTCACCTAAGAAATACTGAGTGGATAAAAAAAATATTTAGATGAAAATAACAAATGATTAGCAATTAATATCAAGTAATGAATAGTGTTCTTTTAGACTGAATTAATAATCATCATGCTAACTGTTGTGAGACTTTGGGGAGTTGTAAACAGTTTTGTGACCAGACAGCAGCCATACCAGTATTCATGAACAAATATAAGAGAACTCAACTTGTTACTTACATTTCTGAAAGTATTTGTGAATAATTTTGCATTCAACTAACTCTGTATCTCAGCAACTGAACAAGGGAGGTTATAATGACAATTATTATCTCTCAACCTTCAAACCTGCCAATATGTGTGACACAAGATGTGGAAATATGTGCCAACTGACCAAAATATAGAAGGCTGTTTTCTTGTTCATCAGGGAATAATTAGCATATTATAATAGGTTTTACTGGTTATTAAAGACATTTTCTCATTGCATTAATAAAATAAAACAGTACTAGAATTGGTAACACACCATGCTCCATCCCTTGGGCTTCTCTTCCACCTTGACCATTAATCTGTTGCAGATTCCAAACCTTGTTTGATTCATACACAAAATAAAAAAATCCTTAAACAAGTTTTATAAATAAAAAGATATAACTTGTCCATTAGTACAACAAAACCCAGTTGTTTCATATTATTTGCATTAGGGGCCCAGATAGAGGGTAGGACATTTGGGGATGGAGGATCCATCCTGGTCTTCTCAAAGGGAGAGGGTGTCCCTGCTGATTTTCATGGGAGGGAGTTGGGGAGGAGGAAGAGAAAGCATCTCCAGGGGCAGACGCTCCCTCCAGCTCCATCTCTGCCTTCTGAGTTCTACTTTCTCATTCATTCCCTATCTGAAATCTATTATGAATTCCTGGGCAGTTCTCTCACAGGCCTTTCTCTACTACTGGTGGTAGAGAGGAGTGGCATAGCAGAGACCCAGAGCTGCAGGCTGCAAGCTCCTGTCTTCTGAAACATTGACTGTGTGGTGCAGCAAGACAGGGAGGTTAAACCATTTACAAAATGGCACTTACCACATATAAGAGCTTTGATGACAGTCCTAATACAACCTTAACAGAAATAAGAATCATTTGTGCCCACTATAATGTTGGAAAATTGGTAAAATTATTTGCACTATAAAGTTCTCTTTAATACCAATATTTAACAAAGAGAATTAGATTACATGATCCAGATTCTCCATGGGTATATAGCAGCACAGCTCTACTGATTTTGATGAAGCTATGTGGATTTACATCAGATAATTATCTAGTCCCATAAATCCTTCTTGATTTGATCTCTGGTCATTACTATTTAGCACCAGTCATAGAATTTACAATGACAAAAATATCCGATGCTAAATTAAAATGATTAATAATTGCACACTAATACTCTTACAATTAAAGCATCTGTAATACCTAATTATCCTAATACAGGTATTATACAACCATATCTGTAATTAATTTGGAGAGGAAATCAAATGTTAACATTATGGTAATATATATTATCTTTATAACATGAATTGTGTAATTCTGATTAGACACGGATATTATCAAATAAAGAATGCTAAAAATAGGAAAAGCTCAGCTAAATTGTGTGACTTTTCTTTCTTAGTTGAAAGAATAGCAGCTGTACTTACTTGACCAGTTGTAGCTGTGCCTTTAAAGTACCAGTGTCCCTATGAGACACCCATAGCAGGTAAACAGGAGACAAGACTTCAGAAACTACCCTGATTAAATAAATATAACTGCCATCAGTTATATATAAGGAGTAAGCATTTCTTTCAAATTACTTGCTGTGTTAGACGACATGAGTGGCATGTTAATCTCTAGTTAAAATATTATGGGATGATTTACTGTATTTTTTCCCCTGGAGGTGCCTGAATGTCCATGATTTCCTTTTAAGCAAGTGAATTCTTCCAGCTGTGAATTAGCTATATTGCCATCTCTTTATGAATTTTGGATCTCATTAGAGATCATTATACTCATGAGATACACTCTTGTCTCACAAACAGTCTAAGCAATGCTTTTTCAACCTTGATTGTGTTTTTTTTGTATTCCCAAACTAATGTCTGTGCACTCTGATAGACTAAGAATAAGAAAGAAAAGAACAGTCTGGCATCCCAAATTGTTTCTGAATTATCTTGTGGATAACATAACGACAAGTATCACTTCTTTCATTCTTTCAGTTAACTTAAAATTAAAATCTGATTTACATTAACCCCCACTGATAGATAAGAGAATAAGAAATGAGAATTCATTTTAAGGGATTATAATATTTTGTAATAAATGTTCATGGAAAGGGTTGACAAGGTAATATATGCAAAGGTGGGATACTTAATGATTTTTAAAGTAGGTTTCTGTTTATAGTTTTGGATATCACATTCATTTTCAGATGGCAGACTATCATGAACATTAGTTCAGCATTTTTATTTGCAATATTTTCACATTTCAAGCAAAAAAGTGGGATTTTATTTTTAACCTAAATGTTTACTGAAAAACTAGTCAATCATCATTTCGGCATGGCAGAAGAATAGAAATTACATAAGTGAGATTAATTCTGAAATGGTCTGTTATAGCTGTGAGGAGCATTTCAACACATTGCAGGGTGGCAGAAAGCCTCTGAAGACAGGAGCTTCAGCTTAATAGACAGTAGCATTTATCAACCCACCAAGTCAGATCACAATATCTGTAAAAGATGCTTCTCTCCAAAGCATTCTGAAGAGATGCTAATGGCACTAATTCATGTCGAGGAGCCTGTGTGGTGTCTGTATTACTGTGCCTAAAACAGTTGCTACTCTGAAATCTATCAAGCAAAATGTAAAGTCAGCTGTGCAGACTGAGAGCTGGCTTCCAGCATCAGATGTTAGAACTATGACGTCAGTATGGCAGGCAATCTCATTGACAAGAAAGAGGGTGAAATTAAAAGTGTGGGCAGGGACAATAAATCTTAGTTATTTTAAAACATTTTTTTTTCTAAATCGGCAAATATGTTCTCTAATGAAAAAGACACAAACTAGGCAAGGTCTGAATTAATCAAAATAAGCTCTGTAAATTGGCTCCCATGTTAAGAAATGCATTAATACTCATGGGAGAGGGTGGTGAAAAAAGCATGTAAAAATATGAAAGAAGGTTTCATTGCCAGACAACAGAAAGAGAAAGTAACAAGTAGAAAGATGGATTTTAAATTAATGTAAGAAATCCACGACCACATAGAAACTTATTGATTGTCATTATGCTGCATACTATGGCTGTGTGGGTCTCTGTGATAGCAGCATAGACAGAACTCAGAACTTAATGCCCTAAAAGTAAAGGCCCCTGCCACTGAAAATTAAACAAAGAGAAAAAAATTAGTCCTGACTTGAGTTTACCTGGAAATTTACTTTTCCCACATCCCCTAAAAACATCTTATGGGTCATTCCAAATGCTTCTGTCTCTGCCCACCAGCATTTTGTTTGTCTCATCTAGGTGTAAAATGAACCTGCTATTTTTCATCTAAATCACTATTTCCTTCCTATATTGGGACTGCAGGGTAGCTGCCTCCACAATTGAAGACCTTTGAGGATGCATGTCTGCCCACTACTGCCCTTTGTAATCTCTCTGAAATCAGTGCAGTATTTCTCAGCTCTGCCAACCCTGCAGAAAACCACGAATGTATAATCAGAACTTTGTGATACTGCCAAAGGTTGCCAGTAGGTCTAAGAACACTAGTATGGACATTTGGTAGCAGATCCTCAGGTGGTACAAATTGTCATAGCTCCACTGAAATCATACCCTTTGTCCATACCATTAAGGGAATAATCTGTCAATATGCAGAACATGTTATCCCTGCCAAACTCAGTTCAGAAACTAGATAGAAAGAGTCTAAAAGAAGAGAGTGTTGGCATCTTTCAAACAATTATATTGACTATGGTATTTGTATCTCAGTGTAAGAACTGAAATTGACAGTTTTGTAATTTTGTTTTGTAATTATGGAGGTGCCTTTTATGGATTACATTTACTAAAATAGTCTATACTGTTCTGAATATGTATTATATTACAAAACTGTGGTGAGGCCCAATTGATTGCAGTTCAGTACACATATTCTTCCATTTTTATTTAATTGAAGGTCTTTACTTTTAGAGGCTATGGTTTGGTTCTTTAACTAATACCTTTGGAGTGGTTTTATCAAAGGTAGAAATTTGTATAGGGTAGTGATACCCTAAATTACAAAAATATTTTCTATGTGATGTAGCAGATAGGGTACTGGTAAGGGATTCAGGTGACCTGAACTCTATTCCTGGCTCTGCCACAGATCTATTCAAGTCAATACAACTTTGTGTGTCCTTGTTTTCCTTCCCAATTCCTATTTTGTTTTGTTTTGTTTTTTTACTGTAAGCTCTATGGGGTAGCAACAGTCAGTACATATTTGTACAATATTTAGCACAATGAGGCCCTAATCTTGATTGGGGACTTTATGTCCTGCAGTAATGCTCGTGGTAAATATTTAATTTGTCTGTTTAAAAAAAAAATCTAATAACTAGAATTACAGTATGAGAAACCTATAGTCTTCCTATCAAGCCATAGATAATAGGAATTGGAAAGGTCTCCTGAGTCAACAAAGCCAACATCTAGAAGAAAAAGTATTTACTTCTACACAGAAGAGCTGATATCTTGCAAATCCATATTAATGAGCATTGCTGTGTTTCCTTATCTCTTTCACCAACAGAAGTTGGTCCAATAAAAGATATTACCGCACTTACCTTGTCTGTCTTATATCAATATCCTTTCCTTATAAGGTGTTAGGAGATGAATTTTTTCCATTTTATTTAATTTATTATGACATAGCATAATAATATGTGCTATTCCTTTAAAATTAAAAAAGGAAATTCACCTGTAAAACACTCATTTTAGGAAAATCATTGTCAGGTGAGACTTCTTTTTTAAAGATCACATTTCCGGGACCTATTTCAAAATTATTGAAAGGCTCATATACTCTACTGTGCTCCATTGTGGCTACATAATGAAGATTTGAGGCTTGACTCTGAATGCCCATCCTTCTGGGAAGTTTAAACTACAACCATAATATTTCTGATGTAGTTTTAAATATAAATAGCATAATAAAAACTGAAAAATATCATTTTATATCCCATCATTCAAATCCTTTATGTCAATAATGAAAAGCTAGAAAGTCAACCTCAGTCCCTATGGATTCTTTCAAATATTTCATTTAATGGATGTGCTTCACTACTTGCTTTTTGCCAGATTTCAGTAGTCCAGTGAGCCAATATTTGTTTGACACTTCAGCTGAGATATCAATTTCCATTTGTTAAGATGGTATCCTGAAAATAACTTTAGAGATATTGAAGGATGTTCACTATAATATAATATAATATAATATAATATAATATAATATAATATAATATAATATAATGAGATGTTCAATATTATTTTTAAATGAAATAGGTGTTTTATATAGTGTCCAGATAAGGTATGTAAATACTTTGAAACAAAGGGCAATATTTTGTGGCACATACAGGAACAGTGAACTCTAAACCATATGTTAGGTATAGAATCAGAAAGCATACCAGAAGCTCTAAGGCAGTGCTGGGCAACATGCAGCCCACAGGGACACGCTGGTCACCGCTTCTCGCAGCTCCCATTGGCCAGGAAAAGCAAACAGCAGCCACTGGGAGCTGTGGGTGGCCGTGCAAATGAAAACAAAGTGTCTCGCAGCCCACCAAAGGATTACCCTGATAAGCTGTGTGTGGCCCATGGGCTGCAGGTTGCCTACCACTGTTCTAAGGACAGAATAATTGCTTCCCAAGAAAAGTCACAATGTATTAGGAGGGTCTTTAGGGTTATTTTTTTCTTTATTTGCTGAAATATTGCTGGACTTCTGAGGACTATTTATCCTTAATTTAAACAGGATTTCTGGTTTTCAAATGGGCATTGCAAAGGGAGACAGAAATTATATTTATTACAGCAAATGATGGCACATTAGCTAAAAACACTAAACAGGAACATTCCAGGTAAACACATTAGGTCACTGAGTTACACTTCTATTTTAAGGACAGCAAAGCCATGAAAGCCAGATGGAAGGAGAATTTTGAGTAACACAAGCCATTATACAAATCAGAAAGAACAAGGCAGCAGGGCCAGATGGCATACCGGCTGATGTCTAAAAATTTGGATTTGAAGAATGTTAAGGAAGCTTCACAAACTTTTTCTACATATCTGGTATAATGAGAAGATTCTGGAAGACTTGAGAAAAGTCAACAATGTTGCAATCTTTAAGAAAGGAGATAAGTTGAAGTGTGGAAATGTGTGCCTTGCTATCTACCACAGGGGAAATTCTTTCCCATATCCTCTTAAACCGATTATTTCCCCTTGCTGAGGAAATATTGCTGGAATCGAAGAGCAGTTTTAGACTTTCTGTGGAGCAACTGACATGATCTCTCTTGCCTGCCAAATCCAGGAAAATTCTTGGGAACAAAATCAGGACCTGTATATGGCCTTCATCAATTCGAAAAAGGTCTTCGACTCTGTCAGTCATGAAGGCCTGTGGAAGGTGCTGGCCAGATTAATCTGTCCTCCAAAATGTATTAAGGTCCTAAGGCTTCTTCATGATCAGATGACTGCCACTGTTTTCTCTAATGGCCTGAAGACAGACCCTTTCATAATCAAAACTGGGGCTAAGGAAGGATGCATTATTGCCCCAACCCTGTTCTCCATCTATTTAGCAGTCATTTTGGTCCTCATTAAAGATCAACTCCCCAGTGGAGTTAACATTCAGTACAGAATGGATGGGCTGCTTTTTAATTTTCAGCATCCCTGTTTGAAGTCTAAAGTCCTCAGGGCATCCATTAGTGATTTCAGAATACTGATGACTGTGCCATCCTCATGCACACTGAGAATGACCTTCAGTCCGCATTGGATTTTTTTGCGCAAGCTTACCAAAGCCTAGGGCTCTCATTCAGTACTGAGAGTGCTCCATCAGGAGATAGCAAACAGAGCTGTAAGCATGCATCCGTCGAAATGGGTATTCACTCATGAAAGCTCATCCTCCAAAACGTCTGTTAGTCTATAAGGTGCCACAAGACTCTTTGCTGCTTTTACAGAGTTGTGAACAGGGGAGTTTCAGTGGGAGTTTGCAAGAGGAGTTTGAGGGGAAGACTAAGGTACAGGCAGAGGAACAAACAGGCTAATGAAGGGAGTGCGTGGTGGTCTGGCAGTGTTTAGGTGCTTGTTGGAGGTTTGTGTTGCTGTGGGTGGTGGTGTTTTGATTTGGTTTGTGTTTCCCAGACTAACAGGACTTAGGTGAGAAGGCTATGACAGATACAGAGGCAGCAGTGATAATGACTCAAGCTGTGGATGATACAGTGAAGATGACTGGATGTGGATGCTGCAGCATGTACCTGATCCTGGAGGGGGTATGTGGTAATCTAGCCTCCCAGTCCCAGACCTGGACTTTAGCGTCCACAATCTGGTCCTGTCCCAAACCTGGACTTTTGCGTCCAAAAGTCTGGGGGCTTACCTGAAACTCCCCCAACTCACTACCAGCTTGGGTATTTGGGCTGCCACCAGGTCAGGAATTTAATTAGGAGCCTGACCCCCCCTTCCTCTCTCTGGTGTCCCCAACCCTCCCTTGGGTGGGACACCCAGATTCCAAATCCCTTGGATGCTAAAAGCAGGGGAGAAAACCCCTTCCCCCCTCCCCTCCTTGCCCAGGCTTGCCAAGAAACCGGTTTCTCTGCTTCCAAGAGATAAGCGTTCTCTTACTCTCAGGACAATTGAGATGCAAAATACCAACAGCTTGGCTTTGCCTTTCCCCTGCCTGTCCCGTGCCCTGTCTTTTTCCCGTGAGGGTAGACTGCTCTTTCCCTGAAAGCAATAGGAAAATAGCCCACAGCCTGGCTTTCCTTCCTTTGCCTCCCTAGGAAAAGAAACTTCCACAAGTTTTAAAAGAAAAAGTTTATATAAAAAAAGAAAAGAAAATATAAAACAATAATCTTGCATTAAGAAACTCAATACAGGCTCTTGCTTATAAGAAGATATGAAGAAACAGTCTGATTTAAAAGATAGCCCAACCAATTAAACCAGCTCCAACAAATCAACATGTGTACATGTGAATACACCACAAGAAACACAAAGACACATCATAGCAACCAACTTACTTGCTTTCCTTTGTACTCACAGATTTTGGTATAGAGTATTAAAGAGAGAGTTAGGAGGAAACTTGTTTACTCATAGCCGAGAAAACAAAAAAGACCCCGAGTCTACAAATTCCCGCCCCTGACTTTAAACAATCCAGTTCTTTGATTGGTCCTCTGGTCAGGTGTTTGGTTACCCTTTCCAGGTAAAAGAAACTTAACCCTTACCTTACCTATCTATTTATGACAGGGTACCTGAAAGGAGTTTTGTCTGCATGAAGTACTGCCTGATAGAGCTGATGGAAGAATAGGTCTGAGGATTGGAGATGCAAGCCAAAACTCTGGTTGAGTTTAGAAGGGGATTCGAGCAGATGATGGAGTAAAGACATGAGGAGGCTGAAAGGAAAAGCTCAGACTTGTAGATGGAAGCGGGACCAAGAAAACTAAGGGGAGACTGCTGGGCGAGAAAAGAGGACAGTGGAAGCACATAACTAAGAGAACCAGGCAGAGGAAAAGAGTGAAAGAGAAATAGAGCTCAGGAACAGGTTTGCAGAGTTGGAAAACGAAGAAGAGGCACAGCAGGTGGTCACTGAAGTTGAGAGGGCAAGGAAGAAGAGAAGAGCAGCTAGTCCTATAGGAAGAGGGAAAGAGTCAATGCAGACAACATCACCAAATATGAGCCCCAGGAGGAGATGGGATGGGTTGTGGAGGATTGCAAGGGACAATAAGAATTAAGAGGACTTACAAACAGGGGATAGACCAGAGAATTGCACCATCACCAAGAAAAGGCAGGTCTACATGACCGGGGACTCCTTACTGAGAAGAACAGACAGGCCTATAACTAGAGCAGATCTAGAGAACAGAAGAGTGTGCTGTCTGTAGGATGCTAAGATATGGGATGTGGCCCTGAGGCTGAAGAATGGAAAAGAATCCACTGATTGTCCTTCATGTGGGAACGAATGATACGGCTAGTTACTCGCTGGACTGTATCAAGGAGGACTATGGCAGACTGGGGAAGACGCTTAAGGAAATCAAGACTCAGGTGGGATTCTGCCTGTTCCTAGAAAAGGGCAACAAAGGTGTGACAAGATTATGATGATCACAGATGGCTCAGGCAGTGGTGCTATAAGGAGGGCTTTGGGATGTAAAGCCACTGAGACGCATTCATGGACAGAGGACTGTTCTCTAGGGATGGACTTCACCTGAGTAGGGAGGGAAATAGACTTCTTGGATGGAGGCTGGCACAACTGATTAAGAGCTTTAAATTAGGAATTTGGGGGAGATGGTTGGGAGATGTCCAGGTAATCTTCATGCCGGATTTTAACATTCAGAGGGAAGAAGACAAAGTAAGAAAGAATTCAGCTGTGGGTAGGAGAATGGACGTATGGAGGAAGGGTAGTGTAGATGCCAGTCTAATAAGTGATACTGCCAGTAGAATGTCTGTGCCTAATCAGGTAAAAAATATGAGAGAAGTCAAACAGCAAAAATTAAGATGATTGTACACTAATGCGAGGAGCCTAGGTAACAAAATTTAGGAGCTAGAGCTAGTGATGTCGGAAGTGAAACCAGATGATATAGAGATAACAGAAACATGGTGGATTAGTAGTCAGGACTGGAGTACAGGTATTGAAGGCTATGTGCTGTTCAGGAAAGACAGAAATAAAGGCAAAGGCAGTGGAGTAGCATTGTATAGCAATGATGAGGTAGACTCTAAAGAAATAAGAAGTGATGGAATGGATAAGACAGAGTCTGTTTGGGAAAAATCACATTGGGAAAGAAAGCTACTAATGCCTCCCCTGGGATAGTGTTTGGGGTGTGCTATAGGCCATCGATATCAAATTTGGATATGAATAGAGACCTCTTCAATGTCTTTAATGAAGTAAACACTAATGGGGACTGTGTGATCATGGGAGACTTTAACTTCCCAGATATAGACTGGAGGACAAGTGCTAGTAATAATAGAGCTCAGATTTTCCTGGATGCGATAGCTGATGGATTCCTTTACCAAGCAGTTGCTGAACCAACAAGAGGAGATGCCATTTTAGATTTGGTTTTGATGAGTAGTGAGGACCTCACAGAAGAAATGGTTGTAGGGGACAACCTTGGTTTGAGCGATCATGAGCTAATTCAGTCCAACTAAATGGAAGAATAAACAAAAATAGATCTGACTAGGGTTTTGATTTCAAAAGGGCTAATGTGGCAAATTGAGAGCACTATTATGATGGGTCTTGCGCTTTCTCTTCTGGGGGGGGGGTTCAAGGCGCCATTTCTTGCCCCTACATTGGAATATTAATTGCCCCATAGTGTCCTAGAGAAGGGGATTGAAGAGGGAGGGACCTCGGCCCACCCTCTACTCCAGGTCCCAACCTAGGGGCACTGAGGTTAGTGGTAAACCACTTGAACTGACGGTTCCTTCCCCTGGGCTACTTCCCTCTCCAGCCTTCAGCATGGGCTTCCTGCCCTCCCTCTGCACAAGACAAGTGCTCCTTACCTAGGATCTAGGACTTCTTAGCCCACCGCAGCACTTCTCCAAACTGTCCTCTGCTTCCCTTCAAACTGTTCTCTGCTCCAATACCAATTCTTTCTGCTTCTACTCCCACACTGTCTGATTGAAGCATGGGGTTTTTGTCATGTGACTGACTGCAGAAGCTCTAATTGGCGTCAAGTGCTCTAGCTAATCTATAGCAAACTTTCTTCCCCTTACAGGGAATAAGGCTCCCTTCTAACCTTCTCCTGCTGCCTTCTGGCCATGCTATATCACACTAACTTTAAAAAATTAAGGAAATGAGTTAGGGAAGTGGATTGGACTGAAGAAAGGTGGAGGAGGCCTGGATTTTCTTCAAGTCAAGGTTGCAGAAACTATCAAAAGCCTACATCCCAAGAAAGGGGAAAACACGCATAAACAGGAATTGTAGACCAAGCTGGATGAGCTGAACTTGAATTAATATCCAAACTAGATAAACTATTAACTTAGGCTTGAATACAGACTGGGAATGGCTGAGTCATTACACAGTTTGAATTTATTTCCTCATCTTAAGTATCCTCACACCCCTTGTCAACTGTCTGAACTGCAAATGATTTTTTCTCCTGCTGATAATTGCTCATCTTAATTAATTAGCCTCTTAGAGCTGATATAGCTACTTTCACCTTTTCATGCCCTGTATGTATATCTGTCTCCTTATTATATGTTTACTTATATGCATCTGAAGAAGTGGGCTGTAGCCCACGAAAGCTTATGCTCAAATTTGTTAATCTCTAAGATGCCATAGGTACTCCTCCATTTCTGAGAGGTGATTAAGAAAAAGCATAAAACCCTAAAGGAGTGGAAGATGGGAGGGATCAGCAGGGAAAGCTACCTTACTGAGGTCAGAACATGTAGGGATAAAGTGAGAAAGGCCAAAAGCCATGTAGAGTTGGACTTTGCAAAGGGAAATAAAACCAATAGTAAAAGGTTCTATAGTCATATAAATTAGAAAACAAAGAAGAAGTGGGACCACTAAACACTGAGGATGGAGTGGAGGTTAAGGATAATCTAGGCATGGCCCAATATCTAAACAAATAGTTTGCCTCAGTCTTTAATGAGGAGCTTAGGGATAATGGTAGGATAACAAATGGGAATGAGGATATGGAGGTAGATATTACTACATCCGAGACAGAAGCCAAACTCAAACAGCTTAATTGGACTAAATTGGAGGGCCCAGATGATCTTCATCCAAGAATATTAAAGGAAGTGGCACATGAAATTGCAAGCCCATTAGCAAGAATTTTTTAATGAATCTGTAAACTCAGGGATTGTACCATATAACTGGAGAATTGCTAACATAATTCCTATTTTTAAGAAAGGAAAAAAAGTGATCCTGGTAACTACAGGCCTGTTAGTTTGACATCTGTATTATGCAAGGTTTTGGGGAAAAAAAATTGAAGGAGAAAGTAGTTAAGGACATTGAGGTCAATGGTAATTGGGACAAAATACAACATGATTTTACAAAAGTTAGATTGTGCCAAACTTTGAGAAGGTAACAGATTTTTTTTAGAAAAAGGAAACACAGTGGATCTAATTTACCTCGATTTCAGTAAGGCATTTGATATGGTTCCACATGGGGAATTATTAGCTAAATTGTAAAAGATGGGGATCAATATGAAAATTGAAAGGTGGATAAGGAACTGGTTAAAGGGCCATACTGAAAGGTGAATTGTCAGGGTGGAAGGAGGTTACTAGTGGAGTTCCTCAGGGACTGGTTTTGGAACCAGTCTTATTTAATCTTTCGATTATTGACCTTGGCACAAAAAGTGGGATTGTGCTAATAAAGTTTGTGGATGACACAAAGCTGGGAGGTATTGCCAATATGGAGAAGGACCGAGATATCCTAAAAGAAGATCTAGATGACCTTGTAAACTGGAGTAATAGTAATAGGATGAAATTTAATAGTGAAAAGTGCATTTAGGGATTACTAACAAGATTTTTTGTTATAAACTGGGGACGCATCACTTGGAAGTAACAGAGGAGGAGAAAGACCTTGGGAGTATTGGTTGATCACAGGATGACTATGAGTCGCCAATGTGATATGGCTGTGAAAAAAGCTAATGTGGTCTTGGGATGCATCAGGTGAGGTATTTCCAGATAAGGAGGTGTTAGTACCATTATACAAGGCACTGATGAGACTTCATCTGGAATTCTGTGTGCAGTTCTGGTCTCCTATGTTTAAGAAGGATGAATTCAAACTGTAACAGGTATAGAGAAGGGCTACTAGGATGATCCAAGGAATGGAAAACCTGTCTTATGACAGGAGACTCAAAGAGCTTGGGTTGTTTAGTCTAACCAAAAGAAGGCTGAGGGGAGATGTGATTGCTCTCTATAAATTTATCTGAGGGATAAATACCAGAGAGAGAGCGGAATTATTTATTTAAGCTCAGTACCAATATAGACACAAGAACAAATGGATGTAAATTGGCCATCAGGAAGTTTAGACTTGAAATTAGACAAAGGTTTCTAACCATCAGAGGAGTGAAGTTAGTGGAGCAGTGGAGACAAAAGACATATCTGGCTTCAAGGCTCAGCTTGATAAGTTTATGGAAGGAATAGTATGATGAGGTAGCCTAATTTTGGCCTGTGATGGGACACTAGCTAGGGTGGGATCTGAGTTACTACAGAGAATTCTTTCCTGGGTGTCTGGCTGGTGAGTCTTGCCCACATGCTCAGAGTTTAGCTGATCACCATATTTGGGGTCGGGAAGGAATTTTCCTCCAGGGCAGATTGGTAGGGCCGTGGTTTTTTTTCACCTTCCTCTGCAGTGTGGGGCATGGGTCACTTGCTGGAGGATTCTCTGCACCTTGAAGTCTTTAAACCACAAGTGGAGGATTTCAATAGCTCAGACATAGGTCAGGGTTTTCTACAGGAGTGGGTGGGTGAGATTCTGTGGCCTGCATTGTGCAGGAGGTCAGACTAGAAGATCATAATGATCCCTTCTGACCTTAAAGTCTATGAATCATCCTGCCTCAGGCTTTGCACATAACCCATTGCAAATCACCATTGAGTGATGCACTTTGGAGACAGTTGAGCACTTCTGCTAGCTCAATAGCCATTTTTCTCAAAATGAAAAATCATCAGTGAAATCCAGCACAGCATGCAGTGCACAAGTGCTTCCTTTCGGAAATTTTTCCGATGCATTTTGACAGATTGTGACCTATGGCAGGAAACCAGGTCTATGAGACAACTGTTATTCCTACACTCCTTAATGGATGCAAAACTTGAGTGATTTATCAACAGCACATCAAGAGTCTGGAGAGGTAGCACCAACGATGCCCCCAGAAGATCCTTTGCATCAAGTGGGAAGATCACTGCACTAATATTAGCATCCTCACTGAAGTCAATGTCACCAGCCTTGAAGCAATGATCCTCATGCACCAATGCAGCTGGGCTAGATGTGTGTGGATAGCAGACTCTCGCCTCCCAAAATAAATCCTCTACTCTCATCTCACCCATAGTCAGAGATCCCATTGTGGTCGGAATAAATGCTACAAAGACACACTTAATGAGGATCTCAAGAAAACTGATGTAGACTTCAAAAACTGGGGATGAGCAAGCCACCCACCAACTTCAGTGGCACCACATCCTCCATCAGACAGTAGCCCACTTTAATGAGAAGCCCCTTGCCCTCAAATCTTGAAAAAAAAGAGAAGGAAAAATCTTTCTCTGAGCAGGCAGCTGATACATCAGGAAACGTCTGTACTTACTTTGGGTGGATCTGTGGTTCCAGGTTCGGGTTCCTGAGTCATCTCAGGACCTCTATGTAAATCTGTGATACAGATCATACTCAAAATGAGAGATTCCCTATAATGATATATATACTTAGATATTTTGGGAATAGGCACTTTATAAATGCCATATTTGATTAGTAGTCATTCTATGACTTGAATAATTAGGAGTTTAATGCTTGCTCTGAACTAAACATATATAATATTTGATCTCAGTCAAATTTATCATGACTGCCTAGGTTTAGATAGTTAACCTATTCCACACAAAAAAACCCTATTCTATTCAGTGATAATAAAGGAGGTTGGCAAGCCAGGCCTGTCAGGCACTTTTTCAATCAGGTGGGTGTATTATTTAACACTGACAGCATACTGTATTCCAGTTAGAATGCAACCACATGGTCTAACAGTTTCATATGAAAAAAATAGCCACAAATTTTCCTTTAAAATTCAATCAAACATTCCAAGTTTACAAGCTCATATTTTATTCAAAAATATCGCTGTTCAAAATGCAATTGGACTGGTTACATTATGGGTGTATTTGGCCTGTTTTTCTTCCAAGCAGTTGAAGTGAGAATGTAAAATCTATCTTTGATTTTCCTTTCCAAAAATAACCAAAAATATGAAATCAAGTTTGTTGTTCATGTGATTGCCACCCCCCATGCTCTAGATTGATGGCAGATTAATTTATCTGCTACAAGATCACTTGAGTTATAAATGGATGTAGAAGTATAAAAGAGATGCAAATAGTTAAGTACACTGAAGGCTTTTTCTTGCCAAATTCATTTGATTAATAATGACACTTAAAATAAAATAAAATAGATCTTCCCCCTCCCCAATGCTGAAAACAGAACTGAAAAACCAAAAAACAAAATAACTCAGATTTAACTTGGTTTTTACCTTTCAAGCCATATTTTCCTCTCAGTCACACCAGGAGAACTCAACTCATTTCATTGAGAAGAGGCAAGTGGTCATTCATCTTAAGGCTGACTTTCTAGGATTTTTTTTTAATTCATTTTTTTGTTAACATGAAGTATTGAGATCCAACCTTAATTTTCAACTATGTTTGAAAATCATAGCTATCCTAAGAACAATTTAAGTAATTGTCTGATTTCCTTAGCTTTATTGCCCGTTACGCCTTAGAGAAAGCTAATAGCTAATGTTATAGAATTTGTAATTAGCAATGAAAAATCTTAACTGATAGAACCAGAGTATAAATGTGTATTTTATGTATGAATTTACCTTTTGGGAGCCTGGGAGTTGTTTCCTCACTGAAAATTCAGTTTTATATGCCTGGTATTAGTTATTTAACAGGGTTACATAGACATTTGTACAATTTTGTAATGCTTGCAGGTGCAGGGTTTAATTAAATTCAAAGATATACATTCAGGTCAAGATGACACAAGCAGAAGATGTGAGGAAAGTGACACCTTTCTCAAAGTGCAAGGTGTATTTGCTTTTCAAATACAGACAGTTATTCTGCCAAGCCAGCATTATTCCCCTTAAGCTTTTGTAGTGTAAATGTAGAAGGGAAGGTGTTTGGAGTTAAAATGGTATTTAGCAAAATCATATTTATGTTGCAAGGCATGGAATCTATGTATGTTAAATAACCATGCTGTGTTGAAATAAAAACAGCTGACTACTGAGGAATCAATACTACTGATTACAATAATTTGGCTTTATATAATGCCTTTCAGTTGAGGATCTTTAGAAGGGCCAGTCAAAATTGCAGTCCCTGCGATTTAGGAAATGAGGCAGTGCCATGGCTCTGTTTCCTATATTCTTGCTCCTAAAGTTGGCCATCCACATGAGGGGTTGGGTAGTAAGATGTAACACATAAAGGGGTGCTCTAGTGGCTACTCTGTCACAGAAGCCATCTTATTTATATTTATCTATTTAAGACCTCTCAAGTAACATCAATAAACATACATCAATAAAAAAACAAATATGCAATCCAAATACTAATTTGCAAATTACAGAAACCAAGTACTGTCAACATTAAGCATTCAAAATTTTTGTCTGGCCCCTCCCCCCTTCCCTCCAAATCATGAGATTGGCTCAAAAATCATGATATGAGATTACATTTAAAATTCTTTTTATTTTCCTTCTGGATTTGAAACTTTAGGTGTGCTTGACTCATTCTAAACCTTTTCTCTACAACCATGAGGACTAGAAACTTACTTTTTTATTTTATTTTTAAGAAAAGCTGATATTCTTATGTATTCCCATGGATCCAGGGAGAGGGCCTTAAGAAATATACCAAATACCAGAGGAGCAGAAATTGAGAATATGAGAATAGTATTAGAACTCGAAAGGAGACCAGGAAAATGTCCAAATACGTAGTATCAAGCCATTGAAAGCTAGAAATAATCAGATCCAGTATATAGTCCTTCTTGTGAATCAAAATGGAACCATGTTAAGTTCAAACAACTTAACAACTGTACACACTGATGAGAATCTCTGTGTAAGCTCATCTATGTGTATATTAAAAAGCTTCAGTAAGAAAATCTTAAAAATTGCAAGTGCTATTGTTGACAACTCCTAGAAATAGGACAGATATTGAAGTGGAAGCCAGGGAGGTAATAGATAATTGCGAAAGAACAAAAGTGCCATACAGACAAGAGCTAAGTACTCAATATCTGAAACTACTTGAATGTGTTATGATTACAACAGACATATATTTAAAATAGAATACTGTCCATCTTAACTGCAATTGTTGAGAAAAAACAACACAAGTAATCTGGTGGAAAGGATAATGGACATTGACTCATCCTCACTCAACTTTGTTTACATAAGGACTACCTGACATAACGTTGTCAAATATTCAGCAGTAGAGGTCTCCTGGTGAAACAGATTTATGTCCCCAGGAACTAGTTGAAATGCTAGCATGATGGCCATCATCTTGGTCAATACATCAGAAACTGAATTGGGGACCTCCAGAGTTAAAAAAGCCTAAGCCACTGCAACTTGAGCTAATGCTTAAAAGCTGCTGAGTGCAGAAACTCATATCCTCTGTGATTTGGCACAGAGGAAGCCCTGTAACACATTTGCCAGTGGGATACTTGCTACCTCTACTCAATGGAGGGTCATCCTGAGCTGTTTGAGTTCCTGATGAACCCATACTTATGTGATGGTTGCCATCTTGACTGACTTACCAGCTTTTACCTCCTACAGTTCAAGTATGCCTGTTTTTATTATCCATACAAATGCCAATTTTTATTTATATTTGCAAGGTGCTTAACTTTTGGTATATCACTGGTATGTCATAGCTGTGAATTCCTCAACTGAAAAATTATCTTAGGTCCAATTCTGTGTTTTGAGAAACTAGCGATAGCAGGGAATCTGGAATCTCACTCCTTCCAGGTATGGTAACCTCTCCACCCAGGATCATAGGAACTGCTGTATCAGAGTATTGTGACTTTTATTTAGCCATTGACAGTGCCCAGCAGAAATAGTTCAGTAGAAAGTACTAGAAAGCCTACATTATTCAGAGTCTTGTGAATTTTCTTTCTGACTCATTATCTAGTGGTTATTTTAAGCCCTGGATACAGCTGGTCAAAAATTTTCATCAATATTTTAATGAAAAATGTTTTTGTTTTATGACAAGCTGTAGCCTAAACACATGATACTACCTTCCCTCCCTCTGACACACCGCCCCCAGCCAAATAACATTTGCTTCTCTGCAAGTTTCCACGCCAGCAATAAGAAACCATCTCCCCCATTTAGGCATAGAAGAAAGTGAGGAATTAATTAAATGAAATGTGTGTGTGGAAATAAAGAGTAGAAAATCTTGTGGGAAAATATGGAATTGATGGATTTTGGAAGGAGGAAGATATTTTATATCATATGTATTGGCAACTGAGTTGAAAAGCTTTTGAGGCATCTCCTTGTTAGAAATCTGGCAGCACATCACTATCTTAAAATATTCCATCTCTTCAGTAACAAATATAAGGTCCTTCTGACATCTTAGACTACTGTGAAGTGACCAAGGGCCTGATTCTGCAAAGTGCTGTGTATTCTTCTGAAGTGCTCAGTTTCTTACAAGTGTGGAGATCTAGTCAGAGTGGGTCTGTGGGAGTAGAGGAGAGAATGTTGGGTAAAGACTGGCATTATTATTTCTTTGCTCCAAATTATCCTTTGCCACTTACTTGACCTACTCGTTTGATATCGGAAAAGCTGTCAGAAATAATGGTGAGCTCTTATCCAAAAAGAGCATTTTTAAGCTTATGAACGAGGGCATTTTTAGAAGTCAAATAACAAAGTGATTCACACGTACCATGGCTCATAATCTTTGTGTAAATTATATCTAACATCATTTGGTAATTCCTAAATTAAAGTGACAAGTAATCTCTTCCCACATGGCATGGCTATTGTTATACATGACTGCGTGGGCACATTATCCATCTTAGCTTCAGTGAAAAAGCAATGCGAGAAAATGTATTTTACAGTACAGGTACAGGTGCTTCCTCCACTTTTACACTTACCAGATCTTTATTTATTATTTTAATGTAGGAAATTTAAGTTAGTATCATTGACACATCAAGTATCACTGACATAGTATGGTGTTTAGAGCAGGGTCTATGTCTTCAGATGTGTTTCTACAATACTTAGCAAAATGATGCCCCAATCCTAATACATATATTAAATTATATTTAACAACACCCCCTCTCCCTGATGTAATACTTTTGTTTTCTAGATTGGAGAATCCTATATTAGCAGATTTCTGTTCCACATGCAGGTACATAGAACAGTAGACGTGGGTACATAATGCTTCCTGCAGCTCCCGTTAGTGAATAACAGTGAACTGTGGCCACTGTAGATGGTAAATGTAAACAAACCGGCTCATGGTCCACCAGCAGATTACCCTGACGGGCCACGTATGGCTTGCAGGCCACAGGTTTCCTACCACTGACATAGAGATTGATCATATCACCCCTTAACTTTCTTTCGGATAAGTTAAGTATCCAAGTATCCAAGATGGAGCTGAATCTATCAGACATGTTTTCCAACTCTTTTATCATTCTTGTGATTCTTCTCCAGAACCTCTCCATTAAAAAAATACCCAAAACATTCTTACTGAAGAGTGGATAATTTTTAATTACACAATCACATACTCTTTTTCACAGGATCCCTGCATTGTGCAGTACACAGACAGACTGTGTTCTAGGAATGAATCAGGATTCTATAATTAATAAGGATGTTATCTGTAGAAATAATAGAAATATAGAGTTGGATAGTTCATGGTCATCCAGTTCCATCTCCCTGCACTGAGGCAGGATGAAGTGCACTTGGACCATCCCTGGCAGATGTTCATGAAATTCCTGCCATTACAGGTTTCTAAGACTAGGTTAGACAACTTCCCTAGGTAACTTGTTACAGTACTTAACTTAACTTTCCTTGTATTGTGCATTCATGTATATTGACTGTGTGTGACTTGGTCGAAGGCTGATCCACTGAGGATCCTTCTGACAAGGGCAACAGATGTCAGGGGGCACCGCAAAGAGAGAGAGTGCAGGATCACACTCATCCAATGGGAGGCACTCAGAAGAAAGGAGTGCACACCATCACAAATACTCAAAATTAATGGACAGTTTTGGGCGTCGTTTCATGGTGCCTCAGTTCCTGCATGTGTACAATGAGATTTATACTCACACACAACTATTTCAAATTTGATGACAATATATATCTCCAGATCAGTGGCACTGCTATGGGCACCCGCATGGCCCCACAATATGCCAATATTTTTATGGCTGACCTGGAACAACGCTTCCTCAGCTCTCGTCCACTCACGCCCCTTCTCTACCTACGCTACATTGATGACATCTTCATCATCTGGACCCATGGGAAGGAGACTCTAGAAAAATTCCACCACGATTTCAACAACTTCCACCCCACCATCAACCTCAGCCTGGACCAATCTACACGGGAGGTCCACTTTCTAGACACCACGGTGCAAATAAGTGATGGTCACATTAACACCACCCTATATCGAAAACCTACCGACCGCTATGCCTACCTTCATGCCTCCAGCTTCCATCCCGGGCACATCACACGATCCATTGTCTACAGCCAAGCACTGAGGTACAACCGCATCTGCTCTAACCCCTCAGACAGAGACCAACACCTACAAAATCTCCACCAAGCATTCTCAAAACTACAATACCCGCACGAGGAAATTAGGAAACAGATCAACAGAACCAGACGTGTACCCAGAAGCCTCCTACTGCAAGACAAACCCAAGAAAGAAACCAACAGGACTCCACTGGCCATCACATACAGCCCCCAGCTAAAACCCCTCCAACGCATCATCAGGGATCTACAACCCATCCTGGACAATGATCCCACACTTTCACAGGTCTTGGGTGGCAGGCCAATCCTTGCCCACAGACAACCTGCCAACCTGAAACGTATTCTCACCAGCAACTGCACACCGTACCATAGTAACTCTAGCTCAGGAACCAATCCATGCAACAAACCTCGATGCCAACTCTGCCCACATATCTACACCAGCGACACCATCACAGGACCTAACCAGATCAGCCATACCATCACTGGTTCATTCACCTGCACGTCCACCAATGTAATATACGCCATCATATGCCAGCAATGCCCCTCTGCTATGTACATCGGCCAAACTGGACAGTCTCTACGGAAAAGGATAAATGGACACAAATCAGATATCAGGAATGGCAATATACAAAAACCTGTAGGAGAGCACTTCAACCTCCCTGGCCACACTATAGCAGACCTTAAGGTGGCCATCCTGCAGCAAAAAAACTTCAGGACCAGCCTTCAAAGAGAAACTGCTGATTTCAATTCATCTGCAAATTTGACACCATCAGCTCAGGGTTGAACAAAGACTGTGAAAGGCTTGCCAGCTACAGAACCAGTTTCTCCTCCCTTGGTTTTCACACCTCAACTGCTAGAACAGGTCCTCATCCTCCCTGATTGAACTAACCTCATTATCTCTAGCTTGCTTGCTAGCATATATGTACCTGCCCCTGGAAATTTCCACTACATTCATCTGACGAAGTGGGTAGTCACCCACAAAAGCTCATGATCCGAAATGTCTGTTAGTCTATAAGTTGCCACAGGATTCTCTGCTGCTTGTACCATAATATATTTGCACAATGAGACCAAATTAAGTTTGCCCCTTAATTCTGGCATTTTCTTATCTTTGAGTATCTGATTTTGCAAACTTAATGTTCCTTTTATGAAATTTCCTGAGTTTTTAAAAGACTTAAATTGGAAAATACAAAATTGCTATTGCATGGAAGATCTGCCTCCCCAGATGCCCACACATTTTGACAGTGGGTTTCACAGCTCTTTGCTGTACAGCCAAAGGCATGTTAAGATTCAGAAATACTGTGTTCTATGCCAGGTCCTGTAGAGGTGTTTTCTCTGATTACAGACCCTTCTTATTCTCTCTGTCCCCTTGTATTGCCACCACCCCAACTCTTGCCCCCCTCACACAATGCTATTACCATATGCTCCTCCTCCTGTCTCTGGCTCCTGCCCATGTACCCCTTGTTTCTATTTTAACCCCTTTGCTAAGGGCTGCTGCGCATTGCCATCCCCTCCCACTCTGCTTCTATCTTGCACTCCCAGCTCCTACCCTTCGCCTGCCCCTTCTTTCTCCTCCTGTCACTCTTTTCCTTCAGCTTTTCCCTCATACTCCCAGTTCTCGATCCTAACTCCTCCCCCAACTTCCTGTCCTTTTCTTTACTCCCAACATTGCTTTCAGCCCCCACCCGGATGCATGAATCAGGACGCCGCCTCCTCCTTCTCCTTCACTCTGTCTGGGCACCAGAATGTTGATAATTAATAATACAGGATAGACAGTCTTCCCGATCCCAACTCTTCTGCTTATAACTTGGTCAAGTGAGGCAAATTTTCACAGGGACAGCAATGTTCCATAATCAGTGGAAATGAAGTCAGAGGGCCCATGTTCCCTTCAGGGACAATTATTGAAGGGGAACTGGAAAATGAAGGAGTTAGGCTGAAAACCACAGAGCCACAAAGAGAGCAGTCCATAGGGATTAATAAAGTTCCACTTGTTCAACTTAACCTACATTCAGGTTCACTCTTTGCAAATGAAACATGATGGCAGTGTCTGAGCTGTGAATTCTCTGATGTGCAGCAGCTGGTAGCAGGAGACATGGAACTCTGTCTGAAGCCTCCCAGAGCCCTGGATTTCACAGACACAAACCTAGGCCGGCAGTGGACCTGGTGGAAGGAGGCTTTTGTGCTGTAAACAGATCTGGCCAATCAAAATTTCAGGGAAAAACTACTGTTTTCCCTCTCAGAATTTAAAAAAAATTACCAAAAACTAATGAGCTAAACACTTGCTCAACCCCAAAATTACCTGAAATAATCCTAGTGTTAATTATTTGTAAAGGGAAACAGAGCTTTCGTCAAATTCACAATGGGTTAATTTTTCATCCAGTATATTTTTCAGAAATAATTTTTTGTAAGAATATTCCTTTCTTGACACCTCTTTAAATCCACAAATTACCATTTTATGACTTTAAAGTTATCTAGTAAAATACCCAAGTATGCCTAAAATCTATCTCCACCCCACTTGAATAATTTTAAGGCAGTTACCTTTTATATTTTAATACTACTTTTTAAACTTAATGGCAGTTGATGGTAGCTGAACATAAACTAGGATTTAAAGCATAGATTAAATGAACCACATTGTTCGGGGATCATTCTCCCACTTTTTAATGAGGGAAAAGCCTGTCTGCAATTTTTTATCAAAACTTTGAAATGCGCTTCATTTAATCTATGCTTTAAATCCTAGTATGTCCTGACCATGTTATACAAATCAATTAAGAAAGTGTAGGTCCCAAAATAAAAAAAATAAAATAAAAAAGCAACACTGACAGACAGTGCAGACACACTTTTCCATAGGAAATCAACAACAGAAAGGTCAATCTTAACCATAAGAACATAAGAACGGCCATACTGTGTCCGTCTAGCCTAGAATCCTGTCTACCGACAGTGGCCAATGCCAGGTGCCCCAGAGGGAGTGAACCTAACAGGCAATGATCAAGTGATCTCTCTACTGCCATCTATCTCCATCCTCTGACAAACAGAGGCTGGGGGAACCATTCCTTACCCATCCTGGTTAATAGCCATTTATGGACTTAACCACCATGAATTTATCCAGTTATCTTTTAAACATTGTTATAGTCCCAGCCTTCACAATCTCCTCAGGTAAGAAGTTCCACAAGTTGACTGTGCGCTGCGTGAAGAAGAATTTCCTTTTATTTGTTTTAAACCTGCTGCCTATTAATTTCATTTGGTGACCTCTAGTTCTTGTATTATGGAAATAAGTAAATAACTTTTCCTTATCCACTTTCTACACATCACTCATGATTTTATATACGCTCTATCATATACCCCCTTAGTCTCCTCTTTTCAAAGCTGAAGAGGCCTAGCCTCTTTAATCTTTTCTCCTATGAGACCCTCTCCAACCCCTAATCATTTTAGTTGCCTTTTCTGAAACCTTTTTTAGTGCCAGTTATATCTTTTTTTTGAGGTGAGGAGACCAGATCTGTATGCAGTATTCGCGATGGTGGCATACCAATCAATTTATATAAGGGGCAATAATATATTTCAGCCGCTTATTCTCTATCCCCTTTTTAATGATTCCTAACATCCTGTTTGCTTTTTTTGACTGCCTCTGCCACTGCGTGGATCATCTTCAGGAGAGACAACATGATGAGTCCAAGATCTTTTTCCTGACTCATTGTAGCTAAATTAGTCCCCATCAATATGTAATTATAGATTAGGGTCTCTATTTTATTTCCAATATTTCATTACTTACATTTATCTAACATTAATTTAATTTGCATTTTTGTTGCCCATCACTTGTTTAAGATCTTTTGAAGTTCTTCATAGTCTTTTGCTATTTGGTCATTTTTTTTTTTTTAAAAAAAAAAAAAAATTTTTTTTTTTTGTTTAAAATAAAAAAAAATTTTTTTTTTTATTTTTTTTTTTTTTTTTTTTTTTTTTTTTTTTTTAAATTTTTTTTTTTTTTAAAATTTTTTTTTTTTTATTTTTTTTAAAAAAAATTTTTTTTTTTTTTAATTTTTTTTTTTTTTTTTTTTTTTTTTTTTTTTTTTTTTTTTTTTTTTATTTTTTTTTTTTTTTTTTTTCTTATTTTTTTTTTTTTTTTTTTTTTTTTTTTTTTTTAAAAAAAAAAAAAATTTTTTAAAAAAAAAAACCTTTTTTTTATTTTTTTTTTTTTTTTTAAAAATTTTTTTTTTTTTTTTTTTTTTTTTTTTTTTTTTTTTTTTTTTTTTTTTTTTTTTTTAAAAAAATTTAAACTATCTTGACAGTTTAGTATATCTGTAAACTTTGGCCCCCTCACTGTTTAACCCTTTCTCAGATATTTATGAATAAGTTGAAATAGGATTGGTCCCTAAGACCGACCCTTGGGAACACCACTAGTTACCCCTCTCCATTCTGAGAATTTAACATTAATTCTACCCTTTGTTCCCTGGCTGTTTTAACCAGTCTCAGTCCATTAAAGGACCTTCCCTTTTAACTTAATTTATGTAAGAGCCTTTGGTGAGGGGCCTTGTCAAAGGCTTTCTGGAAATCTGAGTACACTATGTCCACTGGATCCCCCTTGTCCACATGTTTGTTGAGCCCTTCAAAGAACTCTAATAGATTAGTAAGTCACGATTTCCCTTTACAAAAACCATGTTGACTATTGCTCAACAGTTTAAATTTTTCTATGTGTCTGACAATTTTATTCTTAACTATTGTTTCCACTAATTTGCCTGGTACCAACGTTAGACTTACTAGTCTGTAATTGCTGGGATCACCTCTAGAGCCCTTTTTAAATATTGGTGTTACATTAGCTAACTTCCATCTGTCAAAAGTGGGTGAAATTGCAAGAAAAATACTAGTATCTGGAAATCAGAAAGAAGAAAAGAACAATACAACAGGTCAAAAAAGCTTCACTAAAATTTGTGCAATTTTTATTTTGTCAACATTTCAAAAACTTTCATCCACTCTGAAGTGGCATGATAGGCTTGTTGAGCAGCCCCCACTATCTTACTAACAAACAAGAGAGCCCATCAAATTATAGTTAAACAAAGACATCTGCCAAATGTCATTTTTTTTCCCTTTAAGCTTTCTTATCTTCAGCTCTGAAGGGTGAAAAGTTTATGCTGAGGTTGAGCGTGGAGGCACATGGGCTGTCAGCTAATTTTGAGCAGCCAGATACCAGAGCAGTAAGAAGAGCTCTGCAAGGGGTTCTGCATCTTCATGATACTTTAAAAATCTGTTTCAGTAATGAGCCACAATAAAGTGCAATGCTTATCTGTGCTGTGCCTTCCCATACCATCCTTCCATTGGATCATTTCCCTGTAACCCCCACCCCCAAACCCCTGTGAATGGAAAAAATAATGAGCAATTCTTTCTCAAAGCGTTTACTTTTATTATGCACACATGAAGAAACTGAAAAGAACAGAAAAATAAGTTAATCTTGGGAAACATGAGGGGAGAAACAAAGTCAGCCTGTTTTCTTAAGCACAGTACTTTTGACTATTGAAGATCTTGGAATGGGTGCCTTCTGTTCTTTGAATCTTCCCTGGAGTTGAGTGGAAGTGATATTGAACTTCCCTGCCCAGCCTCATGGAATGTTTGGGGGAGGAGGATTGTGAAGTGGGTAATGCTTGCAGGCAGTTCTGCAGGACCTGCTGACGGAGCCTAGCAGCATCTCATCCTATGTGTCACACTCTTATTCCTGGGATGCGCTCCTTCTCTCCATGTTGATGTCCAGATTCTCAGAGAGTGAAATCTTCCAGGCTCTGAGCTCTGTCTCAGCTTTCCAGAGGCATTCATTATCTTGCTGAACATGTCATCCCGCGTCCTCTTTTTCTGACTTCTTTATCTATGAAAGCTTCTTTCCCACTGTGGAAGATGCCATGAAGGCCAAGCTTTCCACTGTAAGGCGTGCAAAGAACAATGCAACCATTGACAGTGCAGACATTGTTTCTGCTGCAAGGTTGCTATTAAAAAAAAAATCCCCTTACTACACTCCACTGCTAGCCAGAATATAATCAGAATCCCTAGCTATTCTATTAACTGGTTTTCTGTTTCAGCCATGGTGATTATGGCCCCGACATATGGACAACAGGCTTTGTGATGTAACTTGTGGCAAACTAGCATCAGCAGTATAGTTGGGCATTTGAACAATGTCCCCTCCCCTTAGCAACATGGATGTTGCTTGTGAACAGGGAACAGCATTTATACTCCCAAATAGCTGTCTTCTTCCAAGGCGGCTTGGGGGGCGGGGAGAGACAGGAAATCTTCCCAGCCCATCCCTTAATGCTGCTCATAATAGATCGTTGCCAACCAAAGCAATGACATGTTAGGGAAAGCATGGTTGAGAGACCCAGAATTCAACCTATGTGTGGGGGGTGCGTGTGAATCATATGCTTTATTGTTTGCAGTGCAAGCACTTGTAATTAGAACTTTCCCCATTTCCCCTAGGTGACCTTATGTGATATCAGTCTCCTGAGGCTGACAGAGGCAACAAGGGAGCAGATGCTGCAAGCATCTGGTATAGACCTGGTCCTCATGATGCTGTGATGTTTACCTAGGGCCGGATTAGGGTTTTGTGGGGCCCTGAGCCAAAGCACGTGGAGGCTTCTCCCCAACCCTTCCGTCTGCAGTCTCCTCCCACCTCATGCTCCTGCTGGAGAAATGGGGCTCTGCTCACCCACCCAGTGCTCCTGCTAAGGGGCAGGGGCTGGGCATGGGGGCTTGTCCCGCTCCATCCAGTCGGTGCTCCTGGTGCTCCCTGGGTCGAGCACTGGGCAGGTGGAGCAAACCCCTGAGCCCCAACTCTGTTCCCCAGCAGAAGTGCTGAGCAGATGGGCAGAGCAGGTCAGGGTGTAGGGGTGTCCATTTTTCCAGGGGTGCCCAATTAGGTGGAGCTCCTGAGCATGGGTCCTGTTGGCCCACTGGCCAATCTGCCACTGTGTGTACCACAATGATGACAGCAGAGTTAATACATGAGTGGCATGGCAAAATGTCCTACCATGGTGGAAATATGGCAGCTCTCCCCAGAAGCCTTCTGCAAAGGACTGCAGAGTATCTCCATGAAAGTTTCCTAGAGATCTCTATAGAGGATTCCTGGTCATCCATGTGTCTTTTCTGGGGAGCACTCTCTTCATAGCTGGAGTGGCCATGGGGAAGCAGATACCCACCACATCTCATTTTTTGTTCTGATTATACATAAAATATAATAGCATGTAACCATTACAGTTTGATTGTAAATGCCAACTCATCAGAGGTGCCTTCTCTGGCATCACACTCTGCCACCATGCTGTCCCACAACTGTCTGGGCTCCATGGTTAAAAAACAGCTTCTGGTTCTTGAGTAGTATTGATCCACTGCTTGCCTGTCTCCCATTCTCCTCCTTCTCTTCCTCATCCAAATTGTCCTCTTTATTGTTGCCTGACATGGCCCAGGACTCAGACTCCTGGGAGGAATTTAGGGCTAGTGGTGGGGTCGCCACTAAAAATCACATGCAGCTCATTGGAAAAGTGGCATGTCTGTATGGCAGAACCAGAATGACTGTTCACCTCCCTTGTCTTCTGGTATGCTTGCTGAAGCTCTTTTATTTTCACATGGCACTGCTGCATATGCCTGGTGTAGCCGTTTCCCCCATGTGCCCTGCACGATCTTTGCATAGTTGTCAGTGTTTCTTCTGCTGGACTGGAGCTATGTTTGCACAAACTCTTCTCCCCACACAGCAATAAGATCCACTGCCTCCTGTGTATTCCAGTCTGGAGTGTGTTTGGGATATTGAGTCTCCATATTCAGCTGTGCTCTCCATGATGATCAAACAGAAAATGCGATTTAAAAAGTTCCTGGGGTTTTATCAGGGAAAGGGCTGTTTCCTGTGTATCTGAATGTTGTGCAGTGGAGTTGGAAAGACACTCCAGAGTGGTCACAGTGGACCACTGTGGGACACCTACGGGAGGCCAGTTAAGTCAAATTACATCTACATTATCTCTATGTTGACCCATGAACAGTGAAGTAAGTGCTATGCCTCTTGCAGCGATGGAGTACAGAGGTCAGCATTACATTCGACTTAGGTCAGCTGAAGAGACCTGGTTGTGTAGATGCATATATTATTAGGTTGACTTAAAGCAGCTTCTGTTGACCTAAATTTGTAGGCCGGGTTGCTACTCCAGCACAAGTCTGTCCTTCCTAGCAATAAAGTGCTGGATTTAATTAAACCAATTATAATTGTAAGAAAAGGAAAAAAAATATGTATACTATCTCATTCAAAGTCATTAATTAAATAAATTGAGTACTTTTTCTATGTGAATTTTTTACTTTTGTTAATAGTATTGGGATACTAAGTATTGTGTGACTAATAATCAATTATTGCATTTAAGAGACTTTTTCCTTAGTGCAATATTTTTCCATCACTTATGTTTTAGCATGTATAATCACCGTGTCTTCTAAAAGGTCAGAGAAAGTAATTTTTCATGCAGCAAAGACTTTTCATAAAATGTGACAAACTGATTTGGCGCTCTTGAGGTCCTCAGATTGTAATCATGTGGAGTTTCTTGCAAACTATAATTATGTAGCATGCTTATAATTTCATCCAGCACAAACTTTGCTATTAGTGTCTTATGTCAGGATTACTTTATTCTTGAGTTGCAAAAATGCCTTCAGGTCTTTTTTAACCCAAAATTTAGTGATGAAAACCTTTAAAACTTCTTTTTGATTTATAATTCTGTTTTGGCTTTCATTACTTATTTCTTATTTCTCCGGTGTTAAGTGTTTTAAAGGCATCCCTGCTGGCCTTCACTGAAGTTTCTATGCTAAAGAAAGAGCTATTGAGAACACAACAGAATGTAAGTAATTTAGTTGGTAAATGGGCCAGCATAGGAGATAAGGGGTTTTTTTTGGTGCTGCTGTTCACGGTAAAACATAAGGTCCTCTCTTTTTAAGAAATTCCAACTCAATAAAAGTTTGAACACTCTTCTCATGATTATTAGTAAGTGTAAAAACAATTTTACAATTACATGCATAGATTCATATTTGTAAGCACAAAAAAGACTCCGTAAAATTCTGACCCCACTTTGAAGTCAATGGGAGTTTTGCCATTGACTTTAATAGACCCAGAATTTCACCCCATGTTTAGAAGCTGGCACAAAAGAGAGAATATAGTTAGAAGAACATAAATGCAGAAGACTTGTGAAGGAAAATAAAAAAAATAGCCATGACAGAAAATGGGTTTACGTGGATTTGCCTCTACAGATGTGACTGAGCTGAAAATGTGTTCACGTTGTCCTGTTTAGGTATAAGGGATCTTTGTGTAGCTGTTCCTGGGAGAAACTTGCACAGCTGTTCATTAGTATTGTCATGTTGGAAGATGTTAATGGCTGTCATCAAGGAGGTCTTTGATCTGTAGACAATCACAGAGCTCACTAAAACCGATGGTTGTGCTAGTAGTAAAGCTTCTTTAGAGACTAAATGGAAGGAGCAATTAAATGTCCATCTATGTAGTGATAGTTGGAAACAATAATAAGCCATCACCCAAGACAACAGGACATATAGTGAAGTTGAGCCATGTGGGCTGAATGGGTTCCCTGTAACTGATTTTAAAACATGGGGACTGGGGGAACGATTGGTTGCAGCTCTGTGTGTGAGAAGCAGAACAGATACACTGAGAGAAACAGTCATGAATGTGACCCTGAGATGTAGCTTAGAGAGAGAACTATTTTTGCCACGGAAGACACTAAGTCAGACTTGGACATCTGAGCAAGGAAACTACCTGCTGTTGTTTGCTCTTACTGTGTTCAGGAAAACAGGACCTTGTGTACATTCTTTGTAAATAAACAGGATTTCACCAAAGAAATAGCTGGCTCATGTAATGGAAACAACACAGCAAATCAAAAAATATTGGCTAATCATTTTGGACAAAAAGGGGAACAGCATTTCCACATGTATTCTGAAATAATTATAATTAAGAATTCCACAGATTTTTTTTTAAATTTTACATGAAATCCATGTGAAAAGCTATGCAGAAGTTGCCCAGAATTTCATACAGATTTCCAGATGCATGATAGAATACACTTTTACATTTTGAAAGAAAAAAGTTTCCTTTCATATCCTTCTATGCATGAGATCTGTCATCCTGCCCAATTCAGATCTGTGCACGAGAAATTACCTCTAGCTACGCTTAAATAACAAACTAATATAGGGAGTTAGTTCCTTGGTCAATAAATATTCAATACAGTTCCCTTTATTTAATTGGGAATACATTCACTGTAGTAAAATTAGTGACACTCACTAGCACTGGTATTACTTAGGGACTCAGGTCTTTCAATAAACTGATTATCAGAGGGTAAATACGGAAGAATATCTTTACAAATGTCAAAATCTTTAAGTGAAATTGGCATAATAGTGCAAATGTTTAAACTACATTTTTGCTATACATCAAAATAGGTTTTGATTTTTTTCTTATTTTAACCACTAATTTAAAATGGCTTAGTTACAAAATTGAAACTTAGCATTTTCAAAAATCTTTAGTGAGATAGAAATTGAGGGGAAAGTACAGTTGTAGTTTAAAATCATTCAATAAGTCTCCATTTTACCAGGTAAATGTTGATCACCTTGCAGAAACTGTAACCATATGTTTGGTTAAAAGACCACTTGTTCATACCAGGTCTATGAGAATATTTATTAAGATGAAAACAATATATACTGTTAACAGATTACCAAGGGATGTGGTATATTATCTGTGTCTTGTTCTCTGTACATCAAGGTTTGATGTCTGTCTTCAAGATATAGCCAAGCTCAAGCTCTAGAAATTGAGCTAGATATAGAAATCACTGTGTAAAATTTTCCATGGCTTCTGTTACATAGGTAGTCAGTCTAGAAGACCACAATGGCTTTAAAACCTAGAAATGTATGAAGTTACCAATCTCTAGGGTCAAAAACAACTCAACAGAAATATAGAGAGAGGGCAGAACCGTGGCTCTGATCCACTCTGCACAAAGAGCACTCTTTTTTTATAGGTGCAGCAGCAATAGTGACCATATTGCACATGAAGCAGGGGAGATATTGTCCAGACCTGCCAGAGGAAGGTAGCAGTGCTTTATGGGTGTGGGGGAAGGAGGTGAGAAACTGCTGCAAAAAGGTAGTTGGAGGGTCAACTTGGTGACACTTATGCACCTCCAGGGAATTTAACAGTGGAAGGTTTTAAAAGGTGCAATCCCTGCCATAAGAAGCCCTTTCTCCAGGCAGCAACCAATGTAGCAGCAGGGAGCAGAGGATACAGGCAAACTAGGCAGCATGACACCACATGGATGCAGGAAATTGAGAGTGGAGATAGGAGAGGGGATTTCCCCCTTCTCTGGGAAAGGACAGGCAGAGCCAGGGTAAAAGGAGGAGACAGGGTTGGTGAGTCAGCAAGTAAGATTGCAGGTGCAGGATATGATCACCAGGGAGGAGGAAGACAGCTTTCCTTCCTCACTTCACAACCCTGCTGTGAATAGAGGCATTGGGGATCGGGTTTCACTTTTTCTCCTTCTGTGGCAGATTAGGGCTGGGAGGAAAGTACCTTCAC
Source organism: Chelonoidis abingdonii (assembly GCF_003597395.2). Classification (NCBI taxonomy): domain Eukaryota; kingdom Metazoa; phylum Chordata; order Testudines; family Testudinidae; genus Chelonoidis; species Chelonoidis abingdonii. The sequence continues at coordinate 282,140,068 of NC_133769.1, read as the reverse complement.
TGTGAAGAGGGAAAACAAGCACTGCACAGGGCAGTGCAAGTGGGGTTGAAGAGGCAGATGGTGACTCAAGGAAAGGATCATCACAACAGGGGTAAAGGCTTGTTACCAGGATGGGGCTGGTGAATCCTAGGGTGGTGTGTTGTGTCCTCCAAGGAAACTTCATAGAAGAAGGATGGGGATATTCCTAGGGAAGCAACCATACATGCAGATGAGCTGGCTTTGTTTGCTCATGGGACAGTCAGCAGTGATTTGCTGCAAGTGGTCAATGATGTTGTTTCTGAGGTTGTTTCAACAACATTGTGGGACTTCCGAAGTGTACTTGGTCACCCAGAAATGGGACATCTTTCTCCACTGAACACAGGAAATGGGGTTGACTTTGATTTCAGGAGTGAATGTGATCTGCAACAGACATCATGTGATTAAATTCTGACTATGCAAATCATTGTTGCTACCACTGTTATATAATTGCAAGAAATCTTATACAAAGTGTGCCAAGTAAGGTGTCAATAGAAATGGTATGATTTGCTGGTTATGATTATGCTATTTGTATTCGTGTACCATTTTGGTATTTGAAGTTAGGACTGCTGGCTCTACACCTATATTTCAAAATGTTTGCTCCTGGGCAGCTCGCACAAGGTAGTTAGCCAGCACATCTTAGAGTGACTATTCAAATCGAGTGGCCCATCAAAAGAACATTTACCTCACAATGGAAGATGCCCACCTACTCTGAATGGACTTTCCTGTGAACCTGCTGTTTGAGGTATAGGTAATGATTTCCTGCTATGACTAAGTGGAATCAGGCATGGACATGTGATATGCCAATGTGACTCCAAACTCCTTTTTATATCTGTGATGTTCCACTAGCTGTGCTGAAGGCTTTTTTTTGAAACAATGGATTTCCCTCCACATGGCAGAAGCTATAAAAGGCATAGGAAACATCTCCATTTTGCCTCTTTCGTGCTTAAGCCTCTGGGTTATGGACTTATACTAATGGGAGCAATCTAGCCAAGGAATTGAGGAACTTCCAATGATTTGGAATCAACCAGAGACTTTACTTAAGCCAGTGGTTTATTCCATCACTGCTACAAGGCTGAACCAAACATTTTGCATTTATTGTATGTATTTGATTCCTTTCACCAATTTCAGCTCTCACCTTTCTTTATTCATAAAAAAGAAACTTTTAGATTTTACATACTAAAGAATTGGCAACAGCATGATTTTTTGGGTAAGGTCTGAGTTGTACATTGACCTGGGTGTGTGCCTGGTCCTTTAGGATCAGAAGAACCTTTTACTTGATGAAATTGGTTTTAAAGAACTACTCATCCTAAAGTCTAGTGGTTTTTGGTGGTGATGCAAGAACTGGAATGCCTAGGGAAACTGCTCTTCTGAGTTGTTCACCAGAGTGGTGAAACATAAATTTACTTTTATTGCTGGTTTGGTATATCTCATGGGAGAATAACTTCCAGTTTTCAGGTGTAACTGCCTTATTTCTTAGCAGTTTGTCAGGAATTTGGTATTCTCAATTGTGACCCATGGAGGCACAGTTACAGAGGCATAGGTGGCACAGGTGATACCCTGCCACACAGTGTGGCAACTAGTGGTGGTTCCAGGGGCCTCACCTTCTTTGTACGACTAAGGATGGAGATCACCTTCTTTATACGACTAAGGATGGATAAAATCCTGAGAGATGAATATGTGGACATATTATCTGTGTTGCACAGGGAGATGTTGACCAATAGTAACCCTGGGTAGAGCAAACAGGATAGGGAGCTGCCCAAATGGCCAAGGATACCTAGAATTTGAGGAAACTGGGAGGCTGTCTTCCTTATCTGTGCAGGTGTTTAAGAATATGGATATAATCAGGTGGACTTATAATACAATCAGGAGCATTTCTTGGTTTAATTATGATAAGCAGTTTTGATTTGAAGGCAGCAACACAAATGGGATCCAGTGGGACACACCTCATCACATGCTGTAATTGGAGTGGATGACTCCACAGAAATTCACATGGATAGTGAAGGGCCTGAATCATGTAATAATAATAGTATTTTTTATAACAGCAGCAGTAAGTTCAGGCCCGTTTGTGATATGTTTTGGGACCCATTCAGCCCGTTCTTGCCAGAGAAATAGGGGACAGTCGCAACGGTGAAACAGGATTGGAAGGGTGTCAAGTGCCAACTGCAGGTTTAGCTTCACTGGATCAGGTCATAGGGTATGGAATGCAAGCAGCAAGGGGGACAAGCTGAGGGCAGTGCAATGGACACAGACACAATCACCAGTTAGGCCAGAGATGTGAAGAGTTCTGCCATGGGTTTACCCTCACAATGCTGATGGGGCATATTTGTGAGCGGGGTTTACTGTGGGATTTTGGATCCCTTTTTCGGGGAGTAGGGTTCATGTGACACGAAAAAAAATGCATTCAGTAGTTGGGATGGGCCATATTCGGAAAAGATTACACAGGAATTAAATTAGAGTAGGGTAGCAGGGCCATGTAATCAATTATCTACAGATAACTTACGGGTTTCCCCACTGGTTCTCGTCCCCAAGAAGACTCCAGGAGAATACTGATTGATTCATCATCTTGCATACCCACGATGTGGCTCTGTTAATGATGGAATGGACTAATGCTGTGTTCTGTGCACTATTACTCTATTGACTAAGCCATTTGAATGGGTAGGTCTTGTGGCCCAGGGCATTAATGGCTAAGTGTGATATCAAGTCTGCTTTTTGACTGCTGTCAGTGTATCCAGTGGAATTCAACCTTTTGAGTTTCTCTTTTGAGGGATAATTTGATTTTTATAAGGCTACGCCCATGGGCTGAAATCCTGTTCACCATTTGTACTCGACAGTGGTGCGGGCAGCTGGACTATGCCACACAATACATTATTTAAATAACTTTTTGTTTGTGGGTTGGATGACTGTTCAGCTGTTGGGCACATTTTAGGCCCTGGCTAAGCATTTAGGGGTATCCCTAGTGAAAAAGAAAAGAGAAGGCCCTTCCACTAGATTGATCTATCCATGGATCAAGCTGGATACAAGGGCGGGCATATTGCAGCTCCCTCAGGATAAGCTTCAGGAGCAATTGGGATGGCTTTGGAGAGCTGTAGGAGACAAGAAACTCACACTACGAGACCTTCCAGCTATTATGGGGCACCTGAACTATGCCTGCAGGGTTGCTGCCCTGGGGCAGGTATTCTTTACATGCCTTATGTCAGCAACAGTGGGAATAGCTAGGCCACACCATTACATACAAGTTACTAGAAAGATGAAGGAAAACTTGAAGGTGTGGGAATGACTTTTGAGTCAATTTAATGTGGTGTCATTACAGAGGAAGGAATGGTTATTAGAGGTGGGTTTGAAAATCCATTCAGATTCTTCAGGGTATGGGTTTTGGGGTGTTTTACCAAGGCAGTAGTGTGCCCATAAATGGCCCACCATCTGGTTGTGAAACAGGGTAATGTGTGACATGACTTCCCTGGAACTTTTTCCCATTTTAGTTACAGTGGTTATTGGAGGACCCAAATTGGCTAATAAAAGTGTATATTTCTTGTGTGACAACATGGTGGTGGTTCATGTTCTCAATTGCCAAACTTCCAGATTACACAAGATTATGAATTTAGTGAGGGCATTTGTGCTAGAATGTTTAACCCTTAATATCTATTTATTCCAAGCACGTTCCCATGGTGGACAATGGCATAGCAGATGCCTCATCTTGTTTTCAGTTTGACAGATTTGAGGAGTTTACATTAGAAGTTAGCAAAGAACCTGAGTGGATGCCAATGGTGCTATGGAGCTGTACAGTGTATGATGTTGTTAGTGGCATGGAGATCTTGGCTCTGGCCATGTGGCTGAGCTGTGAAGGAAGTTTTAATGAGTTCTTCCAATTTCAGGATCCTGAATGGTGGTCATCGATATGGTCCGTCACAGCTGGGCAGGTTCTGTGGTAAATGGTCATTGGCAACCCAGCTTCTGGTGTCCTCGATGATCCTGACATAGCGTAAGGGACAACTAAGTTCTTTTGGGGGGATAAGCGTTCACCTGTCAGACTTGGAGGCTGACATGTTTTTAGCTGCTATAAAAGTGGTCATTAGGATATGTATGGCAACACAATAGGGTTTGGGCAGTGTGAGACAGCTAAGCAGATGTTGAGTGGAAGTACTCCATAGATAAGGCATCCAGTGACCAGATAAATGGCCTGATAAAGTTCTTTAAAAGGAGATGCTGGTTAAAGGAACAGAAAGGGTGTGGTTCATATGATTGTTAGGGCAGGGAGCCAATCCCCCCTTCTTATAGTCCCCTAGGTTGATGGTAAGATCAAAGCTATGGGTTGACTGAGGAACATGGATGGAAAATGAAGGGGAGCTGGTGGAAGCCCGGGGTACTTATTTGCAGGAACATGGAGTTGCCTGCACTGTACACTTTTATCTACCCACTAGTCCCTGACATCTAATAATAGAGTTATGGCCTAAATCCATATCAAGTGTCTCTTGGCCTTCTTTCAGTACAGCTGGACAGTATTTCCTATGCTCACTTGGGAGCTCAGGGAATCCTTTCATCTCTCTAATATCTTGTGAAATACATGCAGGGTAATATGCCTGCATGTCAACGCCAACACAGGGCCATGCCTTAATGACAAAAAACTGGTCCAAAAAGAATTCAGCACATTAGTAAACAGAAGAGCTGGCCAACAATTTTCTAAAAGAGCAGCATTCTCGAATACAGCTTCAATGAAATCAAAACATTTCCTTGGAACATAAAGATTTTCTTGAAATTTTCAACAACAAAATCAATGTTTCCTTTTAGCAATGCCCAATGATTTTGAAAATAATATTTCAATTTTTAGAAAATTTTGACTCCTTAATCAGAATCAGGAGAAATGGAAATTTTGAAATATCAGAATTTCTTATAGGACAGAAATTCCAAGCTTTCACCGGCTCTAGTAAGCAGTTCTGTTGTGCAATTAGTCATGCTTCATTTCTCAAATACATTTATTTTTATATAGTCATCAATTTGGGACTATACTGTCAGCTGTTTTCCACTGCTTCCAATTGTTAAGATATTTTGACACAAGCATTGCATTTAAAACAAAAAAGCAAGCACATCTTCAAATCAAAATCTCTGTCCCACTACATCCTAAGAAAGGTCTGTAAAATTTTAGAAATTAATACTAAAAAGACTTTTAGAGAAATATATCCAATGTTTTATGAAATTTTAAGGCATTTTCTCTTTACATTTTATGTTCTTTCTCAATTCTTTCCAAAAGCAGTGCTTGTAAAAATCACAGATCTGTAATGATAGTCTCAATCTTTAGTGAAAAGGATATCACTGTTTTCACTCAAGGCTACAAATTTAACATAGTAAATCAATTATATGAATTGCTATGATACACGATTAGTACTACAAGGTAACTACATACTGTTATCTTGATTAGGCAAAAATGAATTACTGGCTTTAATAGTATGGTAATCTAACAATGAAAACTGGACAATTTGTGTTCTATAACAGCATGCAATTGTTATTAAAAATGATGTGACAAGATTTACCAAGATCTGTAGCTGGATAAACATTATGGCAATATATACAGGAGTATTGAATTCAATGGGAACTTTGCCTCAATAAAGAGTGCAGCATGTAAAACTTGTGTCAAAATATTTGATTAAAAACAATTGGGTGGAATCAAATTGTGGGATCTGTATGCCAAAACTTATTGAGCACTTTGCTCAGTATGGATACGGCATACAGAATCCACAATTATAGTTTTAGGCAGATTCCATTCTTCATGTTTAATTCTGAAAGGAGAATCTGAAATTGGATTCAAGTGCAAGATCAGGATATAAGAACATAAGAACATAAGAACGGCCATACCGGGTCAGAACAAAGGTCCATCTAGCCCAGTATCTGTCTACCGACAGTGGCCAATGCCAGGTGCCCCTGAGGGAGTGAAGCTAACAGGCAATGATCAAGTGATCTCTCTACTGCCATCCATCTCCATCCTCTGATGAACAGAGGCTAGGGACATCATTCTTTACCCTTCCTGGCTAATAGCCATATATGGACTTAGCCATCAGGAATTTATCCAGTTCCCTTTTAAACATTGTTATAGTCCCAGCCTTCACAACCTCCTCATGTAAGGAGTTCCACAAGCTGACTGTGCGTTGTGTGAAGAAGAACTTCCTTTTATTTGTTTTAAACCTGCTACCTATTAATTTCATTTGGTGACCCCTAGTTCTTGTATTATGGGAATAAGTAAATAACTTTTCCTTATCCCTTTTCCACATCACTCATGATTTTATATGCCCTATCGTCACCCCTTATCTCTCTCTTTTAAGCTGAAGAGCACGAGCCTCTTTAATCTTTCCTGCATATGAGACCCTCCCTCAAACCTCCTAACATTTTAGTTGCCCGTTTCGAACCTTCTATGCTAGAAATCTTTTTTGAGGTGAGGAGACCACATCTGTATTACACCACTATTGAGATGTGGGGGCGTACAATGGGAGTATATAAGGCAATAGATATATCTAGTTCTTATTCTCTACTCCCTTTTTATGAGTCTAACATCCGTTGCTTTTTTGACGCCCTGCACACTGCATGGGCATTTCAGAGAACTATCTACTGATGACTCCAAGATCTTTTTCCTACTCTTGTAGCTAATTAGTCCCATCATTGTATGTATAGTTGTGTATTTTGTTCCAATGTGCATTACTTAATTTATCCACATTAAATTCATTTGCCATTTTGTGCCCAATCACTTAGTTTGTGAGATTTTTTTGAGAGTTCTTCATATCCTGTTGTTGGTCTTAACTATCTTGAGCAGTTTAGTATCACTGTAAATTGCCACTCACTGTTTATCCCTTTCTCCAGATCATTTATGAAGTAATTGATAAATTGGTCCTAGACTGACTCTTTGGGGAACACCACATATTACCCTCTCATTCTGGAATTTACCATTATTCCTACCTCTTGTTCCCTGGCTTTTAAACGCAGGTCTCAATCCATGAAAGGACCTTCCGCTTTTATCCATGACACTTAATTTATGTAAGAGCTTTGGTGGGGGCCTTGTCAAAGGCTTTCTGGAAATCTAAGTACACTTATGGTCCATAGGATTCCCCCTGTCCACATGTTTGTTGAGCCCTTCAAAAGACTCTAATAGATAGTAAAGAACACGATTTTCCCATTTACAAAAACCATGTTACTAATTGCTCAACAGTTTAAGTTTTTTCTATGTCGCTGACAATTTATTCTTAACTATGTTTCCACTAATTGCCCAGTACCTAACATGTAGACTTACGATCTGTAATTGCCAGGATCACCTCTAGAGCATTTTGTAAATATTGGCTTACATTGAGCTAACTTCGAGTCATGGGTACTGAAGCCGATTGAAAGGATAGGTTAGAAACCTTAGTTAATATTCCGCAACTTTCGCTTTGAGTCTTTTCAGAAGTCTTGTGTGATGCCATCTGTCCCAATGACTTGTATGTGAGTTTATCAATTAATTCAAAATCCTATCTGACACATCAATCTGTGACAATTCCTCAGATTTGTCACCGTACAAACAGCTGGCCCGGTTTTGGACTCCCTAAACATCCTCAGCCATGAAGACTGAAGCAAAGAATCCATTTAATTTCTTCCGGCAAAACTTTTCATCTTTAAGTGCTCCTTTTGTATCCGATCGTACAAGGGGCCCCTGGGTTGTTTAGCAGGCTCTCTGCTTCGATGTACTTAAAAACATTTTGTTATTACATTTGGAGTTTTTTCGCTAGCCATTCTTCAACTCCCTCTTTGGCTGTTCTGTATACACTCTTCGCACTTAGCTGGCAGTGTTGTCTCCTTCTATTTGCCTATAGGGATTTGATTTCACTTTTTAAAGGAAGTCTTTGTATCTTTCACTGCTTCTTTTACTGAGTGGTTTTAAGCCACGTGGCCTCGGTTTTTAGTTCTTACTAGTGTTTCTCTAATGTTGGGGATAACATTGAAGTTGGGTCTGCATTATGCTGTCATTAAAAAAGGGCCATGCAAGTGCAGGGATTGTCCTTTAGTCATCTGTACCTTTTAACTTTGTTAACAACCCCCTCATTTTGTATAGTTCCCTCTTGTGAAATTAAATGCCACAGTGTTGGTCTGTTCGAGGGTTCTTTTCCCACCACAGGGAGGTTGAATGCTATTGTAGTTTGGGTCATATTCACAAATGGCTTGCTATAGTTGCCTCTTGGACCAGCTCCTGCACTCTAACGCAGGTATGAAATCTAGAGTTGCCTCCCCCTTGTAGGTTCCTGAACCAGTGCCATGAAATTTTACCTCTGCATTTCGTCCTGAAGGTGAAATGTTCCCAGTCAATAGGGATAATTGAAATTTCCCCACTATTATGGGTTCTTATTTTGATAGCCTCCTCGATTTGCCTTAGCATTTCATCATCACTATTACTGTCCTGGTCAGTGGTGGTCGATAATAGATCTCCATAAGTTATATTTTATTAGAGCATGAATTTCTATCCATAGCGATTCTATGGAACATGTGGATTTGCTTAGATTTTTAATTCATTTGAATCTACATTTTCTTTCACATATAGTGCCACTCCCCCCGCACCCCGTACGACCTGTTCTATCCTTCCTGATGTATTTTATACCCCAGAATGATTGTGTCCCATTGATGCTCTCAATCCAGCCAGTTTCTGTGATGGCCTATTATATCAATATCCTCCTTATCACAAGGCACTCTAGTTCACCCATCTTATTATAGACTTCTAGCAATTGTGTACAAGCACTTTAAAAACTTGTCCCTGTTTATTTGTCTGCCCTTTTCTGATGTGCAGCATTTTTTTTTATGTGACTGTTATATCTGATCCGCCCTTACATTATTCCTCTTCCGTCCTCTGTTCCTGACTATAACCTGGAGATTCCCGTATCATCAGACTCTCCCCTAAGAGAAGCTGTGTCTGATCCCACATGCTCTCTGCAGCAGTTGACTTTCCCCCATCTCCTAGTTTAAAAACTGCTCTACAACCTTTTAATGTTTATTGCCAGCAATCTGGTTCCACTTTGGTTTAGGTGGAGCCATCTCTCCTGTATAGGCTCCCCCCATCCCAAAAGTTTCCTCAGTTCCTAATGAATGTAAAACCGCCTCTCTACACCATCGTCTCATCCATGCATTGAGACTCTGAAGCTCTGCCTGCCTACCTGGCCCTGCGTGTGGAACTGGGAGCATTTCTGAGAAGCCACCATAGAGGTCTGGATTTCAGTCTCTTCCCTAGCAGCCTAAATTTGGCTCCAGGAATCTCTCCTACCCTTCCCTATTTCCACTGGTACCTACATGTTACCACTCCACCGGCTCCTCCCAGCACGACACATAAGTCTGTCTAGATGCCTCAAGAGATCCGCAACCTTCGCACCAGGCAGGCAAGTCACCATACTGTTCTCACCGGTCATCACAACGCCAGCTATCTATGTTTCTAATGATTGAATCTCTCATTACTAACACCTGCTTTTCCTAGCAACTGGAGTTCCCTCCCCGGGAGAGGTAACCTCAGTGCGAGAGGCAACCCCAGCACCATCTGGAAGGAGGGTCCCAACTATGGGAAGGTTTCTCTCTGCTCCCATTGACTGCTTTGCTTCCCTGGGCCTTTCTTCCTCCTCAACAGCACAGACTCCATATCGGTCCACCACTCTAATATACACAAAGGGATCCATTATGCTCATTTATGTTTAATTAATTTCTGTGTGTTACTGAGTGCCCTATTGCCTTCTTGCAAACCACTTCATTCCCACCCTTGCACTGAACAATTTTTCTCCATTCATTCTGTACAGAATTATTTGGTGTTCAAGAGAAAGACATTTAATCAGCAGAACTGCATTTTAGGGTGCAGTTACATTGGTGTTTTGAAGTTAATGATTTCTCCAAACAGGAAAAAAAAACCCTAAAAGAAATCAGTTTCACAGCAGAGTTTAAGGGAAGATCCATTTCTCAGTATAAGAATGATAATGGAAACTTCATAAAACCTTAGCTATATCATATAGGCTAAACTGTGGTGTGTGTTTGTTTGTTTGTTTTTAAATAATCCAGAATTGTGTTCAGAGGTTTCCAGTTAGAATGGGATAGCTATTTTAGGTACACTTTCAAACCTAAAATAAAATATTCGTTATTTAAAAAAAAATTATATAAATTTTAACTGGCCCTAGATGGGCATGTAACCCCTGGTTGAGTGTGTGTTGCTGCTCTCTTGTGGGCCTCGGACTCAAGTCTGTTCCAGCTCATGCTTTTTAGTCATGGAGTTCCCTGGTTCAGTTTCCAGTGCATCAACTAAAATGATAGTTGTACGGAGGCAGAGTATGCAAACTTGGATGCATGCACTGTGGCACAGAAAGTCAAGAGGTATCTAATATCAGTAATGATCCCACTCCTTTTCTCACCAACCAGTGGATAGTGCAGGCAGAATACACAAATAATCTTCTCAAATAACAACATAAGAACATAAGAATGGCCATACTGGGTCAGACCAAAGGTCCATCCAGCCCAGTATCCTGTCTACCGACAGTGACCAATGCCAATTGTCCCAGAGGGAATGAACCTAACAGGTAATGATCAAGTGATCTCTCTCCTGTCATCTATCTCCACCCTCTGACAAACAGAGGCTAAGGAACCATAGAATATCAGGGTTGGCAGGGACCTTAGGAGGTCATCTAGTCCAACCCCCTGCTCAAAGCAGGACCAATTCCCAACTAAATCTTCCAGCCAGGGCTTTGTCAAGCCTGACCTTAAAAACCTCTAAGGAAGGAGATTCCACCACCTCCCTAGGTAACCCATTCCAGTGCTTCATCACTTTCTGAGTGAAAAAGTTTTTCCTAATATCCAACCTAAACCTCCTCACTGCAAATTGAGACCATTATTCCTGTTCTGTTTCGGGTACCACTGAGAACAGGCCCAAACTGGACATAGTACTCCAGATGAGGCCTCATCAATGTCAAATAGAGGGAATGATCACATCCCTCGATCTGCTGGCAATGTCCCTACTTATACAGCCCAAATGCTATTAGCCTTTTTGGCAACAAGGGTACACTGTTGACTCGTATCCAACTTTCTCGTCCACTGTAATCCCCAGATCCTTTTCTGCGAACTGCTTCCTAGACATGGAGCCTTGATCATTACCCATTGAGCCCGACGATCTAGCCAGCTTTCTATCCACCTTATAGTCCAATCATCAAGCCCATACTTCTTTAACTTGCTGGCAAGAATACTGTGGGAGACGTGTCAAATGCTTTGCTAAAGTCAAGGAATAACACATTCACTGCTTTCCCTCATCCACAGAGTCAGTTATCTCCTCATAGAAGGCAATTAGGTTGTCAGGCATGACTTGCCTTTGTGAATCCATGCTGACTGTTCCTGATCACTTTCCTCTCCTCTAAGTGTTTCAGAATTGATTCTTGAGGAGCTGCTCATGATTTTTCCAGAGACTGAGGTGAGGCTGACTGGCCTATAGTTCCCCGGATCCTCCTTCTCCCTTTTTAAAGATGCGGCACTACATTAGCCTTTGTCCAGTCATCAGGACCTCCCCCGTTCACCATGAGTTTTCAAAGATAATGGCCATGGCTCTTGCAATCACATCCGCCAACTCCTTTAGCATCCTCAGATGCAGCACATCTGGCCCCCTGGACTTGTGCTCGTCCAGTTTTTCTAAATAGTCCAGAACCATTCTTTCTCCACAGAGGGCTTCACCTTCTCCCATACTGTGCTGCCTAGTGCAGCAGTCTGGGAGCTGACCTTATTGTGAAGACAGAGACAAAAAAAGCATCGAGTATATTAGCTTTTTCCTATCCTCTGTCACTAGGTTGCCTCTCTCATTCAGTAAAGGGCCCACACTTTCCTTTGACTTTCTTCTTGTTGCTAACATACCTGAAGAAACCCTTCTTGTTACTCTGACCATCTCTTGCTAGCTGCAACTCCAAGTGTGATTTGGCCTTCCTGATTTCACTCCGGGCATGCCTGAGCATATTTTTATTATACCCTCCCTGGTCATTTGTCCAAGCTTGCACTCTTGTAAGCTTCTTTTTTGTATTTAAGGATTACACTGTTAAGCCAAGCTGGTCGCCTGCCATATTTACTATTCTTTTCCTACAATCAGGTGCTTTTTCCTGCACCTCGTGAGGATTCTTTAAATACAGCCAGCTCTCCTGGACTCCTTTCCCTCTCATGTTATATTTCCCAGGGGATCCTGCACATCAGCTCCCTGAGGGAGACAAGTCTGCTTTTCTGAAGTCCGGGTCTGTATTCTCTCCTTTCCTTTCTTCTTGTTGTCAGATCTGAATTCACCATCTTGGTCTCTGCCTCCCAGGTTCCCATCCCTTTGCTTCCCCTACTAACTCTTCTCTGTTTGTGAGCAGCAGATCAAGGAAGCGCTCTACCCTAGTTGGTTCCTCCAGCACTTGGACCAGGAAATTGGTCTCCTACACTTTCCAAAAACTTCCTTGATTGTGTGCACTGCTGTATTGCTCTCCCAGCAGATATCAGGTTGGTTTAAGTCTCCATGAGAACCAGGGCCTGCGAATTAGTAAACTTCTGCTATTGCCAGAAGAAAGCCTCGTCCACCTCATCCCCCTGGTCTGGTGGTCTATAGCGACTCCCACCACAACATCACCCTGTTGCTCACACTTCTAAATTAATTCAGAGACTCCTCAACAGGCTTTTCTCCAGTTTCATAATGGAGCTCTGAGCAGTCTTAATGCTCTTTTACATACAATGCAACTCCCCCACCTTTTCTGCCCTGCCTGTTTTCTGAACAGTTTATTATCCATTCATGACAGTATTCTAGTCATGTGAGTTATCCACCAAGTCTCTGTTATTCCAATCACTCATAGTTCCTTGACTGTGCCAGGACTTCCAGTTCTCCTTGCTTGTTTCCATCTTCTTGCATTTGTGTATAGGCACTTAAGATAACTCGCTGATTGTCCTGCTTTCTCGGTCAGGACAGGAGTCCTCCCTTTTGCACTCTCCTGCTTGTGCTTCCTCCAGTATCCCTGTCAAGGTTCCTTCCTCACTCTGAACTTTAGGGTACAGATGTGGGGACCGTGCATGGACACTTCTAAGTTAATTACCAGCTTAGATCTTGTATCGCTTGCCACCACTCCCAAAAACTACTTTTCTTCTTGGTAGCCTTGAAGACTTCAACCAATTTCCTGGTGACATTAGATCCAAACCCCTTGGATCTTAAAACAAGGAAAAATCAATCAGATATTAAGAAAAATGGCTTTTAATTAAAGAAAAGAAAGGTAAAAGAAAACCATCTGGGAGAGATTAGCATACCAGCTACTTTCACAGACAACAGATTCAAAACACAGAGGATGTTCCCCTGGGCAAAAACTTTAAAACACAGAAGAATACCCAAATTTGATAATTCCCTTAATGGTACCAAGATAACTTACAAAGAAAATAAACATAAACCTATTTATCCTTTTCTAAAACTTACTACTCTGATAAGAGGCTGGTTCCTTGATCTTTTTCACTGCGGCTGAAACTGAAACTAAAAACAAAGGAAAACTTCCCTCCTTCCTTTTGAAACATCTTGTTCCTCCATTGGTTCCTCTGGTCAAGTGTCAGCTAGGATAGGTGAACTTCTTAACCCTTTACAGGTAAAAGAGGTATTAACCCTTAACTATCTGTTTATGACAATCCCATTTCCCTACTTACCTCAGGGCTTTGGTCTCCTTCCCCCAGTGAACCTAGTTTAAAGCCCTCTTCACTAGGTTAGCCAGCCTGCTTGCAAAGATGCTCTCTTTGTTAGGTGGAGCCCACCTCTGCCTAGCACTCCTCCTTCTTGGAACACCATCCCATGGTCGAAGAATCCAAAGCCTTCTCTCCGACACCACCTACGTAGCCATTTGTTGACTTCCACAATTCGACGATCCCTACCCAGGCCTTTTCCCTGCACAAGGAGGATGGACGAGAACACCACTTGCGCCTAAAACTCCTTTATCCTTCTTCCCAGAGCCACGTAGTCTGCAGTGATCCGCTCAAGATCATTCTTGGCAGTATCATTGGTGCCAACGTGCAGAAGTAGCCTGTAGTAGTCTATACCTGTACTTTTTCAGTTTCTGTCCTCTAATCTTTAGTAGGATATAGAATATGCCCTTTTATAAATCTTCTCCTAACTGATGTCTCTATCCAAACTGCATGCTCCTTGGCACCTGTTGGTTTTCCTTAGTTTCCTTAGCCCTTAGTTTAAAAACTCCTGTATAATCTCTTTAATTTTACATGCCAGCAATCTAGTTCAATTTTGGTTTAGGTGGAGCCCAGCCTTCCTGTATAGGCTTCTCCTTTACCAAAAGGTTCCCCAGTTCCTAATTAACATAAATCCTTCCTTCCTCTCAACTCTATCATCTCATCCACACATTGAGACACTGAAGTTCATGTCTAACTATCCCTGCATGTGGAACAGAGCATGCTACCATGGAGGTCCTGGACTTCAATCTCTTACCTAAATCTAAATTTAATCTAAATTTGGCCACCAGGACCTTTCTCCTACCTCTAGTTATGTCATTGATACCAACAAGTACTATGACCACTGGCTCCTTCCAGCATTTCACATAAAATCTACCTAGATGTCTCGAGACTAGAGATGGGAAATTTGCATTCTCTTCCCGCAGCAAACCACTTGAACCTGTTTGTCACAAAGTTCATTCTCATCTTTCACATTGTTAAATACAGCCCTTTGAAGCTCATTAATCTTCCCTGAGTTCACATCCTGGAGAGGGTACATATAGCCCTGGCCCAGAATAATACATAACCTTTGCATTTAGTACAATGTTTTCTATAGATACTTAAACTTAACTCAAAAGGTTTTTAAAGGATATTGGAGGAAATTGACTTATCTGTCATACATGCACAATGCTTTGCTGAACTGGGTTTGAAATAGGGACTTAGGAAAAGATTTTAGATGGATAAAGACTCCCAATTTTGAAAATATTCTTGGAGTGTGGAATTGAATATACATTTTATTTTTAAAAATAAAGGTCTAGGCATCATCATGCCCAATGATAATGCTCATTTTCCAATATTGTGATTTATTTTGTAAACTGTAGGAAGACAAAACATTAGAAATGTGGTTATCTAGGGTGCATAACACTTCTGGAAACTATCCAGCCATAACTCATCCAGTGCAGGTCACCCTTCCTTTATAATCCATTCCACTTGGTAGAGGGATGCCATCACTTCCCCACCCAATTAACCTGGTCCCAGCACTGTTTCTCGACTCCACCACCCTCCCTCATCTGAGGATCAAGGGGGTGGGAAGAGTTTTGCAGCTCAGACCCTAACTCAAAGAGGGGAAACTGGGGCATTTAAGAAGTATTGCAGTGAATATTCCTATCCAATGTACTCTCCACTGATAATTTGAAAGTCTCTGGTGCACCCCAGTATTGATTTCCAGACAGTCCTTCCTGGGACACCACTGATATACCTGAGGCTTCTGGGGACCCCTAGTCATACAGAGGGTAGACTGTGGTAGTACATAACTACGTCTTGCTACCTGCTGCCTCCTTGATATTTTCTTTCCATGCAGACTAGTCCTCTGGCCTAGGGAAAAAGTTTATAAACTAATCTATTAAGTGTATGGAAGCCAATAGGATTTGCTGTGGCCTTGTGTCCCACCAATCAGTCCTCTCCTCAAGACCACAGGGGGGCCAAATGCCTCCATGGATGGGCGCTGTATACACTCCTTAAAACAGGACCAAGGGGTTTCTTTCTCCTGCTGTTCCAAAGTCTCCCACATCTCTGAGGACATGTGGGGGCGGGGAAGGGAAGGGAAAGGCATAGATGTTCTAAGTTCAGATTCTGTTAGCAGGATTGACTATTGATCTTCCTTGGAAAATTATTTTGATTACCCAGTTAAGGGGGAAGGGGAAAGCAGTAGAGTTATTTATTCTAATGAATAGCAATTGGAAAACTCCCAGTAATAAGCCAATTAGAATGTAAAGCAAACAGAACAAAGACTATAGAAGTTTGTTTGTTCTGTTCTCTCCAGGAATAACATTTTTGCATCCTCCAGAGAATTCATTATCACAAACCACTGTCTACAAAAGGTAGTGAAAATGCTGTAACACATTTCCTGCAAACATATCATGATAACATTCTAGAACATCTGAAATGTCTTGGATCACCACACAGTCTAAAGTGAGATGCACAGACATATTCACGGATAAGGGCAGAGACAGTTAACAGCTTAACCCTGTCAATTTCTCTTTAGAGAAAAATATTTACTCCATAAAATAAAAACAATACTTTCAGGTGACAGGAAATTTAAATTTTGCTTTTTAATTTTTATGGTAAAAAATGAAATAGCCTGCAGTTTCAAAAATAATTTCTTGTGTAAAATTTTATAATATTCCACAAATTTTCCAAATTCACCATATTTGTTTAGTATTATATTTACTTTAAGAATTATGAAACAAGTACTGAAAGCCAACTTTCATTTTATGACTTATAGTGTTTTTTTTCTTCTGAGAATCTGATAAAATAAGTAGTCCTCCATTGAGGGCAAAATGGAACCAACAGAGATTTTTCTTTTCCTTCTTCATAAAAAGAGTTCAGAGAAAATAAAAAATCTCCTCTCACTATTTCATGTAATTCCCATCACCATCAAAGTATTAAATGGGATTATACCCACATATTGCTCTAGTCCCATAAGTGGAAAACCTTTTGAAAAGTTTCAGCAATGTTTAATCATACATTTATCACTTTAAACTTTGATTTCGTTTGTATGTATGCAACTGGTTCAAATCCCAGGAGAGTTAACTCTTCTTTTCTTCCTTTTGAGATACTGATAAAACTTTCCTGTAGTATACTAAGTCTGTGAGTGTTTGGAAAAAAAACAACCTTTTATGCTTGGCATGAACACTATAGATCCCATATCATTTTTTTCATAAGAGCCATGATCTGACCCATTGTTCTGGATAAAATACTCTCCTGCACTGTTGTTCAATATGATGAGCATTAAATATTTGCCACCCTCCACCTCACATGTGGTTGCATTTCATTAGTATTGTATTTATAGTTTATAATGCACTTTAGAATCTTCAGAGTAAAAAAGTAACAAATATTTTAGTCAAACACAAGGTACTGGACTCAGTACAAGTTTTCTGGATGATATTCCATGGTCTGTGTTATATCGGAGGTCAGACTAACTGATCTAATTGTCCACTCTGGTTATAAAATCCACGACTACAATGTAATATAGCACAGGGATAGATAAGTTGACTTAAAAGTCTTTACCAATTTCTGATTAATTTTAAATACAATATGGAGTCACATTGACTCAGTGGTTAAGATGAGAGATCACAATCACCTGTTTAAAACTCTGCCTGTCATGTTCAGGGTTCTCATTCCTTCCCTTTGCTAACACCAGGTCCTTCAAATCACTGTTTGGGAAGGGATCCCTCAGCTTTGATCCCCTAAATTCAGCTAGTCACTTTTTTTGATGCTATTGCAAATTACAGAGTGCCTGTCTCTCAGATCAGAAAATAGGTTTCTTTCTTGCAGTAATGGTTAACCACTTAACTGAGTGAAATCAAATTCAGTTTGCATTCATTAAAATGAGGTTTATTATCTGGGGAAAAATAGAGAACATTCCAAGAAATATTAAGACAACCTCAATTTGAATGAAACTGTAGAAAATATCACTAAGCAACCTGGATGCTCCAAGTTCCAGATAAGGAAATGTATCAGTGGTATGGCAGTGAAGTCATACTTTTTGAACCTGAGCATAGAATAGTCAGGAAAAAAATACAAGGAATGGAATATACAATGCAGACCAGATGAGATAAAAGTGAATACATCAAGGAAAAATGCAAAGAGCTTTATAATTATAAAGAGACCTATAACATAAAAGATATGCTGACAGAAGGTCAGACTTCGACTACTCCAAAGAGTTTGATACCATCCTACATAACTGTCTCTGGTGCTGGAAGACATTAGAATTCGAAAGCATCTTTTTGAATTCACTACAAACCTGTAGTGTCAATGGTGCACCATGGTGTGAACAGCAGCAGGCAACAGCAAATGGCTTTCCATTGGACAGGGTGTCAGAAAAGGGTTCTTTTTTCAAAATGTGCACAGAATCATTATGAGAAAAGCCATGGAAGGTTTTGATAAAGTGGAAGGATTTGGGATTTCTATTGGTGAGCACTTCTTAACTGATCTCACATATGCTGATGATATGCACTCTTTGCTGCAAACATTGATAAAATGCAGTGCGTGATGGCAACTGAAAAAAAACTTAGTGAGAAATATGGACTATTCCAGAATGTGGCAAACATGAAGTGTATGTGCACAGACATACTTGGTTAAAACAATGTGCAAGCAGACATCAAAATTATTGGTCAAGCCGTAGAAGCAGTAGATGAATTTAATTATCTGGGGTCATACACATCCAGCCAAAGAGACTGATCAAAATAAATCAGAAGATGAGTACGGATAGCTGGCTGATCTGTGGTCTCCATTATGAAAGTGTGAGAAAGATGTGATATTCTGAAATATCCATAGACTTGACTTGTGAAAAGCCTTTTTTATTTTTTTTTTTGGTACTGATTTATGGATATGTATGGATAATGTGGCTGGCAAGAAGAAAACGGAACTTTTTAATAAGTGGTATTGGTAAAGATTCTTGCACGTCTCTTGGATAGACAAGAAGATGAATGCTTATATCAGAAATACTCTTTGAGAGAAGCGCATTCTGCTCTCAGAAATCAACAAGTGTAAACTTACGTACTTTGGTCACAGCAGGTGTAAAGCTAGAATGTTGAGAAAGTTATCATGGAAGAAATGGTGGTGAGACATCACAGTAGGAGATAACCAGTGAAGACATGGATAGATGGTCTGAGACAGCTCATTGGGAGATCAGCTGCTGAGTGTGAAGTTAGCAAAGAATCAAGAAGGCTCTGATGCTATGATGTCACCAGTATTCAGACATGAATTAATGGACTTTATTTATTGTGTCTTGTTAGTCCTATCCAAGTCAAGACTGTTCCCCTTTGTCTCTCTTCCTATCCCAGGAAATAAAATCAGTGCTTTATAAAGAATTGGGGGCTTTGTCTCCTCCAAACTCCTATTTTTATTTTTTTTTTACATTTCCTTTCCAGAGTATTTAGACACTATACACATTGTGAGTCGCGAGACATCTGACCTTCAAAATATGTACACATCACTTTTATATAATAAGTAGTGTAAGTGATGAAAGCATATGTCAGAGCAAGTGGAATTCTTCAGATTCTTAGTGGAATGCATGTAGGTATATTTTCACATCAATCTTGTGATCTACAGCCCTTTGCAGTTTTTGCTAATGGATCAGGGTCCAGTCCTCTATTCCTTGTTCAGGCAAAGCTCCCTCAGATGGGAATTTTCTCTCGATAAGGAATATAAGATAAAGATCCAAGACTGAGTTCAAAGGAGCATAATATCAGAGCCAAAATTAAATGATATTTAATGGTCTTGTTCTGATAAATTGTTTGAGTGATTGTATCTTTACAGAAACATCATCATGAGATCTATTCTGAATCCTTTTGTACATTTGCAAAGGCTTGAGATCTATGATATCAAACACGTGTACTCTCATTGGCTTTCTGGCTCAGTGTTTATTTTCACAGCAGTTAGCAAATGACATGGTATTTATAAATTGGGAAGTACAATACTTATAATAATTGTCCAAGATATATCATTTTAAGTGTTGATCCCCAAAGGGACATGGACATTGTGACTCTCACTGTTTCATTTTCTAACTTTTAGGTGCCTTGCTATACAGTGGAATCTACTATCTTGATGCCTGGGGAAAGATAAACACCTAAGAACGGATCCACAAAAGCCAGCACAATGAGAAGGGGAGACCTAAGCTAATCACTAAGAAATGCTGAGAAGAGGGGTGAGGACTAAGCTCCATCCGTCATAGGTGCTCAACACCATATCTCCACTGGAGTAAGGCACCTCAGATGTTTCTTGCAAAGGCTACTGCCACAGATGGAAAGAAGAATGATGCTACAGTCCTGTGGTTAGGGCACTCTCCTGGGATGGGGAAGACCAAAATTCAGGTCCTCTTTCTACATCAGGCAGATGGAAAATTGAACCAGGTCTCTCATGTCTCGGGTGAGTTCCCTAAACAGTGGGCTGAAAGTTATAAGGGAGAAACTACTTTCCTCTTGTTGGTCGGTGTGATCTTAGAATGCCTACTAGACCCAGAAAGCTAGGTGGAAGAACGCACAGGTTAAGGAACCCACTGGGACTTAGGTGTAAGATAGGCATCTGGGTTTCTAAACTGAAGTGGCTGTGAATATGTGCAGAGGCAGAAACTTAGGCACCTAGAGGATTTTATGAAAAAATATAGATGCCTACACAATTAGATGGCAGCTGAGTGGGGGCATTGAGGATTTCAGTTGCACCTAAGGACTGGATTTAGATGCCTAAAATGACAATTAATTGCCTAAATCCCTTTGTGGATGTAGACTTTAGTATGTATCTTTCATCTTCTAAAAAAAGAAAATGTACAGTTACAGACATTTTCTAATTAGATTCTAATGCTAATAATTCCTCAACAGCTGTTCAACTATGCTATAGCCCTCAAGCCAGAGCACTACACTGCAGTTTTTAAATTGTAGATATTACAAACTGTTAGAATGATTTAAATTGCAATAATCATTTCATAATAATTAGTTTCAGAGTTGCTTGTTTCACAGGGCATTAATTTGCCTTGGAGGGTTTTTTATTTTTTATTTATTTTTTATTGTTACACTGACAATAAGGCAGACTTAATCACCCAAATCTGTACTGAAATCAATGCAGATATCCACCTAATATGTACTGAAATAGATTAACTTTTTATGACAGATAGCAGAATGGCTTGATATCACACATAACATTATTTAAAATAGCATGAGATAGTTAATAACTGTCTGATCATGCATATACATAATAATGATAGTGAACAAGAGATTACATCAGTGGTCCCCAAACTTTTCGTTTGGCGGGCGCCAGACAAAGGGCCATGGTGGTGGTGGAGCATCTGCTGAAATACTGCCAAATTTCGGTGGCATTTCGTCGGCGATGCCTCTCGATGATGTCATTTGCCACCGACAAGCAACGTCATAGAGAGTTGTCACCACCGAAATGCTGCAGAAATTTGGGGGCGACGCCTCTCAATGATGCCGCTTGCTGCTAACAAGCAGCATCATCAAGAGGCGTCGCCCCCGAATTTTTGTGGCATTTCAGCGGCGACGCCTCTCAATGACGCCGCTTGCTGCTGACAAGTGATGTCATTGAGAGGCATTGCCACCTAAATGCTGCAGAAATTCAGTGGCATTTCGGCAGATGCTCCACCGCCGGCCAGGACGCGGGCACATTTAGATGCCCCCATGGGCGCCGTGGCACCCTCAGGCACTGCGTTGGGGACCCCTGGATTACATAGTTAACCTTAATCCTGATAACTTGTAACAACTGAGTGTTTAACATTGCAACCTTAAAGGTCTTTTTTTGTAGCTTTGTGTGTAATTTAATAGTTTTTTTTTAAACACAAACTGAAAGAAAACACCACAAATTCCATCATTTGATATTGTACTAACACACATCAATCATCAGCAGGGTTGGAACCTCTAGATCCAACACACACAGACAACTGTCAGTTGTGCTCAGAGTATAGAAATAGTAAACTGTCATCCTCTATTTGCACCATCACTAGAGACAGATAAAATACAGTTTGCCAGAGAAGATGAGTCTAAGGAATCTTGGATTCCACGCCAGACTCTGCAGGAGACTGTATTCTTGAGTGTAATCAATCCCAATTTCCCTCTCTTCTCCTTCTGCCCCACCAACCTCCAGTCCTATTTTACACGTGCACACACACACGCACACCCACACATACTTGGCTTTTTGCTCCTATCTACTCTATTCCCTACTCTGCCATCTGGATCTTGGCCCCTCTGTATTTGAAACAGGCAATTTCCTCCTCTATACTGCTTGGTCCAAGTAGAAGGGTGATAATTGAGAGCAGAGGAGAGACAGGTTCCATGTTCCTAGTTCAGATGCCCAGACCAAGAGCCAGCATGTCACAATAGCCGAGAACTGTGATTGCAGGGAAAGTTATTCTCAGACCAGCCTCAGGCTAGGCTACAGCATGCCCACTGCATACAGAGTGATATAAAGAGGCATTTGTGTAAATGAGAATCAGTCCCATAATATTTAATAGGTTACCTTTGTTATGGGAGAATCAGAGATTTTTCGTACATATTAAAACCAGATTAATTTATAACTGCAACACTCTACTGATTGGATTATTGTTTAACCAGTAGGGGAACACTGTCAACTCAGCTCTCCTTGTCACTTTCTACCATGTGAAGCTCTGTGTTTTTTCACATTCCTCCCCTCATGCTTGAAACATCTTCCTTGACATTGCAGTCTGTGCAGCCTCACTCGCATCTTTCCAGTCATGGTTAACCTCACTGCAGACTTCCAGCCTGCCCTTCACTCTGGAGTCCCAATTTCATATATGTTTTAAAAGGAACTGATAAGATGTGTGTGTGCAGAGTCACAGACTTATAGATAGATAATTAGGGTTGGAAGGGACCTCAGAAGATCATCTAGTCCAACTCGCTGCTCAAAGCAGGCCTAATCCCCAAATGGCCCCCTCAGCGATTGAACTCACAACCCTGGGTTTAGCAGGCCAATGCGCAAACCACTGAGCTATCCCTCCCTCCACTCTTGTAGCACTCATCCTCTACATGCATTTCTTTGGCTATTCCAATTGTTTTGTCTGATTAATGGCAAAATTGTGCACTAGAAAGACAGCTTCACCAGTGCACAGGGTGGGTGTGCCTACATAGACTACACCCCCTAAATGGATGTAGTGTGCGGTCCTTTCCATGGTTGCCCAGCTATAGGAAATAAAGAGGAGTTGGGAGGCCTTCAATGCAGTACTATCTATATTTAGAATATACCTTTTATAAAATGTAGTACAATAATCTCAATCATGCCAAACAAGGTAGACTGCTATTATAACTAACAGCAGCCGGACCATTATACTAGACTGTAGCGAGGCGGTGTGGCTCCCCTCCTCCACAGGGAGGGTTGAGCCCCGTCCATCTCCCCCCAGGGCGGAACTTCCGGGCGGAAGCCCCGCCCCTCAAAGGGTCAGGCGGCGACCCGGAAGTATAAAAGCCGGGCGCCGGCCTTCAGTTGGAGCTCAGCAGCCGGCCAGAGCAGACGTGCCGGCCGACCCTCGTCGCTGGGAGGCTGCCGAGCTCCGGGACAGGGCCTTGCCGGAATCCGACCCGCAGGCAACCACGACCCTGAGCTGCAGGGAACTACCCTAAGTTGCCCAGCCCCCAACTACGGGCGTGGAGGAACCTTCAACCGGACTGGCCCAGCTGACCCAGGGTGCACCCGGATCTACCTAGTCGGACTGGGAGGAGCCATGGCGGTAGATGACCCGGCGGACCATGGCCGAAGGGAATGGGAAAGTAGCCCTGCGGCTGACCCGAGCCGATGACCGTGTGTGTCGGCCAGGATCCCCACTGATCGCGCTGTCAGTGTGTTTCGGTCGTGAGCCCCCGATCACTGTCAGTGTGTTTCGGGCCGGACCCCCACTGACTGCCCCTAGCGGCGACAGCCGCTACTACGGCCCCGGGCTGGAACGCAGAGGAGTGGGTGGGCCTGCGTTCCCCCTGCCACCCGTAACCGGGTGGCAGTATCCCCCTTCATCCCAGAGCCCTCGGAACTAGTTACTGCTCTGTCCTGCCCCAAAGGGCTGGAGCCTGTTGTACTGTGTTTGGTGCCCCGCCCAGACCATGGGCTGGGCCCCTATTGACTCTGGTACTGCTCTGCCCCGCCCCAAAGGGCCGGAGCCTGTTGTACTGGGTTTGGTGCCCCGCCCAAACCAAGGGCTGGGCCCCTATTGACTCTGGTACTGCTCTGCCCTGCCCCAAAGGGCCGGAGCCTGTTGTACTGTGTTTGGTGCCCCGCCCGAACCAAGGGCTGGGCCCCTTATTGACTCTGTTTCTGCTCTGCCCTGCCCACAGGGCCAGAACCGATTGTACTGTATTTGGTGCCCCGCCCGACCCATGGGTGGGGCCACTATTGACATTACTGCTGCTCTGCCTGCCCAAAGGGGCCAGAGTGTAGCGGACCGTTCGGGTGGTGCCCGCCTGTAGGCAAGGCGGGGGCCCGACTGACTTTGCTGTGTCCCAGTCCGCTCCACAGGGACCGAACGCCCGGACAGTGGACTGCGGACCCGAGGGACAGGACCCAGCGAGGACAGGACGAGGCCGGTGTGGCTCCCCTCCTCCAAAGGGAGGGTTGAGCCCCGGCTCCCCTCGTCACAACTGGCACTTGACCAGGGACTTTGAACCCCTAGCCCCTGTGAGCAAGGGGCCGGTAGGAGGCGCTAAGACAGGCAGCGCTCCTCCCTGAACTGCGACATGGATCTGGAATGGTTGTTCCAACTGCTAGCCGAAAGCCAGGAGCAGCAGGAGGCGGCGCAACTGCGGCAGCAACAACAGCAACAGATCGCCCTGCACGAGCAGCAACAGCAGCGGGATGCCGCCTTCCTGCAGCAGCAACAACAGGAACACGCTGCTCAGATGGAGCAGCAGCAACAGCTCCTCCAGCAACTCGGGGGACAGCTACAGACGCTTCTCGGGGCTGCCGCCCGCCCCTCCCACGGAGCCGTGGGAGACGACGCCGGGGGTCCCCAGCCATCGGCGCCCCTACGCCTGACCAAAATGGGCCCGGGGGATGACCCGGAGGCCTTCCTCACCACCTTTGAATGGGTGGCCTTGGTCGCCGGGTGGGCCCGAGAACACTGGGCCACCCTGCTGGCCCCGTACCTAAGGGGGCCCGCCCAGCTCGCCTATCGGGGGTTAGCCACGGAGGACACCAGGGATTACGAGCGCGTGAAGGCAGCCATCCTAGACGCCTTGGACGTTAGCACCAAGACGTTCCGGCAATGGTTCCGGGGCCAGACGTACCCACCAGGTGCCCGGCCCCGACTGGTTGCCCAGAGCCTGAAAGAGGCTTGCCAACGCTGGCTGCAGCCAGAGGCCCGTACGGCAGAGGAGGTGACAGAGCAAGTGGTCCTCGAGCAGTTCGTACAGATCCTACCCGCTCGAGGACGAACCTGGGTCCTCCGCCATCGGCCAGCGACCTTGGGGACGGCGGTCTCTCTGGTGGAGGACTTCCTTGCGGCGGAAGCTCCGGCAGGCCCCGTCATCCGGGCTTCGACCCCAGCGCCTGACCAACCCCGGGGGGGGAGGAGAGGAGCCACTACCGCTGGATCTCGGGAGCCAGGCCAGGGGTGCGCCTCCGGACCGGTCCCGCGGGCCCAACGGGCGGAACCCGCCGCACCAGGTACTTTCCCTCCTGGCCAATCAGGCGCCCACCGAAGCCCTCGGCATGGGCACTCGGACGTCGGGCCCTGTTTTGGATGCAGGAGGGCCGGTCACCTCCGACGGGACTGCCCACAAATGGAGTGCGACTATGGGCAGGTATATACCGGGGAAGGCTGGGCTAGACGATGTCAGCCCCCGAAGCTCACGATCCCCAGTGGTCGTGGGGGATCGTACCACGACGGCCCTGGTCGACTCCGGTTGCGGGCAAAAACGTTGGTCTGTCGGGACCTGAGCTCCCTCATCGATCCTAACCTCGGCTCCATCCACCTCCAGTGCATTCATGGGGGACATTCGCCCCTATCCGAGCGCACTCTGGCCCGGCTCACCGGTCAATGGGCCTCACCCGGTCGCTGGTGTGGTCAGGGTGGCACCCCATTTGGTCTACCGTCATCTTGGGTCGGGACTGGCCCGCCTTTCAGGGGGCTTTCCTCCGTTCCATTCCGCCCCCTAGCGGCCA
The DNA here is from genome assembly GCF_003597395.2 of Chelonoidis abingdonii. NCBI lineage: Eukaryota > Metazoa > Chordata > Testudines > Testudinidae > Chelonoidis > Chelonoidis abingdonii. The sequence goes on along the minus strand of NC_133769.1, from coordinate 282,114,208 downwards.
CGCCCCCAGAGCCCCAAGAGCAGACCGAAGAGGGGGTCTGAGGAAACCGGAGCAGGAACTTCGGAGGAGGAGGGGCCCCGACTGAACGGGACCTCCCGAGGCCCCGCTTCGACACAGACTTTTGCCGGGATCAGCGAGCAGACCCTACGCTCGCCAGGCCCGATGAGCAGCTCGCGGCCGTAGACGGGTCAGTCATAAAGGCGGCCCGGGCTACGCAATGGCCACACTTCGAGCTCCGCCGGGACCGATTGTACCGGGTCGAGCGGGACCCCCGGACACAAGAGCCGCGAACCCAGCTTCTCGTGCCCTGCTGCCACCGCCGGGCCGTATTGAGCTTAGCCCACGACGTACCAGCGGCGGGCCACCTGGGACAGGAAAAGACCCTAGCAAGGATTCGGGCTCGGTTCTACTGGCCAGGGATGGACGGGGACGTACAGCGATATTGCAGCTCCTGTCCGGGTTGCCAACTGGCCGCTCCGACCCGGACACCAAAGGCACTGCTTGTCCCAATGCCCCTGATTGACACGCCCTTTGAGCGAGTCGCCATGGACCTGGTGGGTCCGTTGCCACGGAGTACAGCGGGATTCCAGTACGTCCTGGTCTTAATTGACTATGCAACCCGATTCCCGGAGGCCATCCCACTGCGGAGTATCACAGCCCGGACCATTGCGGGTGAGTTGGTGAAAGTGTTCTCCCGCGTGGGGCTGCCCCGGGAAATTCTGACCGACCAGGGCACGAGCTTCACCTCCCGCCTCCTGAACCAGGTCTGTCGACTCCTGGGAGTCCAGCAGCTCCACACCTCGGTCTACCACCCTCAGACGGACGGACTGGTGGAGCGCTTTAACTGGACTCTCAAAAGTATGCTGAGATGGTTTCCCCCGGCAGATCTGCGGCACTGGGACCAACTCCTCCCACCATTACTCCTTGCCATCCGGGAAGTCCCCCAAGACTCCACCAAGTTCTCTCCTTTTGAACTGCTATACGGTCGGAGGCCGAGGGGTCTCCTGGATTTAATGCAGGAGGCTTGGGAGCAGTCGCCCTCCCCATCCCAGGGACTTCTCCAGTATGTGCTCCAATTGCGGGAACACTTGACGCAGGCCGGGACTCTGGCCAAAGAGAACCTCAAAACGGCCCAGGAAAGGCAGGAGCGGAATTACAATCGGGGCACGCAAGAGAGAGAGTTCGCCCCTGGAGACCGGGTTCTCCTGCTCCTCCCCTCCAGCGAATCAAAACTGTTGGCCCGCTGGCAGGGCCCCTACGAGGTGCTCCGGAAGGTGGGACCCGTCAATTATGAAATTCGCCAGCCGGGCCACCGCAAGGAAAAACAGATCTACCACATCAATCTGTTGAAGCCCTGGGAGGACCGGGAGGGCCTCCTGATTGACCCATGCCCGCCGGAGCTGGAATTGGGCCCGGAAGCAGGCATGGTGGAAGAGGGAGCGGAACTGGCCCTGGGAAGCGCCCTGATGGAGGAGCAACGCAAACAGGCCGAGGCTCTTGTGCAGTCCTTTCGGAAGACCTTCACGGCACTACCAGGTTGCACGGCCGCCGCTTCCCACCCGGTCCACACGGAACCTGGCAAGGTCGTCCGGGATATGACCCGGCCCATCCCCTACCGGATGCGCCAGGAGGTTGAGGAGGAGGTAAGGGCAATGTTAGCCTTGGGGGTCATCGAGCCATCCCGCAGTGAGTGGCGCAGTCCAGTGGTGCTGGTCCCTAAGCCAGACGGCTCCCGGCGGTTTTGCATTGATTTTCGCAAAGTTAATGTTATCTCCCGCTTCGACGCGTACCCGATGCCCCGGATCGACGAACTACTCGGCCGCTTAGGAGAAGCCCGATACATCACAACACTAGACCTTAGCAAAGGGTATTGGCAGATCCCCCTCGAGGAGGAGGCAAAAGAGAAGACCGCCTTTGCTACCCCGTCCGGGCTCTATCATTTTACTCGGAGGCCCTTCGGCCTCCATGGCTCTCCCACGACCTTTCAGCGGCTGATGGACCGCCTCCTACGACCACACCAGGAGTATGCGGCCGCCTACTGGATGATGTAGTGATCCACAGCCGTTGCTGGGACACACATCTGCAGCAGGTCGCGGCGGTCCTATGGACTCTCCGAGAAGCGGGCTTAACCGCGAACCCCAAAAAGTGCCGCATCGCCTGGGAGGAGACCAACTACCTCGGGTATACCATCGGGCGGGGACAGATAAAGCCCCTCGTGGGAAAGGTTCAAGCCCTGGCGGAATGCCCCGCCCCGACAACCAAGCGACAGGTGCGGCACTTCCTAGGGCTCGTCGGATATTACCGGAGATTCATCCCCCAATTTGCTTCGATAGCAGCACCCCTAACTGGGGCTAACGAAGAACAGTCCCCGGAGCGTGCGCTGCACCCAGGAATGTGAAGTGGCTTTCAACACGCTCCGCAACTGTCTATGCCAAGAGCCGGTTCTGTACAGTCCCGACTTCAAAAAACCCTTCATCCTCCAGACGGATGCGTCTAACGTGGGCCTGGGGGCGGTCCTCTCACAGGAAGGAGACGGAGGAGACCATCCCGTCCTCTATGTGAGCCGGAAGCTGTTTCCCCGGGAGCGAAACTATGCCACAGTGGAAAAGGAGGCCCTCGCCGTCAAATGTGCCTGCGAGGTTCTGTGGTTCTTCCTGCTCGGCGGCCCGTTTACCCTGGTCACGGACCACGCCCCACTCCAGTGGCTCATGGGGATGAAGGACACTAACGCCCGCATCATGCGTTGGTACTTGGCCTTGCAACCCTATGCCTTCACCATCTGGCATAGGGCCGGCAAGGACCACGCCAACGCAGACTTCTTCTCCCGCCTCGAGGAGATGGAACCACCCGGTCCCATCGAACGGGAACCGGACTTGGGGGTGTGTGTGTAGAGAGGCGGTGTGGCTCCCCTCCTCCACAGGGAGGGTTGAGCCCCGTCCATCTTCCCCCAGGGCGGAACTTCCGGGCGGAAGCCCCGCCCCTCAAAGGGTCAGGCGGCGACCCGGAAGTATAAAAGCCGGGCGCCGGCCTTCAGTTGGAGCTCAGCAGCCGGCGAGAGCAGACGTGCCGGCCGACCCTCGTCACTGGGAGGCTGCCGAGCTCCGAGACAGGGATCAGGCCTTGCCGGAACCGACCCGCAGCAACCACGACCCTGAGCTGCGGGAACTACCAAAGCTGCCCAGCCCCAACTACGGCCTGGAGGAACCTTCGGACCGGACCTGGCCCAGCTACCCAGGGGTGCACCCGGATCTACCTAGCCCAGACTGGGAGGAGCCCATGACGGTAGATGACCCGGCGGACCAGGTAGGAAGCGAAGGGGGAATGGAAAGTAGCCGGGGGGCGGCTGACTACAGTCAAGCCGCAGAAGGCCCCGAGCCGATGACCGTGTGTGTCGGCCAGGATCCCCACTGATCGCGCTGTCAGTGTGTTTCGGTCGTGAGCCCCCGATCACTGTCAGTGTGTTTCGGGCCGGACCCCCACTGACTGCCCCTAGCGGCGACAGCCGCTACTACGGCCCCGGGCTGGAACGCAGAGGAGTGGGTGGGCCTGCGTTCCCCCTGCCACCCGTAACCGGGTGGCAGTATCCCCCTTCATCCCAGAGCCCTCGGAACTAGTTACTGCTCTGTCCTGCCCCAAAGGGCTGGAGCCTGTTGTACTGTGTTTGGTGCCCCGCCCAGACCATGGGCTGGGCCCCTATTGACTCTGGTACTGCTCTGCCCCGCCCCAAAGGGCCGGAGCCTGTTGTACTGGGTTTGGTGCCCCGCCCGAACCAAGGGCTGGGCCCCTACTGACTCTGGTACTGCTCTGCCCTGCCCCAAAGGGCCGGAGCGTGTTATACTGTGTTTGGTGCCCCGTCTGAACCAAGGGCTGGGCCCCTATTGACTCTGGTACTGCTCTGCCCTGCCCCCAAGGGCCGGAGCCTGTTGTACTGTGTTTGGTGCCCCGCCCAAACCAAGGGCTGGGCCCCTATTGACTCTGTTTCTGCTCTGCCCTGCCCACAGGGCCAGAACCGATTGTACTGTATTTGGTGCCCCGCCCGACCCAAGGGCGGGGCCACTATTGACATTACTGCTGCTCTACCTGCCCAAAGGGGCCAGAGTGTAGCGGACCGTTCGGGTGGTGCCCGCCTGTAGGCAAGGCGGGGGCCCGACTGACTTTGCTGTGTCCCAGTCCGCTCCACAAACATTTGCACTGTAAAAATGATTAACAAAAGAAATAGTATTTTTCATTTCATCAAGTACAAGTACTGCAGTTCAATCTCATTATCATGAAAGTACAACTACAAATCTGGGTTTTTTTGTTACATATCTGCACTCAAAAACAAAAAAAAAAATGCAAAATTTTGGAACCTACAAGTCGACTCTGCCCTACTTCCTGTTCAGCCAATTGCAAAAAGAAACAAGTTTGTTTACATTTACAGGAGATAATGCCGCCCACTTCTTAACTACGTCACCTGAAAGAGAGAACAAGCATTTGCATGACACTGTTGTAGCTGATGTCGCAAGATATTTACATGCCAGACACGGTAAAGATTCATATGCCTCTTCATGCTTCGGCCATCATTCCAGAGGACATGCTTCCATACTGATGACACTCATTAAAAAAAGAATGTGTTAATTAAATTTGTGACTGAATTCCTTGCGTGGAATTGTATGTCTCCTGCTCTGTTTTATCCACATTATGCCACATATTTCATGTTATAGCAGTCTTGGATGATGACCCAACATATGTTGTTCATTTGAAGAACACTTTCACTGCAAATTTGACAAAATGCAATGAAGACACCATGTGAAATTTCTGAAAGATAGCTACAATACTCGACCCAAGATTTAAGAATCTGAACGGCCTTCCAATATCTGAGAGGGATGAGGTATGGAACATGCTTTCAGATGTCTTAAAAGAGCAACACTGATGCGGAAACCACAGAACCCAAACCACCAAAAAAGAAAATCAACCTTCTGATGTTGCTTGTGTTGCTTTGGGCGGGCTGGTGGTGTAGGCGAGGGATGTGCTGGCCGCGGCTTCCCACCACCCCCAATGGCCTGGGATGGCGAACCGCGGCCAATGGAAGCCGCCATCAGCCGAACCTGCTGACGTGGTAGGGAAACAAACTGTTCTGGCCCGCCAGGGTGCTTACCCTGGTGAGCTGCATGCCAGAGGTTGCCGACTCCTCCTCTAGAGAAGAGGGGATTTCTTTCCAAACCTCCATCATAAAGGAAAAATTCCAAAAGTCATTAAAAAAGGAAAAACCCAATTCTGTTCCTACAAAACAAGAAAGAGATTTGGCTGTTATAGTTGTGGGCATTATAGAAAGCCTTACAATGACAGATCTAGAATACAGTGCACAGTGCCTTGTATCTTAAATGTTATGATCCCACTTCAGATACAGCCGCTCAGCAAATAAAAGCTGCCCAGGGCTAGCAATCCTCAAATCACCATTCATAGCCCTATTACAAATTGGTAAGAAATTTACTGCATGGTGTTCTAGAACCAATCCATGCATTTGGGGTACATCTAGACTACCCGCTGTATCGGCGGGCAGCGATCGATTTCTCGGGGATCGATATATCGCATGTCAGCTAGACGCGATATATCGATCCCCGAACGCACTCCCGTCGACATTGGAACTCCAGCAATGCGAACGGCGGTAGCGGAGTCGACAGGGGGAGCTGCAGACATCAATCCCGCACCATTAGGACAAGAGGTAAATCAATCTAAGATACTTTGACTTCACCTATGCTATTCACGTAGCTGAAGTTGCGTATCTTGGATCAATCACCCCCTCATTCTAGACCAGCCCTGTGTCTAACAGTTGGGCTTGCAGCCTTGCTACATTTCCATTTTCACTTTAATAACTCCTGGTATGTAATGGAATATTTTGTGAGGGTTTTTGTTTGTTTGTTTTTTGTTTTGTTTTTTACATTTAATGATGGAAATGCATTGTGCGTAGTTGTCACTCTGTAAAGACTCTGGTATTTTTCCATATTTATCAGTTTTACTGCTCACATGTTTGTCGTGTACACATAATATGCATATATGTGTAACATGTGCCTGTTTCTTTTATTTTTGACAAATGGGCTTGTTCCTAATTAGTGTTTATATGGTTTATAATGTAGCTACTATGCACTTCCATATAGTGTTGATCAGTCTTGTTTTGTTTGTTTTCCAGTAACAGATAATTTAATAATCAACTCCTGCTGACTCCAGTAATAAAATACTTCACACTGATTAAACCATATCACATTGAAAGAAACAATATCAGATCATTAAAGTATTAGAATAAAGGAGAATAAGCACAATATGGCTGAATCGATAAGGAGGTATAAGTAAAAGAAAAATATACATATATATATATATGGTAAGATAAAGAAATACCAAATTGTGATGTAATGGCAATTGAGACTCTCTAATCCCCCTGGCAGGCCAGGCCGATTTGTTTACCTGCCGCATCTGCAGGTTTGGCCAATCACGGCTCCAGCTGGCTCCCAGTATTGGCCAATCGCGGCTTCCAGTGTCTCCCTCCTTCAGACAGGTATTCTCTCAGCTCTCCTCCTTGGAGCTGGGGTAGGGGATTAGCCAGCTTCTCCTTCATTTGAACCCTTTCCTCACAATATCCCTCCAGCATGCATGTAGGCAACCTTCTCCTGCCAGTGTTTGCCCTGCTATGAGATAGGAGACAGTAAATATGTTGGTTCCTTCCTAAAGCTCATCCCTGTTATTTGGGACAGGGGAATCTTGCCCCAACCACTCTGTATGTATCTGTGTCCCAGGCCCTTAAAGAGATAAAATTGAGATTTCTCCCAACTACTACTTATTCCCAGGAGTATTTCCTCTCTCCCAATATCTCTTCATTCTTTGTAGATCAGACAACTCAAAATCTTAAAAGATCAAACCGTGTGATGGGGATGGTCGGATTCCTAACCACTGCTACCTTAAGGAGTAGACCTCTCATAGATCCCTTTGTGGATCTAGCCTTTGCTATGTACTATCACTGTGTGTATAGATGTTCAATAATCACAAATTAAGTATACAGTTGTCACACTTTTAGAGAGTTGTTAGTTTTACTTTAAATAGATATTTCCCTCAGCAATTGCAGTACTACCTACATTTTTTGTATAGGTAATACCTAGAATACTACAAATACTGAAGTTAATTTAGTTATTCAAAGCATTATTTAAGGCTGTGGTAATATAGCCTCCCAGTCCCAGACCTGAACTTTAGCATCCACAATCTGGTCCTGTCCCAAACCTGGACTTTAGCGTCCAAAATCTGGGGGCTTACCTGAAACTCCCCCAAGCTCACTACCAGCTTGGATATTCTCGCTGCCACCAGATCAGGAATTGATGGGGCCTGATCCCCCCTTTCCTCTCTCTGGTGGTCCCCACCCTCCTTGGGGGCAGCCAGATCTAAATCTTGGATGCTAAAAGCAGGGAAAAAATCCTTCCTCCCTCCTCAGGCTTGCAAGAAACGAGTTTCTGCTTCCAAGAGATAGCGTCTCTGCCTCAGGAAGTGAGATGCAAAATACCAACACTTGTGCTTTGCCTCCCGTGCTGCCTTCCGTGAGGGAGACGATATCCTGATTTATAGAGGTGATTCTTTTTCTCTTTCCCCGTAGCCGCTCTTTCCTGAAGAATAGAAATAGCCCAAGCTGGTTTCCCCTCCCTTGCTCTAGAAAAGAAACTTTCACACAGTTTTAAAAGAAAAGTTATATAAAAAAAGAAAGAAAATATAAAACATAATTGCATTAAGATAACTCAATACAGGCTCTTGCTGTATAAGAAATATGAAGAACGTCTATGAAAGATAGCCGCGATTAAACCAGTCCAACAAACACATACAGTAAATAAACCAAGCTCCCATAGCGAATTGCTGGGTTCCTTTGACCACAGATGTGCTAGGAGACACTTGGAGAAAAGATGCAGTAGGAGGAACTTGTTAACTCACAGCGAGAAACAACAAAAGACACAGACATACCACTACTATTCGTAACAACCAAAGCTCCTCAATAGCGAATTGCTTGTGGGGGTTCTTTGTACTCAAGACTTTGTAAGCATTTGAAATAATAAGGAGTAAGGAGAAACTTGTTTACTCACAGCGAGAAAACAAAAAGACCCGAGTATCCAATTCCAGCCTGCATTTAAACAATCCAGTTCTCTGATTGGTCCTCTGGTCAGGTGTTTGGTTACCCTTTCCAGGTAAAAGAAACTTAACCCTTACCTTACCTATCTACTTATGACAAAGGCAATTAGTGATTACCTTCAAAAACATATCAGGGGTATGTCTACATAGTAGCTGGAAAGTGTTAAGTCTGAGGTTGGGTACACATATACACACTAGCTCTGCTCAAGTTAGCACCTAAAAATAGTAGCGTGGCCGTAGTGGCACAGGTGGCAGCTCAGGCTAGCTGTTCAAGTACATACCCAGGGGGCTGGCCAGGATTGTACTTAGCCAGCTATCCTGAGTTGCCACCCATGCCATGGATGTCATAGATGTCAGCTCAAGTAGAGCTAGCAAATATGTCTGCCTGAGCTGTGAATTATAGCTTTTAGCGGCTGTGCAGATGTATCCTAGGACGACCAATGAGTAGTTCTCCATTTGGGCCAATCATCTTACTTTTGTTTATATTTGTACAGTGTCTTGCATATTGTGTCCTCTGTTGAAAAGAACTACATTAATAATAATATATAACAATCCTTACTATAATACCACTAACCAATATAATCAGCATATAAAATCACAAGTTTCAATTTCTGCACATTGGTTTATATGTAAGTCTCTTGCATTTTTAAGAAGGAAATTGAGTCTTTAAAATATACCTATCAGTGATATAGTGATGTTGCATTGATTACAATATTTGCCAATTTTGCCCATAGTCTTTTCTATTTCCATTATCATGTCCTCAGGTTTAATGGTTTGTCATTTCCAGATTCTCATCACAGAACTTCAGTAGAAAATTTAAAAATAAATAATTTAATAGAAATGAAAATATCTGTGTCAGTCAGGCTGGTTTACTGATGCAATATTGCAAATGAAAAGCTTTTAGACACTAACTATATGTTACAAGTCTGCCCGATAAAAATTCAACAGAGCACTGTAGTGATAACACTTCAAATTAACCATTTCAAATTTGCATCTAATTTAAATGTAATAAGACTGTTCAAGCAATATATGACTATCAGCTGATTATTCACAGTTCAGTTGCTGAAAGTTTTTTTTCTGGCTTGTGACTCTGAATTTTTGATATTTCTCTAATTTGCATCAAACATTGGCATCTTTTACATGTTTATGGAAGCTAATGCCATCAACTTACATTTTTCTATTTGTATATGCCTCCTTTTAGGGTGACAAATATCAGTGTTTCCATAAGTTAGATAGGCTGGAATTTTCAAAGCCAGAGGCACCCAACTCCTATACATTTCTTAAGAGAACTGGGCATCCAAACACCTCAGGGCGTTTTGAAAACAAAAATCACACTTCAGTGGAGATTTGAGGGTAAATTTAATTAAAGCAAATGTTATAGAATATAGCTCATTCCTAATTATATCCCTGCGTAATATCAATGAAAAATCATATACTGTATGTTGAAACAGGAGCATGTTAATCTACAGCAGTGGTTCCCAAACTTGGTTCACGGCTTGTTCAGGGTAAGCCCCTGGAGGGCAACTAGATGCTTTCTTTACCTGAGCATCCACAGGTATAGCCACGTGCAGCTCCCAGTGGCCACGGTTTGCTGTTCTCTGTCAATGGGAGCTGCATTGCACCGATTCCCGCAGCTCCCATTGGCTGGGAATGGCTAATCATAGCCACTGGGAGCTGCGAGCAGCTGTACCTGTGGACATTCAGGTAAACGAAGTGTCTCACAGCCCACCAGTGGCTTACCCTGAATAAGCCGTGAACCAAGTGTGCGAATCCCTGATCTACAGTGATTCCCAACATTGAGTATATTCAGTAAGTATCCTAGAGAACAAAGCAGAAGATAAGCAAATTGAAAATAGGTCAAATACTGGCAGTCATCCATGTGGTGACCAGGATAAAAGTGTGAAAGGAAGACACCAAAAGGAAAGCAAAGGCAAGTTATCCTGAGCAGTGGCTCCAGTGATAAGATCTTGTTTTGAATCATCTGTGGCCCAGATAAAGAGAATGAGATTTTGGTAAACTTGCCTTTATCACAGGGCTAATGATTACCATGTAAGAAAGGAAACAACTAATCCTTTTAGTACCGATCACGAACAGATTGAAAAGCAAAATTGAAGGGAAGTATGGAACCAGGGACCACAGGTTAACAGAACTCAGCATAGAAATAAATTCACAGATAGATGTGGTATAAAGGTGGTATGTTTAATAAATTCTGGATAAATAAATTTAAGGGAAAATCGGGCACCCACATCAATGCCTGTAGAGATACCTGCCTGCATTAGAACACTCTACGATTGCACAGAGAATTCTAAAGACTTGCTTTAGGGGAAACTGGATGGGAGATCATAGATTCTGTGCTATGGGATTAATCTCTGTGGGACCGTAGAAGAAGGATGTCAGAGAAAGGATGGACTGGGCAGAAGCAATAGTGGTCAGTGAATCCAACACTGCATAAATCTGTTAGCCATTTTGCCTGCAGAATAGAGGTACAAGAATATTCAAACTACTGCAACTTTAGAGTTCCAGTAAAAGTCACAGACTAACAACAATGTTACTCCTCATCATAGAAGGGATCATTCTTTCCTTCCAAAAAGTCTACCTGCACAAAACCTTCTATTTAGGCTTCATACATGTTACAACATTTATCCTCTTTTGAATAAGGTGCAATGGGATTAAGTATTACAATTCACCATCCACAAAAAGAGTGGTGAAACAAAATACATTGTAACTAATGGACAACAGACTACAACACCTCTGTAAAGAAATTATGCAAGGACCATGAATGCAATGATCAAATTAATAAGAGGAAAGCAATCTAACAAGAATATTTATTCCTTTAAGGCTTGTAGTGAAAAGATAAAGACAGCAAAATAAAGTACAATGACTTAATGCTAGCCACAAGGGTTCAGGGAAAGTAGAAAGGCTTTTTCAAATATATTAGAAAACAAGAAACAGCTAGGAAGAAACAGTATCTATTTTCATTTTGGACATGAAATTAACAACTCCAAAATGAACACTTTAAAAAAAAATTTGTTCAACAAGAAATATAAAGAAACGGGTCAGTATGACTTCTATACTTATAGATAACTATACAGAGTAAGTGAAGATTGGGTGTAGAAAGCCACCAAGTCTGAATAGTAAGATTTTATGACCACTTCATACATATGTATAACTACACAAGATGTAAGGTAAGCTTAAACAAGTAAGGACTGTCTTTAGCAAGTCACAGCAGTTTAATTAATATTGGAAATTTAATTAAATTGGGGACACTCTCTTATTTTGATTTAACAGCAGCTTATTTTGATTTGGCTCCTGTTGATTAGGGACAATATTACCTAAATGAGTGTAAATTTATGTGCAGAGAAGGTCTGAGAAGTAGGGAAAACTGTATTAAAAGTGTGTTAAATAGGAAGTTAGACTATACTAGGAAAGTCGGATTATATCTGTAACACTGGTCCTGATGTTATGCATACGAGGAAATGTAAGGACATTCTTATGACATCATTTTACATTGGTACTATTTTGAACTAGTGAGGCTTCTGTAGCACCATAACATAGAGCAGGGGTTGTCAACCTCTGGCACGCAGCTCGCCAGGGTAAGCACCCTGGCGGGCCAGGTCAGTTTGTTTATCTGCCATGTCGGCAGGTTCGGCCGAGTGCGGCTCCCACTGGCCACGGTTCTCCGTCTCAGCCCAATGGGGGTGGCGGAAAGTGGCGTGGGCAAGGGATGTGCTGGCCTCAGCTGCCCACCACCCCATTGGCCTGGGACGGCGAACTGCAGCCAGTAGGAGCCGCAGTCAGCCAAACCTGCTAACACAGCAGGTAAACAAACCAGCCCCGCCCGCCAGGGTGCTCACCCTAGCGAGCAGCGTGCCAGAGGTTGATGACCCCTGACATAGAACATTTAAGACAAAGGCCAACTTGTTCCATGTGGCTCTCTTTGTTGCATGTTAGGGTGCCTGCTCACTGGAGCTGGTTCAATAATTTGTTATGAATAATATTGATTGCAAACGTTGGCATATTTTCTTGGTATTCTTATTCTTCAATACATTTTAATTACTCAATCAGCTCTATAGACTGTAGGATAATAGTCTATGAATAATAATTGTGAACTCCGGCATTTACTCCCACCATTCAGCCTGCTCTACTATCAGATACTCATTGTAGAGAATAAGGAGATGATCAAATAAACTTATTCTATGAATGGCAGTTCTTGCTGAGAAACTGTGGTTATTGGGAAGACTTCAGAAAAGCAAACAAAGTACCAATTTTTGGAAAAGTCAAGTAACTCTGACAATTATCATACTGCACAATAAGTTCCACTACCATCCTTTGTTTAAAAATATGAAATAAATATATGAAAAAATGTACAGAAAATAAATGGCTAAATATCTTGAGAATACCAGAGTTATGAATAGTAAGTACAATTAATTTACAAAGAATATATCTTGCTAGATAAATTACATTAGTAGCAGAAATATGGTATCATATTTGGATTTTAGCAAAGAATTTGAGACTAGGTGTCCTGAACTCTTTACCTGAAGATTTGGATCAAATTGGTTTGGAAAAGAACACTGACAGGTGGATTCAAAATTGATTGAAAGCTGTGAGTTAATAAATCTTGAGTCAGCAGCTCTTGCTTGGGGAATTTAATGTGGGCCATTCTAAAGAGAGAAAAACACCATCAGCCTCTACAAATAGGTTTTGGAGAAAGGGTTGAAGACTACCCTGCTTCGGATGGCTAGCACTTTCAAGAGTACTGTTCAGGAATGAATTCATGAAGAGTTAAGTCAAGTTCCATTCCCCCCTCCTACAACTGTTACTTACAGCCATCACTACAGGTAATACTAAATTGGGAGATGATGAAAATAAGTTTGGACACAGAAAGAATATAAGGCAGTCTTGGATGGGGGCAGCAATGACCACCAAGGAATGGCAAATAGAAGGGCCTCTGACAGGCCTTGTTCAGGTTTTGAATCTCAGGGTCACAGTGACTCACTCAGCTACCCATCGGAAAATATCCAAGCAAAGATTTTTATAAAGAAAATTCTCCTTTGGGATGTAATGAACAGCTTGTTTCTTTAAATCTTGTAAAGAGAAAAAGAGGCTTCTCACCATGTGAATTCCTTTAGGGTACTTACTACAGCTTCCTCTCTTTAATAGTGCTGGCACTGCTGAAGCAAGAGCCCCAGCATACATTGCAGGCACCAGCAGGAAAGGGAAGAGCTTGCCGGTGCCCTCATTAGAAAGGGTCTTTCCAACAGTCCTCCCACAGCTACATTCATTTAGAGAAAGCTGAACTGAAGCACAGGTATTCAATGAACAGGAGAAACTTGGACAGCAGTAATGCTTGCCCCATGCATGAGTTTACAATGCAAATTGGACTGATACACAAAGCAGAGAGGTAACAGTGACCATATTGATAAAAGAGTTTGTTTTTCTTTAACTGCTCTAGTCTTATCATAAGATCACAGGGTGGGAAGGGACCTCAGAAGGTCATCTAGTCCAACCCTCTGCTCAAAGCCAGCCCAATCCCCAAATCCCTCTCTTAAGGATTGAGCTCCTAACTCTACATTTAGTAGGCCAATGCTTAAACCACTGAGCTCTCTCTCCCCCTGACTGGCAACATCTAGGACAGCAGTATATGACTGCATCTGCTGACAAGGAGAACCCTTGGAAAGGGTTTAAAAACATCATAAAAATTCACCTCTCCAGATTGACATAACAAAGGTGGTGACACTAGCATAAAGCTTTGGCTTGCCTAAACCTATAGTTAGTTTTAGAATTAAGGCTTTAGATAAATAATAATTAATGATAGTTTGAAGCTAAAAATCCCAAATGGTGGATACAATGATTTTCTATTAGAAAACATCAAAGATGGAGGAAACAGACTAAATTGACCAATAGCAAGTAAGAAAGAAAGATTGAGCAAAGTTCAGGAAGTGTGACTCAACTCACCCCAAAACAGCTGCAGGGAAGGGGAGGAGTAGCTATTATGTCAGGACAGAACTGATTGGCTGAATGAGTTGCCACTCATGCAGGGAGCACTCAGCTTGAAAGATCAACCAATCAGAGGAGGCCAGAAACTGATTATAAGGCTGGCCAGAAGCACACTTGGTGTGTATGTGGAGAAGACTAGAGAGAAACAGCAGCAGCAGCAGCAAAATATAGCAAGCAGCTATAGCATACTGGATAGAGCAGAAGGACCCAAGATGATTCAGAGGGATTGTTAAAATATTATAAGTCTGATTTTTATGATGATCATTGAGAAATAACTAAGTATGCCTGTAAATAAAACTGAATGCCTGCTTCTGGGTATAATCTACCCCACTCCATTTTGTGGCTGTTTGATCGCCGCTCACAAAATGGTAATCTTAATGTGTCTTTAATGTTATATTGTAATATTTTTCTCTATATATCCTTAGAATACTTGTATGCTGCATTTTAATAAGTCTAATGTTAAAGACCTTATACATATGTAAAGTAGGGTCACTGTATAACAATACCCAACCTTGTAGTTGTCACATAGTCTGTGTAGTCTTCTGTCAATTGAACGTATAATCTTTTAGTGTAATCCAGTTGTGCCTTACTACCTATTATACACTGTAATTTTTTTCTTTCCCTTTCTTGCTTTATTGAATATACTGTAACCACCTAATTTTCTTTCAATAAATAAGACTTTGTTTTTGAAGAACCATTGCTTGTATGACAACCCTTTGAGTGGAGGGCTGTATCTGTGTTCTTCCAAGGGTTACTAGGATTAGCCTGTTTTAGGGAGTCCTCTGCGGTTTCGGGACAAACCCGCTGATAATTCTTCTAGGGCGGGTCACCACCTTTCTCTTCATTTGGACAGAATAAATTAGCAATCTGTTTATAAATATAGACAGGCAGGCCAGTATTGGGTCCAGATCTTGGGGTAACAATATCTGGAATACTACATTGAATTCTGGACATCTCATTAATACAAAGCTATTGACAAAATGAAGGGAGTTCAGAGGAGAGCACCCAAAAATGATCAGAAGGCCATATGGACTGATTTACTAGGAAAGATTAAAACAGCTTAATAGATACAATTTAGGAAAAGATAACTAAGGGAGTTGTGATCACAATCTACTGATATTTAAAGTGTAAGATCAAAGTTGGAAATGAGTTAATTTGTAGTGCAAGGGAGTATAATTGGGGTTAAATTAAGAAAGGTAAATATAGGCTTCATATCTGGAGAAAAAAACATCATGACATTAAGATTTATTAGCCTGTAGCATAATCTCTTTAGGGAAGTGGTCTGTGCATGTCAAGGTATGCTTCTTTACATGAAGTCTCTATACAACCAAATTATACTCACCATACTCCCATGAAACAAGCCTTTCCTACTCTTGTTCCACATCAGAGGTGGCAGTACTCAGGACTGGTTAGGGAAGCCCAGAGGCATCAAACATATTAGTAAGAATTTTTACACTACTTATTGTTGTGAAATCAGAGGTCAAGGGTTGACATAACATGAAGATCAGATAATACCTGAGGCATTATATCATATCATTACATGCATGTTTTTGTGAACCACAGATCACTTGTTGGTTGTTCCAGTAATGTGTTCACTACATTTTTGCAGACGTGCTGAGCAGTTGTGATGTGGGACTACTGATCTTGTAGATCAAGTCCTCAGAGTACCAGAGCTTTGAGTGTGACCATGTAATATATGCATTGGTAATTACTGTGGGATACTTATTTAACATCTAAATTCCTTTATTTTTGTTACACCCTCTTTAACCCATGTTCTTTAATAAAACAGTGCTTTTAGAAAGATTATTAATATAGAGAGTTATATTTTAATCACAGAGTGACTGAGCTAGCTGTTAAGAAATGAGTGAGCTAACTAGGCCAAATAATGGGAACAGAAACTAGGGAGATCCAACCAAGTTTAAATAGAAAATATTTATAAAAACATTTTTGAAAGTGAACCTTTTTCACATTATGCTTCTGATTGAAGATGAACTTCTAAAATAGCTCCTCTGTATATCTAATGCTAATTCTGTATGATATTTTATGCATTAATACACAGAAGAGAAATTCTAATGCATACCTGAGGGATATGAAATTTTACACCAATTGTGAGAGCATCATAATCTGTTTTTTAAAATCTGTTTACCCAAAAGTAGGGTATATCTGATGTCCCGCAGGACCTCATTATGTTTTGTGTGTGTATATTACATAACTCATTACACAGCCTTTTAATTGTGTCCCTTCTAAACTGATGGATAAATATATTTCATTATACAAATGGTTGAAATGAGTAGGAGTAAATTGAATAATATTGTAAAGCCTTTATATTTTTTCTATTAATGCAAGTAATAAATTGGTACTGGAAAAAGAAAATTAAAATTATAGTTCTAAAATATATGTTTGTACTCTTAATGAACTCCATACTACTACGCAGATATTATGTAGATAAATATAAACTTCTAAAAATTCCCACAATATCTTCTGTCACCAATAAAAAAACCTTTATAAAATTGAAAAGCAAGAAGTCTCTCCAGAAAACAGCATTAAGCATCAACAGATTAATATTCAGTACTAACTGATTTGAGTTAGCCTCCCAAGGAGACTGCATCTTACTATCATCACATTTAAAATCACTACTGTTCCTTCTCATTTGAGTATCATCTCATTTTTGAACATTTCAAATTTTTGAAGCTTGCCACACTGGTGAGATCTGACAAAGAGAGGCTGGCAAAATCTACCACATGCCAGATTTCCAAGAAATACAGCATTTGTTAAACACACACAAGAACACACTTCTGGTGGTTGTTCCCACTTACTGCCATGCTCTTTGCACTGCATATATAACTGACCCCACTTGAGTCAACAGTGGGGTTGGAACATGACTCTTAGCACTAAAGGCATAAGCTTCTACTACTTAAACTGAAGGACTAAGTACCTTAACTGGAATCAGAAGCAAACTCAGAACCTCTTATTTGAACTAGATTCTACAGAAAGACAAAGCTCCATCTGGGAAAGCCTGCCCCAAGTGTTTGAAATCTACTGAAGTTCAAGCTCTACATTAGATCCCCACTTTTTTTATCTGACTGCACTTGGGCCATTTACAGGGTTTGAACCCAGAACCTTAATCTAAAAGCAGGAAGCACTAACATTTTAGGTAAGAAGCTAAGTCCTACTTTGCTCCCTTATTGAAGGTTGCTTCAATGAGGAGACATTGCCTTTCTAGTAGCTTCCTGGATGACTGAGGGTGCTCGGCAGGAATACATACGTTGTTTCCCTTCCTCTTCTACCTACAACTTTATAGTATGGTTTCATGCTAGCAGAAATCAGGAGCCCAGACACATTTCAGTGGCATATTGAGCACATACTCCAATCTCACCACTAGTATAAGGACAAATATTTGGATCATGTTTTCAGTCCATTCAGAAATTGCACTTGGTTAGTATCACTTCATTTCTCCAGCACTAGTAAAAGACCAATCTCTTAGCCTTCTGTAAGAAATGTAAGTAAGTGTATTAGGGATGAAGATTGGAGTAGTTGGAGAATGGCTGCCTTCAGGACCTCCTAAACAAAGGGGAGGCCCTCAGAAAGAATCTTGTACCACAAAACACAAGAGTTCTGGAAACTATTGATGACTGATTCTACCTCAGACACTTACTTGACAGATTTTTATCAAGCAAAAGTCCCAAGAGTGCTCCACTAAACTCCACAAAATGATAAAGCATTCACCAAGATGATGGATATGCTGTTGCATAAATTCATATTCTTATGTCCAAGCTTCATCCAAATCTTCTTGCTCCATAATGATACCTTAGTGATCAGAATAGGAGTCTTTAGCACTCACTATCTGAGTCAGAAACTCCTGCCCAGTGATTCTATATAGTCACAATAGAAAATAAATGCCTGATTTTCCTCAGACGCCAATGTACACAAATTCTTCTTGTTAATTGGGCCTTTCAATGTGGTGATGGTTTATGCTATGTACACTGGATGTATACAATGAAAGGTTTCAATTCTTGGCTGATATGCAGTAACTGGCACTGCCGGCTTACACTTTCCAGTTCCAGCTGTGACAAGGGAAGTAGCACCTGAATGCAGGCTTCTTTTGATGAGGGGCTGTCAATAAGACAGATACTAGACACTGGACCCTGATCTATGGCATCAACTCTCAACAAGGCTTCAAAGGCAGTTCAGAGAGTTCCACCTAGCTGGCAAATAATTTGTTGCAGATGAGGCATAGCAAAGAGGCTAGGATACTCCGGGAGAAGGAGCTAGTGCTTTGACCTGTAATTAGAAACTATAGAGTTTTTATGAAACCTCAGAGTTACCCTGTTTATTTGGAGACAGGAAGTTGGTTGTGCTTTTGGAGTTTACTCGAATTTGCTAGATCTGTAAAACCAGAAACCCTGAAATAAATCACCAATCCCAGAGATGATTGTTTGAATCTGATTCTGTAGTGCAGGTATCGGCAACCTTTGGCACGCAGCTTGCCAGAGTAAGCACCCTGGCGGGCCGGGCCTGTTTGTTTACCTGCCGTGTTCACAGATTCGGCCTATCGCGGCTCCTACTGGCCACAGTTCACCATCTCAGGCTAATGGGGGTGGTGGGAAGTGGCGCGGGCCGACAGATGTACTGGCCACTGCTTCCCGCTGCCCCCATTGGCCTGGGACGGTGAACCATGGCCAGTGGGAGCCACAATCGGTCGAATCTGCAGATGCAGCAGATAAACAAACCAGCCCAGACTGCCAGGGTGCTTACCTTGGTGAGCTGCGTGCCAAAGATTACTGATCCCTGCTGTAGTGGATTCTTGCTCTCTGTTTCAATCCTGGACTACCAGAATATGTAGAATATTTTCACAAGTATTCTAACTATACTACTTGGCTGGCGATTGCGAGGCCTTTGTATGAGTCAAAAAAACCAAAAACAACCAAAACCCCAACCACAAATAAACAGGTAAAATATCTTTCCCCAAGGCTATAATAATATAGTGACTGTAATTACAATGCTGTTATACTACAATTATTATGTAATTACACTCTGATTTTTAGTTCCTATTAAGTAACTTCCATTCATCCATATAGCTACATGTCTGACTCAGTTATTACTATTGTTTTAGTGTTGTACTTATTCATATTAGAATCTAACTTTATTTACATTGGAATTATTCTCAATCATGTAATGACCTTTCCTTGATGAACTAGTAGTAATTATAGGTTTTAAAAAAAACATAGTTATAGTCCAAATGCACTGAAATTGCAGTGTGATTGGAGTGTAATTTCAGCTATGTAGTATCATGTTACCTATTAACGGTATAACATTTCTGGCACTCTAACATGCTAATGATCTTCTGACACAATTTCTTTTCTTCCCAGTCTTTGTAATACAAAGTAAGATGTTTGTTCTCAGTGAACAAACTGCATAGCTTGGCAATGGCCCCTCAGTAACAATGGTGCCTTGCTAAGGCCATGAGGCTCTAACTCTAGGAGCTTTGATCAGCCCAACTGTGTGAGATCACTAAGTGCTTAATCATTTATTGATGGTGAGGGGTGAAGATGTGCTGAACTAAGCATGGAAGACTTGGTATAAAAAATCACTTGCAAGGCAAACTCAAGAACCACAAGCAGATCCAACTAGCAGGGCAGTTTCAGAGGGAATTTTGAGAGGGACTGTGAAAGGCTTGCCTTTTAGATTCAGCACTAACATGTGATATCAAGATGGCCAGCGATGCAATAGTGGTGATGACCTGCAATGGATTTCCCACATTCTTTTCTTCTGATTGAAGATAGAAGGGATTTCATGTGCATGCAATGCCAGTTGGTGGCTGTGTTAGAGAAAAAGAGTGTTAGATTGAAGAGGCAAGTAGAGTAGAGATGCTATTGAAAATCATGAAAGCTGAGACATTCCTAGACAGTCAGTTTCAGGCAATACCAGTATCCAACATTCAAGGAATAATGGAGCTGGCCACCAACAAATTTGAGACAGTGGAAGTCAGAGAGGGTGCCTGGCAGTTCATAATGACCAGAAGCAGGAAGTCATGGCAGTATTCTACATAGCTGGAAACAAATGAGCATGGGCATCCACTGGCTACCAAAGAGGAGAGAACTGGGAGGAGTTCCACACAATTAGAAGTTTCAAATTGATGCCATGTCCTCAACATGGACATGATGGAAGATACCTCTTCAAATCCAGCAGGTCCGAGGGAACAGACACATGTACAGGACACAGATGTGGATGCAGCTCAGCTTAAATGTACAAAAATCAAGCTTTCCCAAAAAGAGTTCTGCAATCTCCCAACGAGATATTTATTGGAGATTCAATATTCAGAAGAATCAAAGGAACATTCTGCAAGGAATAGGCAGACAGTAGGACAGTGCTGCCTACCAAGACATGAGACATTTCTAAGACTGGATAGGCTTCTTAAGTCAATGGGCAAGGATCCCTTGCTCATGGTTTATATCAGCACTATTGACACTGCATTGCAAGATACCTAACAGATAGTAGATGACTTCAGGGAACTCAAAAGTATGCTAAAGAAGAAGATTATCTGAGTGACCATCTCTGAGATCCTTCCTGTCCCACAAGATTAGGAAGAAATTAGAATATTCTGGAAGTAAACCTTTGGGTAGGTAAGTAGTGTAGGGTAGAGGGTTCTGGTTTTGTGGAACATTGGTCCACCTTATATGAAGATAGAGAGCTGTATAATTTGGGTGGCCTCCACTTCAGTAGAAGAGACTGGCTGGATAAAGAAGTCATGGAAGATATGAGGACCCAGCATAAAATTGAGATGAGAAAATATTAATCCAGGAACCAAAGGATATGAAGAAAATAAATTCTTAAATTGCCTGTATACCAATTCTAGGAGCTGGATAACAAACAAAATGTATGGTAATTGCTCATTAATGAACATAAATTCAGCCTAATTGGTATTACTGAAATCTGGTGGGATGATTTGAGCAATGAGATTGGTAAAATAAATGGTTATAACCTATTTAGGAAGGATCACGTGGGCAAAATGTGAGAGGGAGTGGCACTCTGTCAAAAATGGCATTATCTGTTCCAAGTCACTGATAATTTATTTCTGAGTTATTTTGAATGTTTATGGATCAATATCCTAACAGATAAAGCACAAGCTGGTGTTTGTAGTTGGTGACTGGCACAGGCCACCAAATCAAAATAGGGAACAGGATGACCACCTTCTTATGCACCTATGTATACTGTGTAGGGAAAAGAATCTCCATGATCATAAGGGATTTCAATTTGAGTGACATATGCTGGGGGATCTCATGCTGCTAGTGTTAAACCATCATTAGAATTTCTAAACATTATAGATGACAATTTTCTTATGCAAAAAGTATTGCAGTAAACACAGAAGGATTCTTTATCAGACCTCTTCCTAAAGGTAAAAAGGAGCTGATCAGAGAACTAAGAATTAATGTTAATGTAGGCACAAGTGATCGTAACTTGATCATATTTATAAAGTACAAACAGAATAGACTCCAAACCAGTAATATACAATAACAAATATAAATCAGAAGCTAGGAGTTGTAGAAAACTGATAAGGGAAGCAAAGATAGATGAGGAGAAATCTATGGGCAGCAGAGTTAAGGTTAATAAAAAGGATTTTAAAAAAATGTATTAGGAAGAGAAATAATTCTGTTGATAGTACTTCTCCGTCACTGGATGGAAACAGTAGAATTATCAATAATAATGCAGAAAAGGCAGAAATATTCTATAAATATTTCTATTCTTTCTTTGGAAGAAGAAAAAACAGAGGTCATAGTCTCACTGTACAGTGATGATAATATCCGCTAACTTCATTGGTATCTCTGGAAGTTGTTAAACATAAATTATTTAGTTAGATATTTTTTAAAGCAGCAGCTCCAGATAACTTGCATTCAAGAGATTTAAAATAACTGTCTGAGGAGCTCGCTGGACCATTAATGCTGATTTTCAATAAATCTTGGAACACTGGGAAAGTTCCAGAAGACTGGAAGAAAGCTAATGATGAGTCATTTTTAAAAAGGGGATGACCTGGGTAATTATAAGCCTGTCAGCCTGACATTGATCCCGGGCAAGATGATGGAGCAGCTGAGACAGGACACAATTAATAAAGAATCAAAGGAGCTTAATGGCATTAATGCAAAACAATATGGATTTGTGGAAAATAGTTCCTGTCAAACTAACTTGATATGTTTTCTTGATGGGATTACAAGTTTGATTGATACAGGTAATAGTGAAGGTGTAATTCATTTTGCAAATTTGAAGATTAGGCCTGTCAAATATGCAGTCCAACAAGCTATGGGCTGTGTGCAGACTGGCCAGTAGTAACAGCTGGGCAAGTCATATAGTTTTTTTTCAAGAAATTCAAGTGTCCTATCAAATTAAAATTAAAACAGGCTGTTCCTTTTTCTTGATCTTGAGTGCTATTGTGAGCAATTCATGCAAAAGGCAAGACTCCACTTGTCAAATGGGTTATTGTCATACACATCTCCTGGGGCCAAAATCTGCTTCACTTACTCACACAGGGTAAGATGAGTTCACTGCAGACCTGTGAAACTGGCAATATATCAGTGTCCTGTCCTTAGGGGGACCTCCAGGAAGAATTATGCCTCAAAAACACACCCTCAGACATAATTCCTCCTGGGGCTCCCTCGTTGTGCTGCAGGAGAATGTTTTTTTACAGCCCTTAAAGGGTGTGGTATACCCTTACCTGACCTGATCTGTTAGCTCTGCTCACTGGCACATGGGGAATGGAAAGGACAAATCTGGAGTCATTCTAATCCTGCACATTCCTCACTCAATTGCTCTGTGAGGAATTACCCACCAGCACACAAAGGTAATATCCAAGTAGCCCTAATACAGCAATCTAAGGTGAAATCCTCACTTCTCCCTTGTCTCCTGTGTGGCCACATTATGACTCACAAGTAGTTTCAATATGAATATCCCAACAAATATTGCTGTAAGCAAAGGGCAAGGAGCAATGTATCTAGTGTGCGAGGGGGTAATAATTTTACTATGCTTACTCACAATCAGTAATCTCCTACTCAGGAAGTAGTTCCATTGGCCTAGATTGTGTCCTTGTTGACTGAGGCCAAGGCAGGTAATAAGATACCTGTATACCACTCTCAGCATACCCAGACCTTGAGTTCAGGTCAAGTATGGAGTATAACTCCTGGTTTATATATATTCCCCATTGAGAGCAAGGGGGTAGGAAAGGAACTTTGCTCTCCTTCCACTCACTGGCCAGAGTGACAGAGCAAATATGAGTGAGGAAGTAAGATACAGACGTGCAAGAGTTGTAACTGACTTCTCCCCCTGGAACAAAAAGGGAGTTGAGGTTGAACTGTCACAATTTCTTCTTGAGGAAGAGCAGTTACCTTCTCATGGCTGAGTCTAAAGTTTCAGCATAGGCCAGAGGGATTATTTGCAGTGTAAATGACTACTGAACATGAGTAAGTAAGTGTGACAGAATCTGGGTCTCTGTGACTACACACAAGACCCTCAATGAGTGATTGACAGAGTAAGGAATAGCCCACCATCTCCTCATTCCTAACCACTAGACCGTTGACTCCCCCCAAAAAAATTTAGGGTCACATTCTGGATGATTGATGCATGGTTTGCATCCTAGCATTACTTGGAAGTTTTCACCATTTCAGTATGAGAAATGCTTAAATTGATCCTTTAATCTATATAAACTGTGCTATATTGTTATGAAACTTGAATCAAACTTTTGAAACTGCAGAACCAAATGGCAGCAAATTTCCTAGTTAATAATAAGTTCATATATTTTGTTTGCAATAGGACATAGAACAGCTTCTGTGTATGTGTATTTTATTTCCTTCCCCTTTTCCTTAGCTTGAAAAGATGTATATATCAGAGTGACTGGATAGCGTAGTGGTTAAGAGCATCGCCCTTTGATACGAGAGACCACTTTTTGATATGAGAGACCGGGGTTCAAATCCCAGTTGGTACCCAACTTTCCAGTAGGGGTCCTTGGGCAAAAGGCCTCCTAACGCTTCACCTGCTTACCTCAAATATGAGAGTGACACGAACTAGGAGAGTCATGCCTGCTTGGATGTCACCCAGATTAACAAGGTCCATGCCAGATGTTGAGGAACCAGGACAATCTGAGGATAAGTGGGCTACTGGAACAAACCATTCCTGGACGAGACAAGAGAACCTGGAATTGATGGAATGCTACTACAACAGTAGACCTAATGAGAGGGGATATATGAAACGTATGAGGGGACTATGGATGGACAAAAGACCTACATCCACACTTACTGAGAAACAGCTAGTTACCCAACGCTTCAACAAGAAGAGAGATGATTGTTTCATAGCTAAGAAACAAAAAGACCCGAGTTAAAATCCCGCCCTGACTTTAAAGAATCCAGTCTGATTGGTTCTCTGGTCGGGTACGTTTGGTAAAAGAAACTAATTACTTACCTACCTATCTTTTGAACAATGCGCACTTGATGGCAGCTGCCTTGAGTTGACTTCCATAGTCCATAGAGGAAGGTCCTAGTGCTTGTTGACTTTGTATAGCGCCAGACATTACAGATGCACATGTGCGGATTGAGTCGTAGGTTTCCGGTAGTTAATCCAGCTGTGCTCAGATTGGTCTGTTTAGATCTTGAGCGACGGCTCTATCTTGACAACTGGTGTTGTTCCCAATGCCTTGATGAGCTGTGCTCATGTATGGCCCATATGGTCTGTAGCTCGGCTATGATGCTGATAGGACTTCCATGTTGTGGGAGGCGGTTATTGCAAGTTCGTTCCTTGCAGGGTCTTTCATGATCAGCACTGTCCCCTTGTGTTAGCCAGTTGGGTGGGAGCTGCGCTAGCAGCTGTCTCTGTGCTCTAGGATCTGCCCTGCTTATTTCTTTAGGCAGTAGGTGTGGATATTTGTCTGGCCGCAGCTCTCATTGTTCTTGCACATGCGGGATGTCTTCTATTTGATGGTGACTGGTCTGTTCTGGGAGATTGCTGTGCTCTTTCTCAGGCTGCATTCATTGCACTGGGTGTTATGAGTCTTCTCTTTCTCCCTATGTTTCCAGTAATGTTCGTTTCTGTGTTATTGTGTTGTTGCACTGCACTTAGAGTAACGTTGGATTGTTTTGGAGAACAGGGAGTTACATTTTTGGCCTTGCTTTCTAGGTATCCTTAGCCTTGGACCAGTGCTGTAAGCTTTGTTAGCAGGCTGGGAGCTTCAGAGGAGTAAGCCTTTGTCTTTTTCTGTAGCCAATTTATGTCTTAATCTACACCTGCTGTAGTTCCACACTGACTAATCTTCCAAGTCACCTGATCTTATCCTCCAACTCATTCTCACGGGGGTACTACTGTTGTTCTTTTCGATATGAGCAAGCATCTCAGATACAGTAGCGTAGATATACCTCATTGTTTGAGTATGGTGTAGTAGGGATTGTCATCTTCTAACATTATCTGATGTACTTTCTCACCTGAGTCTTGTAATCCGCTCTGGAGGATTGACTGTAGCGTTCTCCCTGATGTTATGCTCATATCAGCTGCGTGCTTCTGCAATGGAGGGGTGGCAGTGAATGTTCAAGCTTCGTAGTTATATCATCATTGTTCTTACGGTTTCTTAGTCTGGGATGTAATTGTGATGCGGTCTATCTCAAGCTGTGAGAGTAGCGTTCCTCTTTAACTATAATAGGTGAAGCTTGGGTAACAGCGTTCCAGTAAGGTGTGTAGTGTAGGCTTTTGTCCATCCATATCCTCATACATCCTCTCATTAGGTCCGTACTGTGTATGTGATCCATCAATGCAAGGTTCTCTGTCTTGTCAGAAATGGTTTTGTTCAGTAGCCCACTTATCTCAAATTGCACTGGGTTCAACAGCTGCATGGACCTTGTTAATCGGGTGCCATCGCAGAGCATGACTCTATTGGTGTCACTCTCATATGAGGTAAGCAGGTGAAGCTTAGAGGCTTTGCCAAGACCTACTGGATTGGTACCAACTGGATTGAACCGGTCCTCATATCAAAAAGTGGGTCTCTCGTATCAAAGGGGATGCGCTTACCACTCGCTATCCAGTCCTCTGATATATAACAAATTTTTAAGCAGGAAGGGAAGGAATAAATACACATACAAGAAGCTGTTCTATATGTCTATTGCACAAAATATTAGAATTTTATACTAGAATTTGCTGCATTGGTTCTGCCGTTTAAAAGTTGATTCAGTTTTATAAAAATCGACACAAGTTTATATAGATTAAGATCAATTTAAGCTCTATATGAAGGAAAACTTCAAGTAATGTAGGATGCAAACCATCGATAAATCATCGAATGTGACCTAAATTTTTTTGGGGGAGTCAACGGTCTAGTGGTTAGGAATGAGGAGATGGTGGCTATTCTTATCTGTCAACATCATTGAGGTCGTTGTGTTAGTCACATGAGAGCAGATTTGTCACTTACTTACTCATGTTCAGTTAGCATTACACTGGCCAAGAAATCTCTGGCTATGCTGAAACTTAGACTCACATGAGAGGTAACTGCTACTTTCCAGAAACATTGGTGACAGTTCAAC
This sequence comes from Chelonoidis abingdonii, assembly GCF_003597395.2. Classification (NCBI taxonomy): domain Eukaryota; kingdom Metazoa; phylum Chordata; order Testudines; family Testudinidae; genus Chelonoidis; species Chelonoidis abingdonii. The sequence continues at coordinate 282,087,530 of NC_133769.1, read as the reverse complement.
TTAACTCCTTTTTGTGCCAGGGGGAGAAGTAAGTACAACTTGACGTTGTATCTTACTTCCACATCTGATCTGTATCTGGCCGTGAGGGGGCGAGCAAAGGTCTTCTAACTGCTCTAATGGGAAAATAAAACAGGAGTATAGCCCATACGTTGACCTGAACTCAAGTTGGGTATCTAGAGTGGTAAAGGTATGTTATTACGTGCTGGGCTAGTAACAAGGACAAATAGATCAATGGAACTACTTCTGAGTAGGGAGATTACTGATTGTGAGTAAGCATAGTAAAATTATTACCCCTCCCACTAGATACAATTGCTCCTTGCCCTTGTGCTTACGAATAGGTTTGGGATATTCATATGAACTTGTGAGTCATATGTGCAACAGGAGACAAGGAGATATGAGGATTTCACCATTAGTTGGCTGCTTAAAGGCTACGGGGATTTCTTTGTGTGTGGGTAAGTCTCAGAGAATTGGAGGAAGAATGCAGATAGAAGATCCAGATTTGTCCTTTCATTCCATGTGTCCAGGAGCAGCGATAACAGATCAGGTCAGGTAAGGGTATACACAGCCTTTAGGGCGAAAGAACATTTCTGCAGCAGCAACGCGGGAGCCACCAAGGAGGATGTAATGTCTGAGGTGTTTGAGGCATACTCTTTCGGGGTCTAAGGACAGGACACACTGATATGATTGCAGTTCAACAGGCTGCAGTGACTCATCTTACCCTGTGTGAGAAGTGAGCAGATTTTGGCCCAGGAGATGTTATACAATAACCTTGACAAGTGGAGTCTGCTTTTGCATGAATTGCTCACAATAGCACCAAGACACGAAAAGAACAGCGTTTAATTTAATTTGAAGGACACTTGAATTGTGAAAAAAAACTATATGACTTGCCCAGCTGTTACAATGCAGTCGCACAAGAGACCTAGCTTTTGACTGCATATTTGACAGGCCTAATTCAAATTGCAAATAATTACACTTCAGATACTGTATCATAAACTGAATCCATAAAGAAAACATATAAGTAGTTGAAGAATATTTTCCAATCATATTGGTTGCAGATTAAGCATAGCTCCTTTATTCTTATTAATTGTGGTTTTCTCACTGCTCATCATCTTGCCGGGGATGAATGTAGGCTGACAGGTCTTAAATTACCTAGGTATCCTTTAAAATGATCATCATTACTTTCTTCAGTCTTTCTGGAACTTCCAGTGTTCAAGATTTATTGAAAATCAGCTAATGTCCAGCGAGCT
>NC_133769.1:282069582-282078374 GCF_003597395.2 Chelonoidis abingdonii | reverse complement strand
CTTGCATCCAGGCTGGAGCAGATAGTATTGGGTGTAGTGAAGAGGTGGCTGGGGACAGGTTTTGGGGGAGTATGGTTGGGGAAGGGGGTTGGATGTGCGGGAGGGGTGAGAGGTGCTAGGTCTTGGGAGGAGTGGGTGTGGGAGAGGTTCTCTGGGATGGGCTGAAGTGGTTGGGGGATGAGGAGTGGAGGTGATGCCAGTTCGTTAGGAGGTGAGCACATGCAGACTGAGGGAAGACGCTCAGAGACTCGAGGTCAGGTGAATCTTCATAGGATTCCGTTTTCCTAGAGCAAGGCGAGCGCAGAAGTGAGTGACTCAAGATATATATATTAACAGATTTGCATCAGGCAGTGTTGCATTATAAGGAGGCTTTGGGATGTACGTCATTGGTGAACCTTTTACGGACAGAAGGCTGTTCTCCGTCGGGTGGCTTCACCTAAGTTCAAGAGAGAAAGTAGCTTCTAGATGGAGCTCGTCAACCTCATTAAGAGAGCTTTAACTTAGGATAGTTTGGGGAGATGTGTTGGAATGAGTACCAGGAGTTCTCCTCGCCAGAAATTTAACCTGGAGAGGATAAACAAACGTAGAGTAGGGAGTACCCTTGTGGACCTGAAGAATTACCCAAGGAGGAAAATGCGGGTACGAAACTGAGACTAACAGGTGACGCTGTGGTAGAAGCTGATAGTACACGATATGGGTAAAGGACTAGTTCACTGGACGCCAAAAATTAAAATGTCTGTACACTAATGCGAGGAGCCTAGGAGTAACAAGATGAGGGAACTGGAGCTACTGGTGAGCGATATAACGCGAGAATATATTAGTAGGTAACAAGATAACTCGGTGGAAATAGTACTCATGACTGGAGTACGGAGTATTGAAGGATATGATGCCTAGTTTAGAAGACAGAAGAAAGAGCAAAAGGTTGGTGGAGTACGTACCCGTTGTACATCAATGATGAGATAACTATTAATGAATAAGAGTGAATGGAATGGATAAGACGGATTCTGTTGGCAATAAATCAACATGGTAAATAGTACTAAGGCATCCCTGAAGATAATGCTTGGTTGGTGGCACAGATGGATGGATCTGATTTGGATAATAGGTATAAGGACCATCTTTATATGGTCTTTAACGAAAACACTAAGGAGGAAAATGTGTATCATGGGAACTACATCTGGATTTGAGTGAATCATTGAGCTGATTCAGTTCAAACTAGATGAGAGATAACAAGGCTAAATCTGGTGATTTTAGTGGTTTTGACTCTCCGAGGGCTATTTTAAAGAGTTAAGGTAATTAGTTAGGGAAGTGTTTGATAGAGGAACTAGGGATTTAAAATGCAGATTGGGGCTGAATTACTTTAAGTCGCACTAGCGGAGGAACTGTCGATAGCAGCCTGCATCCCAAGAAGGGGAAAAAAAAATGGGCAGAGTTTGTAGGCCACAGCTGGATATGCATAGCATCTCAGAGAGGGATAGGGTAAAAAGCAGAAAGCTTAACAGGGAGTGGGAAGAAAGGGGTAGCAAGGGACTAGCTTAGGAGGAAGACTGTGGTAAGATCAGCCTGTGGTAAGGAAGGCTAAAAACTGTGTTATAGAACTGGACCTGATCGGAGAATTAAAAACCATAGTAAAGGTTCTATAGCCAACATAAATAAAGAAGAATAACAAAGAAAGAAGAAGTGGGCCTAGCTGGATAGGCACTAGAGAATGAACGAGGTAAGGATAACTAGGCATGGCCCAATACAACATAAGTACTTTGCCTCAGTCTTTATATAGTAATGAGGAGGTTAGGAAGTTTAGAGGAGGGGGGGTGAGCAGATGATAAACGGGAACATACGATGATAAGAAGAACAGCATACATAACTGCATCTAAGGTAGAGGCCAAACTCTTGACATTAGCTAAGTGATGAGCAAAATCGGGTGTCTGAGCAATCTCTCATCCAAAGGTATTAAAGGAACTGGCGCATGAAATATGCGAAGCCCCGTCAGCGAGAATTTTTAATCAATCCTAAAAGCTAACGCGGGGTTGTACCGTACGAACGGGAATATAGTCGTACACTGTGTTCCTATCTCAAAGAAAGGCAAAAAAAGTGATCCGGGTAACATATGCCTGTAGCTTAACGTCTGTAGTATGTAAGTCTTGGAAATACAAATTTTAACAGAAAAGTGTTTAAGGACATTTGAGGTCACATGGATTGGAGAACTGAATTGCAACAATGGATTCTCTAAAGGTAGATTTGGCCGAAACAACTGATCTCCTTCTTCGAGAGAGGGACGGATTATATAGACTGAAAGGAATCGGCGGTAGAATTATCTACCTCGATTTCAGAAAGCGGTTTGACACGGTTTTGCATGGGGGAACTGTTTAGTGAAATGGAGAAACGATGGGATGATGTGAAATTTGTATCATGTGGATAAGTAGCACTGGGTATATAAGGGGAGACTAGCAGCAGGGTCGTTACTGAAGTGAAACTGTCAGGTGGAAGAGTTGTACTTAAGCGAGTCCCCTCAAGGATCGGTTTTGGGACCGATCTTATTTTACCTTTTTATTATCACCTTGTAGCAACAAGAAGCGGAATGTGCTAACTGCAAGATTGCGACTAAGACACAAAGCTGGAGGGGTATTCAACACGGAGAAGACGGGATATAATACAGTAAGATTTGGAGCCATTTTAGTAATCTGAAGCTAATAGTAATAGGATGAAAGTTATATCAGCAGAAAAGCTTCAAGTGTCCTGCAACTTAGGGATTAATTATAAGAATTTTTAGATATACATTGGGACGAATCAGTTGGAAGACGGAGGAGGAGAAGGACCTTGGGGGTGTTGGTTGATAGCGATTGATATGAGCGCCATGTGAGTATGGCGTTAGAAAAAGCCATTCGGTTTAGGAGGCATCAGTGCGAGCTATTATTCAGAGACGGAGGAGGTATGTGTTAGTGCCTGTATATATACGGCCCGTGGTGAGACCTCCTACCTGCGTATATTGTGTGCAGTTCTGGTGTCCTGTTTAAGGATGAATTCAATACTGGAACAGATCAGAGACGGGCCTACTAGGATGATCCGAGGAATGGAAAACCTGCCTCAATGAAACGAACTCTAAAGAGCTTGGCTTGTTTAAGCCTGGCTGAGTGAGGGTGGGGAAGAATGAGCAATGGAGGGAGAGTGGGTGGAGTCAGCGGGGTCAGGGCCTCAGAGAAGGGGTGGGGTAGGGGGTGGGGTAAAGGTGTTTGGGTTTGTGCGATTAGACCAGGAGTAGGCAGCCTATGGCATGCATGCCAAAGGTGGCACGTGAGCTGATTTTCAGTGGCACTCACACTGCCCGGGGCCTGGCCACCAGTCCGGGGGGCTCTGCGTTTTAATTTTAAATAAAGCTTCTTAAGCATTTTAAAAACCTTATTTACTTTCCATACAATAGTTTAGTTCTATATTATAGACTTCTAGAAAGAGACCTTCTAAAAACGTTAAAATGTATGACCAGCACGCGAAACCTTAAATTAGAATGAATAAATGAAGACAGCACTTCCGAAAGGTTGCCGACCCCTGGATTAGACAGTTGGCAACCCTATCCAGCCCCAATCCCGACCTGCTACACACACTCCAGCCCCAGATCCCAGCCCACAACACAACACAGACTCCTTCCAGCCCGGATCCCAGCCCACAACACAAAACACACTCCCTACAGCCCTAGGGTCGCCAACCCTCCTGGTTTGGCTGGAAATCTCTCAGAATCGGGCTCGATCTCCTGGAGGCTACTGAGATTTTAGGCCAGTGAAAGATTTTAGGCCAGTGAAAGTCTGGCAGCGCAGCGGGGCTAAGGCAGGTTCCCTGCCTGCCCTGGCTCTGCACCGCTCCAGGAAGCAGCCAGCAGCAGCTCTGAGGCAGAGGCGTGGCCAGGGGGTCTCCGCACACTGCCACCGCCCCGAGCACTGACTCCGCAGCTCCCATTGGCTGGGAACAGGGATGGGGCGCCATTTAGCGGAGTCAGGGGGGCGCAAGTCCACCCCCCCAAGTTTCACACAGAAGGTGTGCGAGCTCCCAGGTGGAGCTCTTAACTACAGCATAGCATTAGTGTGAAATGCTAAATTCTGCAGAGGGGCAGTGGCCCTGGGGCGGGGAGTCAGTATTTTGTTTACAGAGGCCGGGTGATTAAAATAAGAAAGGGTTGGTGATTAATGAAAGGATCTGGAAGTGTAGCCTGTAAAACAGAAATCCCTCTGTGAAGGGGTGGGAGGGGTTGTTTTAGAGCAGTGGTCCCCAACACGGTGCCCGTGGGTGCCATGGCAGGTGCCATGGCATATATGTGCGCCCGCGTACTGGCCAGTGGACAAGCATCCGCCAAAATACCACTGAAAAGCGGCATCACAAGAGGCGTTGTCACCAAAATGCTGCTGATTTTCGGTGGCATTTCGGCGGCGACACCTCTTGACGTTGCCCCTTCTCGGTGGCAATTCAGCAGATGCTCGTCTGCCGGCCACGGTCCCTGGTGGCTCATCGTCCGGCGCCCGCCACCCGGAAAAGGTTGGGGACCACTGGTTTTAGAGAGAAGGCAGGGGACTCAGAAGAAATACAGCCAAGCCCCCTGAGCCAAGGTTACACTCAGAAAAGGGGGAGATCTGGGGGCACTGGTGGAAAGAAGGGAAGGGCGAGCAGTGTATAGAGAAGGTCCCACTTTCCCCGCGGCACTTATGTGGCCCCATCTCCGTAGGATCTGAGCGCCTCACATGGTCTAACCGATTTCTCCCCCCAGCCCCTCGGCGAGGTCGAGCCGGGCTGTTCTCCCCATTGTACAGATGGGACACTGAGTCCTACACAGACCAAAGGCCAGATTTTCAAAGGTATTTAGGCACCTATGGGCTTTTCCGAAGCGCCTCGGTTAGGTGCTTTGTAAACCCCTCTAGATGCCTAGCTGCATCTTTGGGTGCACAAGCGCCGACTTTTCAAAGTGCCAGGGGGTGTTCGACCTCTGGCTCCGCCCCAGGCCCCGCCTCCACTCCATCCCCTCCCCCAAAGCCCCAGCCCCACCTCCACTCCACTTCTTCTTGCCCAGTCCTGCCCCCTCCTCCAAGTGCGCGCGTCCTCCCCTCCCAGCCTCCTGCACTCCGCAAAACAGTTGTTCACGGTGGACGGGAGGCAGCAGGAGGCGGTGATCTGCGGGGCCCACCAGTAGGTGGGAGAGGTGCTGATAAGGGGGCTGCTGGTGGGTGCTATTTTTTTTCCCCATGGGTGCTCCAGCCCCGGAGCACCAGTGGAGTTGGCGCCTATGTTTGGGTGCCTAAAAGGCTTTGAAACTCTGTCTTTAAGGCACTGGCCAGAGTTTGGACAGGAAGTCCATGGGGGGTAGAACCCAGGTCTTTCAGGGCCACCTCCTTACCCAGTAGCCCAGCCTCTCTCTCAGCTGCAGGCTGCAGAAAAGGACGACTCTGGTAAATGGGAGCAAAGCCAAGGTGGCCGATTCTCTGAGACTCCAGCAGACGGTCCCAGGAGGGTCATGACTGACAGCGTGGAAAGCAGCCCAGAGGTCAGGCGGGATGGAGAACAAAGAATCAGATGAGAGGAGATCAGTTAACTCCCAAGAGATGGCCGGTTCTGCCCCAGGCCGGGCTGCAGAGCAAGGGCTGCTGTATCATTGCACATTTTAACTGAAACCGAGTTCGTTTTGTCATGTTTTGTTCTGAGCTGGAGAAAAGGAAGGAATCGGAAAGTATCATCTCAACCTCAGTGGAGTTTAATGCCTCAAAGTTTTAGGGTTTCAGCCAGGCCTCCCTCTAATTTTTCCCACCCGTGTGCAGAATGAATTGTATGTGCACCAATATGGAGGGGATGTGTGACACGTGACCTTCATACCTCGGCAGATAACAAAATTCATGGGGCGGGGGTGGGCCGGGGGCTCGGACTATGAGAGGGGGCTCAGGGCTGGGGCAGAGGGTTGGGGTGCAGGAGTGTGAGGGCTCTGGCTGGGGGTGCGGGCTCTGGGCTGGGGCTGGGGATAAGGGGTGTGGAAGGGGGCTCGGGGCTGTGGCAGAGTAGGGTTGGGGTGCAGGGTGTGAGGGCTCTGGCTGAGGGTGCAGGCTCGGGCTGGGCCGGGGAAAAGGGGTGTGAAGGGGCTCAGGGGCTGGGCAGAGGGTTGGGTGCAGGGGTGTGAGGCTCTGGCTGGGGGTATGGCTCTGGGGTGGGGCCAGAGATGAGTGGCGCTCAGGGGCTGGGAGAGAGGGTTGGGGTGCAGGGGTGAAGGCCTGGGGTAGGCGCGTGGAATGGAGGGGATTGGGTGTGGAGGCAGCTCGGGCTGGGGTAGAGTGGTTGGGTGCGGTGGGGTAGGCTTCTGGCGGAGCCGGGATGAAGGGTCTCAGGGCTGGGGTAGGGTTTAGGGTTGGATGGGCAGGATGTGAGGGCTGGCTGGGGGGCGGTGTTGATGTGGAGCCGGGGATGAGGGGGCTCAGGGCGTGAGGGGCAGAGGGTTGTGAGTGCGGGGTGGGGTGATTAGGCTCTGTGCTGGGGGCTGTACGGTGTGTTGGGGCTTGTGGCCACGTTATCACGCTCTTGATGATTAGGGTTAGGGTGTGGGGTGCCAGGAGGGCGGTAGCGTCAGCGTGGGGCAGGGATTCTGGGGAGGTGCAGACGGTGAGTGAAGGCTTGGGTGGGGGCCTGGGTCAAGGGGTTTCGGTGCTAGGTGGGAGGGGGGCTCTAGTGGCTGGGCAGCAGGGTTTGGGTGTGCGGTGGCGTGGAGGGATTTCTTATGCTGGGGTGTGGCGCTCTGGGTCTGGGGGGGAATGAGGTGGCTCCAGGGCTGGGGAGAGAGTTTTGAGATGGGGGGAGTGGTGGCTGGGTCCTGACTGGCGGGTTTGGGGTGCAGCAAGGGTACATCTAGGGGCTACGGTGTTGGGAGAGGAGCTGGGGTGAGTGCTGGCCAGGAGAGGTGCCCCTCCCAGCCGCCAGAGTCTGAAGGCTGACGTTGGGGCCAGGACAGGGGTGTGAGGGAAGGATGTCCCTGGCAGCATATTCTAGGGGGCAAAGTATCCCAGCCAGTGCCAGTGGTCCTGGGGCAGGTACCGGCTCTGGCAGGGTCCTAGGCGCTGCACGCACTAGCAGGCTGCTGCACGGCACGGCTTACAGAGAGCTTAGGTTTTCATCTGTGCCTAGGCCCATTTACCAGCCACAAAGCATGCAGCTGCGCCCACAAAGACTGCTCAAGTGAATGGTATGTTCAGCACTCCGAACTAGCCACGGGCACATTTAGTGCGCTCAACCGTTTTCAGACTATGCCAGAAAAGATACAGCCCTGAGCCAATTGGTCTGAAACGTGTAGTACCTGCCTGAGATGGCTCAGTCTGTTCGTGTGATGTGTGTAGTTATTCGAGCAACGTTAATAATCTGAGTGGAAGGATGCTGATGGCAACAGAAGTTTTACTGGATAGTACATACCAGAAGATTTCAGTGGCACCACTCCCCCAGTTCAGCTTATCCTCGAGGTCCCTGGGTTTTGCAAGGTTCACGGGTGCAAGGAGTGGTTTTCCCTTTTTGGGGCGACTGGCGAGCTCGTGTGTTTGCGCTTGGGGTGCCAGAGGGATACTGTGGCAACACTGTTTTCCTGGGTCTTGTAATTTCGCACTTGAAGAGAGTGGGGTTGTTACCATGACAGCTTATGCCAAATAAATCTGTTCGCGTTTATAAGGTGCGCACCGATCATTGTTTTTGTGGATACAGACTAACACACTACCCCGGATACCAGAGAGGAACAACACAACAGGAGAGGGAAACACAGAACGGGAGGATTCCATGTCATAGTCAGTCGTACCCGAGGCTCGGACATTGAAGGTCAGGTGAGTGGAATATGCGCTGGTTAAGACTATCTTGTAATTATTGTTAAGGTGAGATGAGTGCAACCATACTTACTGCGACGAATGCGGACCAAGATTAAACGAGAAGAGCTTGCAGACGTACACGCAAGCCCACCCGTCGGCTCTCAAGTGGGAATTCATACACGACCAGACAATAGAGATGTTCCAGCCGTCCCCTCGGCTCATCAGTCATCCGAAAGGCCTACAGATAGGGCTCGGACCAGCGGCCCAAAAGGGAAAACCACATCTTTGGCAGCCCTGAACGGCAAAACAGGACTCTTGTAGAAAGCTGAAACTGGGGGGAGGTGGGCCAATAGAAATCTTACTGGCTTATAAAATTCTGTTGCAATCAGCACCTCCACTCAGAAATTACAGTGTGCCCATAACAACACATCACACGACAGCTGACACATCTCAGGCAGGACTCCACGGGCAGACACATTGAGCTCCAGGCTGTTTTCTGGCTATTCTGAAAGGGCTGAGCGCAAAAAATGGTGCCAGTGCTAGTAACGCAATTCATTGACAATAACCATTAACTTGACGCACTTTGGGGCGCAGCTGCGTGCTTTGTGCTGATGGAACTGACACAGATGAAACCTAAGCTCACTGTAAGCCGTTAGCCGTGCAGCAAGAGCTGTTTAGTGCCGTGCGGGGGCTAGGGGAACCTAGCCGGGCGATCCCTGCCCCAGAGACCATCGCGTGCCAGGGCATCATCCCCCTCCCTGGCCCAACTCAGCCCAGACTGCCGCGGCTGGAGGGGGCACCTCTCTGCAGCCTAGCCCCATCTCTCCCCAACCAGCGCCAATACCTGCGCCCCCAACCCCAGTCAGAGCCCGCACCCTCCCCACATCTCACTCTCTGCTCCCAGCCCTTGACCCACTCATGACGCCTCGCCCCAGCCCAGAGCCATACCAACGAAAAACAAAGGAGCAAGTAACCGTATAACCATCCACCCGC
>NC_133769.1:282048153-282066817 GCF_003597395.2 Chelonoidis abingdonii | reverse complement strand
CCAAGTGACAGCAACATCAGGAAGAAGGAATATGAGAAGCTGGAGAAGTAGCAGGGCCTGAAAGAGGAACTCGAGAGGATGTGGAAAGTGAAGGCCAAAGTGGTCCCAGTGGTGGTAGGAGCGCTCGGGGTTGTGACTCCTAAGCTGGGTGAGTCCTAGAGTGCAGTGCTAGGAACAGCTAAGATACTGCCCAGAACCCTCAAACTCCCAGGCCTCTGGTAGAGGACCTGAGGTTGAGGAAGACACATACCACCCATAGGGGTGAGAGGGGAATTTTCATATATATATATATATACATACACACACTTTATTAAAATCTCTGCAACTCTGCAACTTAATATACGATGAGTACCCAAACACACCCTTATCTTTACTCACTGTTTGTCACTTCCTTAAATTTATCCATTTTCTGTTATTTAAGATTTATTTTTTTTCTAAAGCTACTAGTAACATCAAGATATAAAATACATAACTATAGTGCACTTTGAGATGTCTATAACACAGAAACAGTCCTGTCAATTGCAACAGCCGTGAATAGATCTCTGTTCGTGACAAGATTTTGCTAACATCTTTTCCAACGTGATGCAAGCCAAAATATGTATGCTTGCTATGGGTTCATTGAGAAAACAACATTTAAAATCATTATGAGAGTAGAATACTTGTTTGTTTGCATGTTTATGAGCAATGATACATGTATAAATTTGAGAGACAATCAAGTAAAAAGAACAGAAGACATTACAATTAACTGAAGAATTAAGTATAGGCTGCCATATAATGGGCAATGGGAATTTGATGTGACACTTCATAATATTAAATACAGGTTCAGAGTCTCTGCTGGAATCCAACAGATCCACTCAATAGGGCTGTTTGAAAATTTTCTATCAACACTTTTTAAAGGAAAATGGAAACTACATGTTTCATGGTAAGTGTTTTCCACAGAAAATATTGTTTTTTTCAATAATAAAAAAAAATGAATGGCCAAAAAAAAAAAGGTCTGAAACCCATAACAATTTGATTCTAAAATACTGCCTGTATGCATCAAAGGAGTTATAGTGTGGATGCCTCATATTCCCATTCTCCTATGTAGGCTGGACTCCCCAGACAGATGTCATCTTCCATGGTGCACTGTGGCTATTTTACAGCCCGTAAACTCTGCACCTCCATCGTGGTGCATCATGGAATATGTAGTCCAGCCAGGGAGCAGGAAGAGAATGGAAGTGTAAGGTACCTGAACTACAACTTCTGTGTGTCTCTGTGGCTGCTTTTCAGAAATAAAATATTTTGGTTTTTAGGCCAAAAATATGTCAGTTTTCAATTTTTCAATGAGAATTTGAAATTTTCCACACAATGGGAAAAACTTATGACCAGCTCTATCATCAGTATAGCAGACAAAAGGGAAACCATCAGGAGGCTGCCTTAAGACACCTGAATGTCTGGCCTTTTCTAAACTATTCCTAGCCCTAAAGGAATTTAAATATAAATGAACTATGTTAATTGGCAACACTCCCCAAGTGGTTATGGACAGGCTGTTCTGGCTAACTGTAACTTTCCCATTTCAGCTCACAGTTCCTTCATGCACAGAAGTCCTCAGTAAGCAAGATCCAGTGAATGTCCATCTCCTTTTTGCTGCTGGAGTAACACAGAAGGAGTGGAATAGAGAAGACAAAAAAGCTTTCTTATTGTTTGAAAATGTCTTTTTTTTTGTTATAGTATTTGAAAAAATATATATATTTAGTTTGAAATCAAATAGAAACGTAAAATTTGGGAGGTTTGGCAATTTTCTTATCTTGGTTTCCCCCACTACCGCCAAAGAAAGTTCTCAGAATTCCTGATATTTTTAGTTTCAAATCTTTTCATCCAAACATTCTTGAAAATGTTTACATTAATCAGATTTTTCATTTCTTTCAAAAAATGTAGAGGAAAATAACTTATAGTTTTCAGCCAGCCCACGTTAATGGATTAGGATCCTTTCAGACTCCAAATTACCTCTATGGCTGAATGATGTTGTTCATAGAATCTCCATTCAACTCTGTTGTCCTGAAACACAGAGGCTACTTTCTGGTCCAAAGAGGGCGCTTTCCCCCCTTAAGTATGGTCAGATGATTAGATTGTTCAGAGGTTGAATATTTAAGTGCTGCCAATATACCTGGTTGTGTACAAGACACACAAAACCTACACATAATGTTCCTCCCCAAACATCATAAATCTAAAATCCATGGTACAGGCACAACACTTGAGATGGAGTTACAGTCTGAACAACTGACAGTCCTTAATGTTTACAGTCTCACAGCACACACATGAAGCAGGGAAGTGCTATCATCCCCATTTTACAGACAGAGAACTGAGGCGCACAGAGAGACTAAATGACTTACCCAAAGTCACACAGGAAGTGTGTGGAAAAGCTGTGCCTTGTACTCAGGTCTCCCACAGCCTGGCTAACTACTAGACTATCCTGCAGCCTTGCAGAATGCTATCAGAGAAAGCACTGATAATGTGTAATTCCTATCCTGATCTTCTCATAGTGAGCAGGTTCTTAACTGGCTTTCTGATTGATCCATATTACATAGACTTGCTTGACAGCTCTAAAATTTGGGTAAGTCATTTGGGTAGTTAGGGGACATTGAGCTGAGATTTCTTTTCCCCAGTGACAATTGAGTGATGGGTTACTATACAGACCCCTCTCCCTCACCTATCAGGAAGGACAAACCAGCCACAATAGAAATTTAGGATTGGAGTTTTCCACTACTGATCTGGAAAAAAATGTGCCCTTACAAGCAATGTTACGGTGATGTATGTTATGATAAGTAGTTTCCAAATGGAGGCACAATAGTGTGGCTAGGAACTGAAAGAACTCTATTTTCATTCTGTTCTCTCTCATAAAACACTTCATTTTATGAGCGGAGACTAGCATAGGTGGAGAGAAGGACTAAGGATGAATGTTGCACTGTCTTGGCTCTTTCTCTTTCTATGCTAGTACACTGAACAATGTAGATGGTTCTCCCATCTGCATCCACTCACCTGGTTTTACTTTTTTTAAACAGAAACACAACCTGAGTGGTACCACTATCATCATGCTCCCACACATTGTAGCAATGCAGCTTCACCATAAACATTTCTGCATCAGGAAAGGCCTCAGTGATTGGCCAAGAATAGGTTGCACTGTAGCTAGGATGTGGGGAGCTCTTCTGCCTGGTTTCCAAACTCCTTATCCACTATTCCTTTCTATGCAATGAAGTGTAGGGTTTATTATTAATTTTATTATTTGCTCTATGGAAAAGTGTATAGAGAAAGACAATTTCACAGCAAACATGAAATACAGCTAAGTCAATCAAACATTTTCCAAAGGATTCCAAACCTGATCTACTTTATTGTTTTATGGAAAATCATACTAATTTCATTGCTTTTGTCTGTCTGACTGTAGATTTTTTTTTATATCACCACAAACAGGAAAGATGCAAATTAAAACAAATGCTATGAATGGAACCCTTGTCCTGAGTTTCGTGCAGCTGTAGGTATATTATTCAGCTGAACACAGAATCTGGAGTTCTGAAATAAAGTATTACAGAAGAAGTAAAATATAGCTGACCCATGCATTCTGAGGAGATGACAGAAATTAGTTCTAGGATGAAAGGTAGAATCCAATCTTTGAAATGGAACAAGAACACGACTAAATTGGGACAAAACATTTTAGAGAAAGTAGCAAGAGGACAATTGATAAAGGGGAAATAAAAAAGATTTAAAGGGAAGAAATATACTGAGCTATCTGAGACCCTATGAGAAAGATCACAGTGAGTGGTAGGAAAATATGCAACATAATAAAGTGAAATACTTTCAGAAACCCAGGAGTAAGTGTAGCTAAAGTTGAGAAAATAACTGCTCATGGAGCAACAGAGATGCTTTATTAAAGATAAAAGAGTACTTATACCTATAGCATTCTGTGAAAAGGAGAAAAGTTTTATTTCATATTAGCTTTTATTTTTGCAACAATATACTGTTTTGTGAAACCTGTCTTAAGCAACTACCCAAGAGACTAGTAAAACTCAGTGGCCCAAAGAAAGAGTCTTTAATTAAAGGTCAAATAATAAATGTACTAGATTTTTGTGACAGGATACTTTCACAGGCAAAGATTAGTCTATTGGATGTGGACAGCCCAAGCATGGTGCTAGACAGATTTTGATCAGGATTCTGTATAATTTCATGTGTAGAACTTAGTTTATAGGATAAATATGAGCTTCAGTTCAGCTTCAGTGACATCAAACTATAATGAACATGAGAAATAAGATATAATATTTAAATAGATATTGGCAAATAGTTGGGTTTTGTGAGGGTGGGGGTTGGTTCAATGGCAGTTCTCAAAAAAAAAAAAAGGTTCAGGTTGAAGCAAATCCAAATTGTTTCTGATTTTTTGGTGACTCAAAAAGTTAATTATAGGTCTGTTCCAGAGTGGCCACTTGGACATGGGGCTCTCACATCTCAGATGAGTGCCCTAATAACTGGGCTAAAAGTTACAAGAATAGGAGGAATAATGACAACAACAGTAACACTTCTCCACCACTGCCTTCTTCTTTGGCCATTTTGTGAATGTTCAAATATATTTGCATCAAATTCCTGACTAGTTTCAGGTCAATCAAAACCACATTTTTCCTAGAATAAACTATTTTTTGAAAAATTTCACACAGCTCTAATTGTAAAGTCTCCTGTTAGGAAACCCAGTCCACAAATCCGTCTGTCACTCCACACATTTACAACAGTACTCTCCTCCACTTTCCATTGTTTTCTTCCTTCCCTCCAGAAATTTTCTTCCTCCTGCACCTGCTAATTCTCTCTCCCATGAATTCTATCCCTTCTTGTCCCAACAATCAGTTCTTTTTTCCTTTACAGTCCTCCCACTCCTACCAGTCCATAGTCCACTTCCTCTTTTCAGTGCCTCAGTTTCTCCCCCCCAATAGCTCACATACAGACTGAGATAGGTACCCTGATCAGCAACTGCTACACCTCCTTACCCTTCTTCCTCCCTTGTCACCTGCACAGAATTACTGATTCTGGGATCATCCTCCCCCAGATCACTGTGGTCTCTCATTAGAGAATATGGGGGGAACTAAGGACAGGGAGGCAGTGATTGGCTAGAAGGGACAATGAAAGGAAAGAGTCTCAGTAACCAGCCCCTGACACTGCCCGCGCTTCCAGTCAGCTGGCCACCCCCACCCCAAAAAAAAAGAAAGAAAAAAAGAAAAAGTAAGCAACACAGAAAGAGAAATCAGGGAACGAGATAAAAGACCTGAAAGCCAGAGCCTTGGTTAAGAGCCACAGGATAGGCAGGTATCAGAGGGGTAGCTGTGTTAGTCTAGATTTGTAAAAAGCAACAAAGAGTCCCGTGACACCTTATAGACTAACAGATGTATTGGAGCACAAGCTTTCGTGGGTGACTACCCACTTTGTTGGATGCATGTAGTGGAAATTTTCAGAGGCAGGTATAAATATGCAGGCAAGAGTCAGTCTGCAGATAATGAGATTAGTTCAATCAGGGAAGGTGAAGCCCTCTTCTAGCAGTTGAGGTGTGAACACCAAAGGAGGAGAAACTGCTTTTGTAGTTGGCAAGCCATTCACAGTCTTTGTTTAATCCTGAGCTGATGGTGTCAAATTTGCAAATGAACTGAAGTTCAGCAGTTTCTCTTTGGAGTCTGGTCCTAAATTTTTTTTTTGCTGCAGGATGGCTACCTTTAAATCTGATATTGTGTGTCCAGGGAGGTTGAAGTGTTCTCCTACAGGTTTTTCTATATTTCCATTCTTAATATCTGACTTATGTCCATTTATCCTTTTACCTGGGGACTGTCCAGTTTGGCCGATGTACATAGCAGAGAGGCATTGCTGGCACATGATGGCATATATTACATTGGTGGACGTGCAGGTGAATGAACCAGTGATGTTGTGGCTGATCTGGTTGGGTCCTGTGATAATGTCGCTGGTGTAAATATGTAGGCAGAGTTGGCATCGAGGTTTGTTGCATGGATTGGTTCCTGAGTTAGAGTTACTATGGTGCAGTGTGTGATTGCTGATGAGAATATGCTTAAGGTTGGCAGGTTGTCTGTGGGCGAGGACTGGCCTGCCTCCCAAGGCCTGTGAAAGGGAGGGGTCATTATCCAGGATCGGTTGTGGATCACTGATGATGCGTTGGAGGAGTTTTAGCTGGGTACTGTATGTGATGGCCAGTGGAATTCTGTTGGTTTCTTTCCTGGGCTTGTCTTGCAGCAGAAGGCTTCTGGGTACATGTCTCTGGATCTGTTGATCTGTTTCCTTTTTTCCTCATGCAAGTATCATTGTTTTGACATTATGCAGGTCTGCCTTCTCACTTTCTCTTATTCTGTATGATGTTATAGGACTAGACAAGTTACCCTCACATCAAAGAATAAAGGGGGTGGGGGGAATTGAGGCAGAATGTGGGAAAAGGTGAGGTCCGGAGAAGGGATTTTGGTGGGACAGGAGAGTGACCTACACTGGGAAGGGTAAAGAAGGTGGATACTAGAGAGCACAAACATGTAAAAATGAGGCTAGAGTGGCTCCTCGCCTGTAGAGAACAATGGGGTGGATAGGGATGGAGTGGAAAGGGATGAATGGGATGGAGAAAAGATTATATGAGAGATTGGAAGGAAGGTGGGATTGGAGACAGAATCTCTCCTCTTCCCTCTCTGTCCTATTGCTCCCTGGCTCCCATGAGGGAGTCATTACTGGATAGCAAAAATTTTCTCTTGCTCCCCCTCCGCCCCACAAACCCAAGGGTGAGGAGTCCTTCATTTTGGTCTCTTCCCTGCCAGAAGCTTTATTAGGTTGTCCAACAATGTGACTGCCTGATGTTTAATAGCAGCAAAGAATCCTGTGGCATCTTATAGACTAACAGATGTTTTGGAGCATGAGCTTTCGTGGGTGAATACCCACTTCGCCAGATGATGTTTAATACTTACTCACAGTTTCCGTATCTTATTCAGAATCCCAGTTACTTCTCCAAAGTCTGAATTGTTTAAAATGGTCATATATCAAATCTTAAAATTATAAACATTTATCTGATGAAAATCAGAAGGAAGAATAAAATTAAGAATGCAAATTATGTTGGTTCATGTTTTTTATACCTTTTCTGGAGACTCAGCTAAGTTTCCTGCCACACGCACACACATCTCCCCATTCCACGCTGTGCAAATCCTTTGGTCATCCCAAGCATCCCATCATTTTTAGTCTTGCACCTTTCTGAATAATACAGGGCATGCTGATCCCCAATCTGCAGCTTTATTTCTGCACAAAATCCTGCCCTGTGTCAGACTTTTCCCAACAACTATGTGTTTGCAACTGGACTTCAAAAAGGTGCAAATGAAAATAAAATATTAAGTATAATCTTAACTCTGAATTTTCTCGGTTTTTAATGCTTGTTTTATCTATCTGGCTAGCTAGCTCTCCATCTATCTATCTCTCCAACTATCCCTCCATCCCTTTAACTTAATGAGAGGGACTCTCAAGATTAACTTCAGTTTTTGAAAGTGTTGGGTATTTTGGACCTGCCAATATTGCATTGCCTTTTCCTTGGCTGCAGTGGTTTTACTGTAATGTGATGTGACCACTTCCAATTTGTATAGTACATGTCAGATAACAAATTAAATGTTTCTGCAGCTGCTAAAATGACAGGAATGTTAATCCAGTGATAATGAGGTCTTGATCCTATTACAGTTTCTCAGCCAAAGCTCCTGTTGCACTCAATGGAAGTTTTACCTGAGTAAATGCAGGAGCAGGCCTTCAGTTGCTACTGACATCCATATTTTAGCTATTAATGAGATAACTACAAAAATGAATTTGTCCTTGACAGACTGAGTTAAAAAAAAACAGAGGTTTGCAGCAACAGGATTCAGAAAAAAGTCATGATAAAATTCTCTCTCCCTTTTTATTGCTCTTATGATCGGCACATTCATTAATTTGGATTTGTTTTAAGTTTAACTAATAATTTTAATTTAACTGCATTGTCCCGATTCACTCTGAATAATCTGTCACTCAGCAACAGAAACAAAATAATATATTCTATTTCTCCTCGACTACTTTTCTTAGCTATAAAGTGGAATGTTTTATTCATATTTAGTCACTATGTTCTGTGGTCTATGTCATAAAAAATAACTATGCATTTCTAATGTTACAGTAAATCTTTGTGGAATATGTCACAAGAGACCATATGCCCCAGTTTTACTGGTTGCAGTGTTGTAACTGTGCTGGTCCCAGGATATTAGAAAGAAAAGGTGGATGAAGTAATATCTTTCAGCTGTCCCTTTTACCAACAGAAGTTGATCCAGCAAAAGATATTTAACGTTACCTATCTTGTGTCTCCAGTTTTGCTGGGACAACCATTTTTTTCCCATATGATGACCTATGTCTCAAGAACTTTTATTGGACTCCAGAAATGTCCTGATTTTTCATTTAATCCAACCAAATTCTCAATTCTTTTTTTTTTTGTTACTACAAAATTTGTTCTCAAGACATGTTTCTGTGCTAGTATAAAATAATTCTTACAGTCCTGTTTCACTGACATCATGCAGCAGTTGTAATTTTCACCGAATCATTGTCCATGGCCAAAGCTTGTCTTAACATGTCAGGTGACAGCTCTGTAATAAGAGTTGGTGAATGTCTAGTCAGTGCAAAAGTCCTGCTATGACCTCTCTAGGGACATGTGTGAAAAAGGTTTTTGGGAGAAGAATACATGACAGTTCCTCTGACCCTCTTTTTGTCCCTCTCTGTAGTCACCAGAACCACAGAAAGAAGAGAAAAATTGGACAGACGGGAACCTGGTATTAAGATAAGCCGTCTTTGATCTATTTCAGACAAATAGAACAGAAAACAAAGCAAAACAAAAAAGCCCCACAGAATATAGCAGTGGTGGGCAACCTGCGACCCATTGGCTGCACGTGGCCTGTCATGGTAATCTGTTGGCAGGCTGTGAGAGAGTGTTTACAATGACCGTTCACAGGCATGGCCACCCGCAGCTCCCAGTGCCTACAGAAAGTGGCATGGGCCTTAGGAATGTGCTGGCTGCTGCTTCATGCAGCTCTCATTAGCTGGGAATGGCTAACTGCGGCCACTGGGAGCTGCAGACAGCCATGCCTGTGGATGGTCAATGTAAACATTGTCTCTTGGCCCACCAATGGATTACCCTGATGGGTCATGTGCCAACCATAGGCCTCAGGTTGTCCTTCACTGAAATACAGAGTATAGAAGTATTTTGTGACCCTAAAATATTTTACTAGAAAAGTGTCCTTGTTTTTGATTTTGAAAATACAGTCACCCTGATTATATGTACAATTTACATTTGCAGATGTAAGTCTTGTGGCCTGAAGCCTGAGATGGTAAGGAGCTTTTTGTTCCTATCTGTTCATGAATAGAGAGAAGAATAGCCACAGAGCTGCTACATTTGTATAAGCCAGGGGTCAGCAACCTCTGGCACGTGGCTCGCAGGGTAAGTACCCTGGCAGGCTGGGCCAGTTTGCTTTCATGTCGTGTCTGCAGGTTTGGCCCATCATGGCTTCCACTAGCTGCGGTTCGCTGTCCCAGGCCAATGGGGGTGGCAGGAAGCCACGGCCAGCACATCCCTCACCCGTTCTGCGTCCCACTGCCCCCATTGGCCTGGGATGGTGAAATGCGGCCAGTGGACAAATGGACAGAAGCTCCAGAGAAGGAGGTTTCTGTACCCATCTGTTGGTGAAAATAGGAAGTTCAGCTACAGAAATATCTTTGTTTGCATAAGCTTTATATATAGAATTCCTCCAGTGACACTTTGGGAGCCACCGTAGCTGTATACAAACTTAGAATTGGTTGGTAGTGCAACTGAACTAAGATAGGGCAAAAGGCTCCTACCTTGTCATAAGCAGTGTGTTCCATGGAGCATGCACCCTGCATAAGTGTCATATGAGGATTATGTGATGTTGGAAGGACTCTCTGTTAAAATAGAAGAGGATTTTGATAGTGTGCAATGTGCAGAGGCTCTCTATTGATGAGAATGCACAAAACAGCAGCAGAGCTAAGTGACTTTTCATGAGGCCCCTTCTACACAGCCACAAAATGAAGTTGAAATCACTATAACTAGATTATGTGGTGGGGTCTTAGGACAGAGCCAGGCATCATTTCATCAGTTCACAGGGGACTGGAGACAGGCCTATGTGCATACACCTCAGGATCCTGGCATTATACTATGCACTAACACCAGACTGTGAGTGGGGTTAATAATGAAGAAAGGGGAAGTGATGTGGTAACTGGAGGTTTGTCAATTTGTCTAGTGCACCACACGCTAAATATGAGTCAACAGTGTAACACTGTTGCCAAAAAAAGTGAACATCATTCTGGCATGTATTAGCAGGAGCAAGACACAAGAATCAGAGTGGTAGCCATGTTAATCTGTATCCACAAAAACAATTAGGAGTCCGGTGGCACCTTAAAGACTAATAGATTTATTTGAGCATAAGCTTTCATGGGTAAAAAAAACACGTCTTCAGATGCATGGAGTGAAAATTATAGATGCAGGCATAATGCCTGTCCATGGTGCAGTCCCTTAAAAATCTGCAGCTCTATCTATTTGGGCGGTGCTTTATGGTGTATATTGACCTCTCTCCTCCTCCATGGCTGCATCAAATGAAAGGGGCTAATGCCAAGCTGCTGGTGACAGAGACACCTGGTCAGAGGATGGCCAAGGTCAAAATGGGGGCTCTTAACCAAGAGAGCCTGAATCAGAGCCCTCCAGACTGGTCCTCTGGGAGAAAATCTGATCTGTTTGAACCCCAGGGGTTCTGGGGTGGCAAAAGAGCATGGGCTGCATAAACCTTCCCACATCTGGCCTGTGAGTGCCATCAAGCACAACAAACTGAAGGGAGTGGGTGAAACTGGAAGGGCCTGGTGTAACTCCTGCCAAGGAATGGGAGAGATGCTGGGGCATCCATGGGAACATTTGTGGGTTTGAACTTCACCAGGTCACTGGCTAAAGTGACCAGGCTCAGTTCGGTCTCGAAGGGGATAGAGATGTGACAAAGTGGGACTGTTAATGTTTTCTCTGAATACTGTGTGAGTGCCTCAGTTTCCCCTATGCCTTTCTTAAGTATCTAGATGGTAGGATAAGGCTGTGTGATTGTTGCAGAGCCCTAGAGGGCAGGGGTGTGCAGGAAACTGCACAGAGAATGGCCAAAACCCTGTCTCCTCGCAACTGATGGCCTGGGCCCCTCCCCTGTAAAGATGCTAACGAAGGTGTTGGAGAACAAAGGGATCACATGGCCTCCTGGCCCGGGAAAGAGACAAAGATAAGAGGAGTTGCTGGAGGGGTTTTCAGTTTGGAGCTGGCTGGGGAAATGGAGGGAGGCCCAGACGGGGCTCTGGGTTCTCTGCCCCCCAAGATGGACCTGACCGAGGTGTCCTGTTCTCTGTACCTCTGTTTTAGATTGTGTTCCTGTCTTCTAATAAACCTTCTGTTTTACTGGCTGGCTGTGAGTCACATTTGACTGCAGAATTGGGGGGCAGGTCCCTCTGGCTTCCCCAGGAGCCCAATCTTTGCGGACTTGCTGTGAGAAGCGCATGGTACGGTGTGGAAGGGGATATTTAATGCTCCGAGGTCAGCCCCAGGAAGATCAAAGCTGTGTAAGCTTCTTGTCTTGGAGACAGTATGCTCATAGACAGAAGTCATGCTTCTCCAACGTCTTGACTGGCTTCATATGGAGTAGTTTCAGAGCATCGCCCAGTGACTCTGTGACAACTATATTTATGCCGGCAGTTGTAATTTTCAATCCATGCATCTGAAAAAGTGGGTTTTTTTACCCATGAAAGCTTATATCCAAATAAATCTATTAGTCTTTAAGGAGCCACCAGACTCCTTGTTGTTTCTGAAGACACAAGAAGTAATTCTTCCGCTCTGATTAAGCCTCAGCTGGAGTATTGTGTCCAGTTCTGGGTGCTACATTTCAGGAAAGATGTGGACAACATGGAGAAAGTCCAGAGAAGAGCAACAAAAATGATAAAAGGTCTAGAAAATATGACCTATGAGGGAAGATTGAAAAAATTTGGTTTGTTTAGTCTGGAGAAAAGAAGACTGGGACATGATAACAGTTTTCAAGTACATATACAGTTGTGACAAGGAAGGGGTAGAAAAATTGTTACTCTTAAACTCTGAGGATAGGACAAGAAGCAATGGGCTTAAATTGCAGCAAGGGCAGTTTAGGTTGAACACTAAGGACAAACTTCCTAACTGCCTAGGGAGGTTGTGAAGATTGAAGATTTTTAAGAGCAGGTTAGACAAACATCTCTCAGGAATAGTCCAGATCAGTGGTGGCAACCTGTGGCCTACAGGCCACATGCAGTCCATCAGAGTAATCTGCTGGCAGGCCACCAGACACTTTGTTTACATTTGTACAGCCTCCCACAGCTCCCAGTGGCAGCAGTTCACTGTTCCTGGCCAATGGAAGCTGCAGGAAGTGGCGCGGCCCACAGGGACCTGATGGCTGCTGCTTCCCACAGCTCCCATTGGGTGGGAACAGTGAACTGTGGCCACTGGGAGACACAGGCGGCTGTGCAAGTGGAAACAAACTATCTGTCATTCATATCAATATATCACACTGTGTTTCCCCCGGTTGATGCTGTGTTCCTTTCCCCCTAATAAAGTTTTCCTTGTTCCGTAGATTGACTCAGTGTTTCTGAGTGGGGATGTATTGCCTGCTAAGGGTACCCAGAGAAAGCATCTAGTGATCCAGAAGTTCTGGATGAGGGATTCAAATCAGTGGTGTTTGTTAGTTTTAAGAGAGACCCCTAGCTATTTGAACCCAGCCCTTATGGCTGCAATTAACCACCCACAGAAAGGTTGCATGTAAATACTTAAGATATTCCATGAGGCACCTGAAAAGGATTAATTAAATTTAATTAGACCTGCACCATCATCAAGTAGTCTGATATTACCTACACTGGCCCTCCTGCATATGCAATATTGGATAATAATTTTTTTTGTAATTCTATTTTCCCCTACCATAGAAGCAGCTCCACATGGTGTGATGGAATGTGAAGTCTAAACTATATTCTCAGATGTGTTAAAAAGAAGGGTTTTTTTATAAAGATTAGTCACCTCACCTTAAAAATCATATTTTTTTTATGAATGAGGTTGTGCACCCATGTTGCTGGTACAAATGTAATAATTGTTAGAACCACATCATAAACTCTGTTGTTTTTTTAATCTGATCAAAAATATGGTATAGACAAGGCTCCACATCACATCTAAAACTGTCTTGCTTACAAATATGATTTTCCTTAAATAAAATGCTAAATTAAACCCGATGATTCGAAGAAAATATTTGTACACAGTAGATTTAATTCACTTACAATCATGAAAAAAAATGAGAAAAAAGTTCACCGTATTTTTATTTCATGTTATTTTTCCCTTAAAAGGACTGATGTTTTTTCAAGCATCTTGCAAACCTAAATTAGTAAATGACTGTTGATAAGATAATATGATTATATTTAACAGGTGCATACCACCTGTGCTATTATCTTTACAAAACTGAGTACAGATATACACCTGCAGTTGTTTACAACCAACCCTTTCAGCAAACATTTTTGTGTAAGTGTACTTATGCTTCTGAATATATTGTTTTAATCCCTACTAGGTATTCATGTCTATATTACCACATACACATTAGCTGGTGACTACTTATAATAATACTTAGCTCTCCTATATATCACTTTCATCCATAGATCTCTGAGTACTTTACAAAGGGAAGCTACTATTATCCTTATTTTTCATGTGGGTTTCTAAGACATAGAGACCTACTCCAATTCCCACAGAAAGTTAGTGGCAGAGCCAGGAACAGAACAGAAGCCACTTGACTTTTAAGTTCAGTGCTTTAGCCATTGGACCACATTGCCTTTATAAAATAATCTCTTTCCTGCTGCTAAGTATTCTGACCTTTCTTGCCCTTCCACAGAATACTTGAATACTTAAATGATGTATGATGATACTTAAATATTGTATTAAAATACATTTTCATCTCTTATATTGTATAGGGCAAATACTGCTCCCTCCACCTCCCCAATCTCACTGAGGCAGCACTTGGAGAGATCAAGCTCAGGTACACATCCCTGGTGTGCCATAGAGCTCACCTCCATCAGGGTTTGTCTACATGTTACAGTAATGCACCCTCCAGGGGTGTGATTTCCAAAGTGCACTAACGTTGTACATTAATTGGTGTGTATAGACCCTACTGAGCTTTAATGTAATACATAAGTGTGCTCTAGAAATCATACCCCTGTAATGTGCATTACCCCTCTGTGTAGACAAGCTCTAAGGCTCCCAACATACAGCTCTACAAAGTTAATTTGAGTGTGAGGAAGAGGCAAGCTGGGATAAAAGGAAAGGATTGCCTGCTTTATCTGCCAGTTGATACATACATGAATACATAGGACATTGTTCCCTGTGGAGTGGGAGCACTGAAGCCCTGACGACCACTACAACTTCTCAACAGTTTGTGGTGGAGGATTTTTTTTTTTTCTGGCCTTGAAGAACTCACAAATGCACAACCCTGGTAGTCAGATGGCATACTACAGTAAAGATTTGTCCTAAGTTAGTAACTGATAATTCATTTTTAACAAAATAGCAAATCACAATAGAAAGTATTTTTAAAAAAAGGATTATCTTCTTTGCCTGCAGCTCAATCAAAGGTTTGTACTAGCAGCATGGTATGATATATCTTTCATGTGCTTTAATCCTTTCTTATTTATCTCCTCATTTTATTAAGAATTCTCTCTTTGTTTCATTGCTTTATTAATATATAAAGTGAAAGCATCACATCACATTAGTCAGTGATTAATTATTACAAATTAAAGCTGTTAAATGCTTTATCACAGGGATCGGCAACCTTTGGCACATAGCCCATCAGGGAAATCCGCTGGTGGGCCAGGATGGTTTCTTTACTTGCAGCATCCACAGGTTCGGCCGATCGCAGCTCTGACTGGCTGCAGTTTGCCATTCCAGGCCAATGGGGGTTGCAGGAAGCAGCGCGGGCTGAGGGAGGTGTTGGCTGCCACTTTCTCTGATGAGCCGGGTGCCAAAGATTGCTGATCCCTGCTTTATCATAATAAAGAACAAATCAACAAACAAATACTCTTTCTTTTTTTTTCTCTCTCTCTAACAGAAAAAAAATAGGATTTTTATAAAAACATTTCCCCACCCATTAGTGTCCTTATACAAAACCTTGACAATAGAAAAGTGAAACTCTGTGGGGAGAACAGAATAAAAATAATTGTTTATAATTATTAGGCATGCTTGTAATTGCCACGGAGAGATTCCATCAAAGTCTCAACATTCAACATTAAATTCATTTCTAAATTTAGGAACTTGTAACATTGCCTAAATTAAGGAGAGAGGGGAGGAAATAAGAAAAAAAATATTAGGGAAGCATTTTTTAAATATCCAACTGACAGGGTCTTTGGGTACAGCAAGACAGATGGATACCTGCTGCAAGAACCTGTCCTGTCATATGGTCAATTTTTTCAGTGGAGTTACTTCTGCTTTATACCAGTGTGAGACCAGAATGAATGATAATGAGTCTAAATAGCAAAAATTTTGCAAAATCCATTAACAGTCTGTGATGGGGTGCATTTGACCTTTGTGGTTCCATGCTGGAGGCTCTAGAGTTCAAGAAGCAGGGAGCTGAGAGGAAAAGAGCTTGCTTAGAGGACACTTTGTAGAATTTTGGAAGCCACTAAGATGATCCAAAGGCTAGAGGGGCTAGAAACAGCCAATCACAGCCCTGCTGATGTAGATAAAAGGAGCTGGGACTGTCCCCATCAAGAAAGGGCTTCTCTCTGTCTGAAGGAGCCTGACAAGTAACAGGAATGTATGGTTGGTTAAACTTTCATAGCTGGGATTGCAGAGAGAAAGAAGTACCTGAGCATACTGGCCCAGAAATGGGGGTGGAGATAAAAGGGCCTGGTGGAAAGAGGCCCTGGGAAACAGCAGCAGATGATTGGAATTAAGTAGGACGTGGCTGTTGTTCATAGGGTCCCTGGGTTGGAAGAGTATTGGGCAGACCTGAGTTCCCCTGCTGGACACAGGTAAAGTAGTATAAACCTCACAAAGTTGTTGGTGTCACTAGGCAGAAATCTTCTTGCTTGAGGCCTGTGTGAACTAAAGTACCTCCATGTTAAAAGCGTTTGTGTTAGCCTCGTTAAACTTTTGTAACCTTCTGTATTAATGAGCTAATTGTAGCCACCTACATTGTGTGCTGACTGCCAACAGTAAGGCAGTAGTCAGCAAGACCAGTTAGTACCGCTTATGCTAGATAAGATAGATGAAAAGCAGTTGTTGTAAGCCAAGGTTATATGCATGAGAAAGTAGCCCACACAGTGGGAAAAAGTACAAAGAAAGAATAACAAAGGGGGTATAAATACTAGTGCCCCGCCTGCATGCGGGTGTGCAGGATTTGAGATTGTTATTTCTCCCTTGCATCTTTTTAGAGCTCAAATAAACTTGTGTTTGCTTCTCCACCCTGGTGTGTTCATTGGCGCGGTGCACACCGGACGACGGACCCCCCCGCTGTTGCCCCGTCAGGCACTTTGTGCCGGCAACAGTTCTTGGCGACCAACGATGGGCTCGAGACTAAAATTAGCCTTGCCCGGATCCTTCCTGGTGGTCGATGGATTGCAGCAATGTCCGACGCCCAGTGCACACCCGTGATTTCATCGGGGGCCTCGGTGGAGACGCGGTTTGGTAGACCCCAGAGGGCGCAACAGTGCAATGCGCTTGAGTAGTGGAGAAGCGGTTGCAGGCGTCGGTGAGGAACCAGTCCCTTGGATAAGATAGGAACAGTCCAGTGGTGTGGACTTAGGCCCGAGGCTTGGGATGCCCGGTCGTTGTAATTCCCATTAGATGATAGAGCGTCATATAATGGGTCAAGGGCATGCTATGGGGCGCCAGGTACGGTGTACACCCTTAGAATGCATTCTAGTGAATTGGAAGGTGTATGGATCAGATCCGATGACTCAGAGTAAACTGAAAAAGTTCTGTACAGTAGACTGGACTCAATATCAACTAGAGGACCAGAAAAGGTAGCCACCGGAAGGATCACTTAGTTATAACACGATTCTTCAATTACTCCTGTTTTGTCAGTGAACGGGTAGCTTCTGAAACTGTTTGTATGGAGAGCTCTTGTAAAAAAATTCCCCAGCGTAGCTCCTGTTCTCCCTCCTGTCTGGTGGAGTGCAAGGATTCAAAAGCAGGTTAGGGATAGTTCAGGGACAAAGGAGGGACATGTCTAGAAAAGGGAGACCTTATGTCCTAGTGCACTCTCTCCCTGTTGTAGCTAAAAAGAAAGATCAGATGCAGAATGGTACTGGGGGCCAGTGTGAA
Source organism: Chelonoidis abingdonii (assembly GCF_003597395.2). Classification (NCBI taxonomy): domain Eukaryota; kingdom Metazoa; phylum Chordata; order Testudines; family Testudinidae; genus Chelonoidis; species Chelonoidis abingdonii. The sequence continues at coordinate 282,049,425 of NC_133769.1, read as the reverse complement.
TGATTGTTACCGGAAGATGCCCAGAGTACCCTGTGAATCAAAAGCTCGTGACCAGGACTATTCTAACGCAAGCCCGGTAACTAGTGGATCTTTAGGAGGTCTGACCCATGGTGGGCTGACTCGACCTGGCATCGTCCTGTGAGGAAGCTACCTGGGGTCTAGGAGTGTGTATACCCATCTTCCCTTCCCCTTTCCTTTCCGTGTGGGCTACTGACAGTCTGATCATCTCACTGGATGCAATCAGAGTAAGCGGCAGTGTCTCCCAGAGACTAGCCGATGCTCTTTGCTGAAGGGAGGTGCAGGAGGGTCATGGCTGTCCTCGTTAGCCTCTCCTGTGTGAGTACCCTGTAGGGAAAAATTCTTAGTTTATGAGCCACTAGAGCGGACAGGGCACCCTCCCTGTGTGTGTAAGTGGAAAATGGATGAGGAACAGTCTAAACATTCCATCTCACCCCCTAAGGGTACCCCAGCATATTACATGTACGTACATTATGGTTCAACACCTGCAGGTATTTAGAGAATTGGAATATTTACACGTGTATAAATCCATCTAAACAACTTCAATCTAGATAAGATCATACATCTAAGAGGAGCGTTTAATCACCAAAAAGCCCTGACATAGAGTGAGCAAATTTGTCTATTGAGAAAAGGAACGGGTTACTTTGAAATTCAGCTAGGCCCAGGGATAAAAAGAAAGTTGCTGTGCACTCAAGGTCAAGAATCAACGCAGACTATGCTAGTACAGAGAAAAAACTGCTTTCGGCCCCAGCTGGCTGTGAGAAAAAAAAATATATAGACAGAGGCGAACCAAAGGCAATACAAGTTACAGAACTGAGATTACATTTGCAAAACTTAACTGTCCAGTAAGATCCAACAGTGTGCCTTTGTGATCCCGGAACCAGTGTGGCTTGGTAACACCAAAGAAGCCAAAGGCAGCCAACCTGGACTGGAATCTGTGAAAGAGACGCCACAGGAGATTCCAGGATGTAAAAGAACAGCCCTCCCAAGAGCGAAAGCATGCTGGAAATTCTGGACAGGCTGTATACAGGATAATCTCCTGTCCACCTCTCCCCCTTCTCTGAACATTATACACAGAAGTGGCCAGTCTGGACGTACCTGTGTGAGTATGAAAGGGGCTTAGGGTTTGGGGCATTAATATTTTTCCTGAGTGATGTGGGACCATTCCCAACACTGTCCGTTGCTGTTCTATTATTTTTTTAATGAAGCTTTAAAAATTCAGTTATATGGTGTGTTTTCTTTATCTTCCCCCAA
>NC_133769.1:281973418-282044590 GCF_003597395.2 Chelonoidis abingdonii | reverse complement strand
TAAACTTTTGTAACCTTCTGTATTAATGAGCTAATTGTAGCCACCTGCATTGTGTGCTGACTGCCAACAGTAAGGCTGTAGTCAGCAAGACCAGTTAGTACTGCTTATGCTAGATAAGATAGATGAAAAGCAGTTGTTGTAAGCCAAGGTTATATGCATGAGAAAGTAGCCCACACAGTGGGAAAAAGTACAAAGAAAGAATAACAAAGGGGGTATAAATACTAGTGCCCCGCCTGCATGCGGGTGTGCAGGATTTGAGATTGTTATTTCTCCCTTGCATCTTTTTGGAGCTCAAATAAACTTGTGTTTGCTTCTCCACCCTGGTGTGTTTATTGGAGCGGTGCACACCGGGCGACGGACCCCCCCGCTGTTGCCCCCTCAGGCACTTTGTGCCGGCAACAAAGGGGACAGGGATTATTTGGGATCACAGATCAAGGGTTGAAATTAAAGGTGCCAGAGCTGGGGCTGAATTGCTGGGACTGAAAACCTGCTGCTTTCTGCAGTCCCATTGGCCAAGAATGGTGACCTGCAGCCACTGGGAGCTGGGGGTGGAGGGCGTGACTGTGGATGGTCAATGTCAGCAAAATGTCTGGCAGCCCGCAACCAGGTTACCCTGACTGGCCGCCTGCACCCCGCGGGTTGCCCACCACTGCCCTAGTGAGTACAAATAGACTGTTAACGTATTAGACTCTTTATTTTCCAGAAGTGGTTCATTCAGAATTTGTGACCTAAATGGAGGCCAAGCTACTGACAATCTGTCAAGGTCTTTTGGCAGCTTGTAGAGGTCAGCAAGGGCAAGAAAAGCACTGTGGTACCACACCCAGCTGCTCAGAGGGGCTCAAAGGGTGAGTGCCTCTTCACATAGCCATGTTTCACTCTTCTGAAAATTCAATGAACATGAAACAATATGTTGTACTTGGAAAAACTTGACTTCTTCACATATGTTTTGTGTAGGAATGGGAATAAATTCAAGTCTTAAAGTTGTCAAATAACTTAAAGTTGTTATATCATTTAAAATCTTAATCTTGTCTGCAATCAAGTTGCAAGCTGTCAGAACAAGTCTGGGAAGATTGGAGTGCTTAGTTATAGTTTCCTTCATTCTCCCTTGATGATTTTCTAACAGAAATTATATCATTTGATTCTCATTCTTCCCCCCAGTTTAACATGAAGCCACTAAGCTAAACAAGTCTCCAACCTTCCTTTTTGACACTTTCAAGTAGTCTCAAAAATCTCAGATTTCTTTTTTTTTCTTTGCTATAATATTGAATTAATCCATTTTATCTTGAAAAGCTTTATTTTCTTTTATCAGAGAAGTAAATGCTCCTCATAGCTTGAACAGGACGTTTTCAAAAGAGTTATCTGTGGCCCTGACGTAGCCAAGCACTTAAGCTCATGAATACTTCCATTAAAATCAAAAAGACTATTCTCATGGTTAAAGTTAAGCATGTGCTTAAGAGTGAGACTAGATCTGATTCTTATTATAGAAATCTTTTGAATTTCCTGTTCCAATGCTATGCAGAGTGTCCAACTTCTTAAAGATTAAATCTATACTTCTAGCCAAGGAATTATTTAAAAAATCTGTTAACCCTGGTTCCCAGTCAGGGGGGCAAGCTGCTGTGGGAGCAGTACCCAAAAGTCACCTTGGCCAGAGGTTGCATAGAGCAAAAAAATGGAAAGAGGGACATTTTTTGTTATGAGACATAATTCCTGCCCCCAAACAGTTAACATGCCCCAGCTGGGAGCAATGAATTCCAAAGAGTCCAAAGAAAAAGTTGAAAACCAAACTAAAATGAGGCCAGTATGACCAGATAACCTGTGAGAACCATCTTTCTCAATATGTGCAATTGCACCCCTGTTGCTCACAAATCTCTGGAAGTTTTGTTAGGCTGTAGGTATTCATCAAATAAGTCTTAAAAGACACTATTCCTCCATGGAATAATCCCGTTCCTGCAATTTCTTCTAATGATAATTAAGTCGGAGAAAAATTGTCTCTTTATCCAGATGCTTTTACCAATAATTAAACCCCTAGTATACTGTAAATGTCAAGATTTTTTTCCCCATTACATGAAATATATGTGTCTAGAACAAAATATAGTATGAAAAGTTAAAGCAATGTGCTCCAACAGCCAGAGAAAAATTCCCAAACTTAAAGTAGCTTTCTTCTCTTGTTGTTAATTGTTCACTATTGTCTATGCAAGCTGAATTTTAAACAAGACTGTTCAGCAAGTTTTAAGAATTTATTATAAGATCTGTATGTCAAGTGCAAACAAGAAACAGTAGAACAGCAACTGTAAGATGGTGATAGGCCTAACATTAATTACAGCAGATTGTGGTTCCACTGTAAACATGCTGTGACACCATGTCTCTTAGAGCTCCCATTTGGCTTCTGGTCTGTTATGAGCAGTGATTTAATGCCACTGTCAAACTCTGTAGAGTAAGTCAAATGACATAGGGCCCAGTTCTCCTCTGGTATAACTCCACTGTAGTTAGTGGTTTCTGAAATAGAGGCCCATTTAACTTTTGAGATTTTTTCCCCACAATATTGAATAAAGTGGAAATCATGCCACATACTTCTGGTGGAAAGGGGCATTTGGAGGGCAAGCCTGACCCAAAAGAACAACCCTAAGTCTGTGTTAAATGTACGCTGTGAACTAAACCAGTGGTTCTCAAAGCCGGTCCGCCACTTGTTCAAGGAAAGTTGCTGGCAGGCCGGGTCGGTTTGTTTACCTGCCGCATCCCACAGGGTCAGCAAGAGGCACCAGCACATTCCTTGGTCTGCACCACTTTCTGCAGCTCCCATTGGTCTGGAGTGGCAAACCGCGGCCAGTGGGGGCTGCGATTGGCCGAACCTTTGGCAGGTAAACAAACTGACCTGGCCCACCAAGGGCTTTCTCTGAACAAGCATCGGACCAGCTTTGAGAACCACTGAGGTAAACCATTCCGTGGTTGACCCCAAGTTCTTTGTGTGGGGGAGGGAAAGTGGTAACAGACCTCTGCCCTTCCTTGCCTTATCTGTACCAAAATCAATACAAGCACAATTGATGACAGCCCTCTGAGTTTATCAGTCCTCTTTATCAATCACAGTATCTTATTTTCAATTCCATCCTGTATCAAAATGTATCCTTGATACATAATTTAGTAAAGCAAAATGCTATACTGAAGGCCAATTTCAGTTTGCAAATCTTGGGTGAATATTGAATATTCTCAAAGGACTCCTTTACTCATTTTAGATTATCCACCAGTCCTCTTTTCCTGCATAATCTTTTACTCTCTCTCTCTCTCTCTAAATGAATAAATAAATCAAGACACACTTTTAAACTGTAAAATTCAAAGGGAACTGTCCAATTTACTAAATCATATGTTCCAAAAAATCTTGGAAATTCAGACATAGATCTTATAAGAAGCCAGTTTGATAGAAGAAAGTAGAAGATGAAGAGTGCTGCTTAGTGGTCTTGCTATTAGTTTCGAAATAGAGTAGATAGGCTCCTTAGATCCATAGATTTAAATCATGGCAAGATAATTGCATCTTTCCAGAGATTCTGTGTGGACAAAAAGCAAAATAGAAATCCATGGAAAATTTTTTTCATGTTCTAAACAAAGTATTGAAACCTGTGAGATTTTTTTTAACTATGTAAGTACCCACTACAAAATGATGATGGATAAAATAAGTTACTGTGCTGCCTTGAGAAGATGTCATTGGAGATAAAAGTTCTAGACTAGTTTGAATACATTTCATGTTAAAGATACAAGTACTATAAATATCTTGTATTTTTGAATGCGACACGGTTGAAGTTCACTAGAATACATATGGGAGAAGGATTTGTGTACGGTGGATTTTTGGCCAAGTTCAAATACATTAACTGCCTGTTTAAGTGCTCTCTCAATACTGTATTAGCATCAGATGACAAGTTTTAGCTGGACTGCCCACTCCTGAGTATATACTTTCAATAGGAAATTTCATTCTGTGCTGTGCAGAAGGTTTTGTCCTGATGGATAGAGTTGTGACTATGCAGTGGAAGCAAAGGGCATCTGTACACACTCCCCCTGCTCTACACACACATTATCTCTGGTAATTTGGTCCAATAGATAATGCACTATCAGAGCTCCCCCTTGTCATGGATGCCAGAAGGAACTCTTGTAGAAGCATTTTATTCCATTAAAAAAGGGGGTAAGGAGACACAGAAAACTGCCCTTCCCTAGCCAGCTCAGTCTTCTTCCACACATTAATCACAACGCCACAGAAACAGCGGGTTCCAAGGAAAGAGGACATGATTATGCAGCAGTGGTTGAGCCCCCATTTCAAGTAGGATGGAGTAGATCCTCACAAACATGTCCCTGAGATGATCTGGGCCTTTATTTCTTCCTCTAGTACAAGTCCTACTAGGGTGAGTGGTGTGAGACAGTCAGGATCCATGTTATTCATCCTTAGTTAATGGTATTTAAACATTAGTTTGGTTGTTTGGAACCTCAGGGGAAGACTGTGCAAGTCAGGCCTCAGATTTGAAGGGTATAACAAAACTCACATTTTTTTCTCCTATAGGGTATTGCGGAGCTCCACTAGAACAAAGTAGAATGTGGGGGTAAATGAAACCCCCTAGAGACAATATACCTACACACAGAGAAGATTTCTGTGGTAGATGCCTATCTAATCTAGCCAACAAAAGTATAATAAGATACAATAGGTGGAAGTTGAAACTAGATACATTCAGGTTAGACAAGGCACATTTGTTTAAGTGAGATTCATAAACCATTGGAACAAATTACCTGGGAAGGTGAAGGATTCTTCATTACCTGAAGTCTTTAAATGAAAACTGGATCTCTTTCTAAATAATATGTTCTATTTTAGCCACAGGTTATGGGCTTGATGCAGGCATTACTAAATGAAACTCTATAATCAGGATTATGTTTTTCTTTTTAAAAGACTATTTGGTCCCTATTGACCATAACATCTATGAGTAAAATCTCCCAAAGCTCCTAAGTCACTTAGGAAGAGAAAACACATTTTTAAAATGGATTTTTGGTCCTAAGTCACTTGAGTGCCCAGTCATTACCATGACCTGTTTATAGTTCTCTTAAATACTTTATATTAATTTAAAAAACACATATAAACATAGTCACTCAGTTGCTTGATTTTACAGAATTTGTATTAATGTGAAAAATGTTGTATGATATGAATGCAAATGAGAAGTGAATTCATTTTCTCCAAATACAATTGACTCTAAACCTGCACTCAGAGAATTGTCATTTTTTGTGTTTGAAACACTAATTTCTGAGCAATAATAATCAACAGTCTTAGAAAGCAACCTATTCTAATGTAATATTCAAATCTTTTACTGTGGGAGTAGGATTGTCAGTCTTGCATATGCATAATCTGGGAGACATGCTTTTTGTGTCTTGTATTTGCAACAATAACACACGGTGTATTAATAAATAGTGACATTTGAGGCAATTGAATAATTACGACATAGTTTGTACTGCCATATTTTAAGATCACACAATGTTTGTCCATTATAAAACAGAACTAGGAAAAAAATCAGAAAAATATCCAATACCACTCAGTGTCACCAATATGAGAAATCAGAGCTCTACTCTAACACCATATATTATTTATATTAGGAGAACTTGGTTCTTGTATTTAATATTTTTAATATATTGTACTAAGCATGGTATTTCCTAATCTTTCAAGATGTCTAAAGAACTTCATGACTGGTATGGATGGGATCAAAGTCGATACTGTCTAGGAGTATTCTAACTGGATGCTAGAGAACATGGGAAGATGTCTGCATGACATACATTGAAATAGAAAAATTTCTTACAGAAATAGGTTTTAGATTTAGATAAGTATTAGTAATCTATATTGATCAACACAAGCAATTACCAGGGAAGCACAAGGGTCAATTATAAACAAAATGGCCTCTTAGGGTACTTCAGTCCAAAATTCTGAAACACATTTGCCAGCCCAATATCTCAGTCCAGCAGAAGAAAAGATGGGCTAGAAAACATTCATTTCCTGGCTGAATCATCATCTCTGGCAGCAGAAATGGAGCAGAAATTCAGTGAGTGACTTGGCCCTCTTCTAGGCAGAGGGAGGCCCCACAAAAAAACTGCCTTGGCAAAGAACTCTTCAGGGATAGCACAATAACAGATAAGATTCTCTACTTCTGCTGAAGTAATGAGATGAAGAAGCAAAACAAAATTGTCTCTTTTCTCCTTCCAGGCCCTCTGAAGAGCATCCCAGCAGAAGAAAACTCCGCTCACTTTATATACAGCTCTTCTCTCACAGAAGCCATAAAGGAAATTGACTAAGATAGTGTCAGTTTCATTCCGGTTCTGATGGCACCAGTAGGGAAGCACTGTGCATAGGAGTGAAAGCACAAGGGTGCTCCTTCTTAATGTAGAATCCCACTAGGCACAATACATTGCAAGGAAACGAAAGACTCCTGACTTTGAATGAAAAGGAACTATTGTGGAATCCATAAAACCAGTGCAATTAACGAAAAATACATACATTTTAAAATGTCAGAGTGGCCTTGGCATTATGTATTATCTGGATATCAGTAAGTGATCACTTTCCCACTACAATACTGAATCTCCAAGGTGACAGTGTGTGTCCATATGCTTGTGGGAGTATTATGTTTTCATTGCATACAGTGTAATGAGCAGCAAAAAATCTGTAAAGACAAGCAGTTCCTTATTTTATCAGATGCAGAGAGAGAGAGAAAAAGCACAGATTAGAACAAAGTGTTCCCTTTCTCAAAACTCCATACAAATGAAAGTCAAACATTTTTTTTAAAAAAAAGACCAGCCAAGAAATAAAAAGGATTAAAAAGAAGTACTACTGTCCTCTTCAGCCATGTTTAGAATCAGACGACATTAGGAGAACACACAGAAACAACTTTTACAGGAAACAAGGCAGAAACAGTTAAACTGCTGTACAGAAAGAAAATAACTGCTACTGAAAAATGGGTGATGCAAAGCCCTTGATGTTGGAAATACACAGGAAAATGGGCTTGATAATAGCTGTAGCATTATGATCATCTAGTCTGACTTTCTGCAACAGAGGCCACAGAATCTCACCCACCCACTCCTGTAATAGAATATCAATCAATAGTTATCAAATATTTTTGGATGTTTTTTCTACATTTTTTAATATATTGATTTCAATTACAACACAGTATACAAAGTTGACAGTGCTTTATATTATTATTTTTATTACAAATATTTGCACTGTAAAAATGGCAAAGAAATAGTATTTTTCAATTCATCTCACATAAGTTCTGCATTGGAATCTCTTTATCGTGTAAGGGCAACTTACAAATGTAGATTATTTTTTGATACCTAACTTCACTTAAACACAAAACAATGTAAAACTTTAGATCCTGCAAGTCTACTCAGTCCTACTTCTCGTTCAGTCAATCACTAAGACAAATACGTTTGTTTACATTTATGGGACATAATGCTTCTTATTTACAATGTCACCTGAAAGTGAAAACAGGTGTTCACATGGAATTTTTGTAACCGACATTGCAAGGTCTTTACGTGACAGATATATTAAACATTCTTATGCCCCTTCATGCTTCAGTCACCATTCCACAGGATATGTTTCCATGCTGATAATGCTCATTAAAAATATAATGCATTAATTAAATTTGTGAGTGAACTCCTTGGTGGAGAATTGTATGTCTCCTATCCTGTTTTACCCGCACGCTGCCATATGTTTCATGTTATAGCAGTCTCAGATAATGACACAACATATGTTGTTTGATTTAAAAACTCTTTCACTGCAAATTTGACAAAACACAAAGAAGGTTCCAATATCAGATTTCTAAAGATAGCTACAGCACTTGACCCAAGGTTTAAGAATCAGAAGTGCCTTCCAAAATCTGAGAGGGATGAGGTGTGGAACATGTTTTCAGAAATATTAAAGAGCAACACTCTGATGCAGAAACTACAGAATCCAAACCACCAAAAAAGAAAATCAACTTTCTGTTGGTGGCATCTGACTCAGATGATGAAAATGAACATGCGTCAGTACACATTGCCTTGGATCTTTATCGAGCAGAATCCGTCTTCAGGATGGACGCATGTCCTCTGCAATGTTGGTTGAAGCATGAAGGGACATATGAATCTTTTGCAGACGTGGAACATAAATAGCTTGCTATGCTGGCTACAACAATACCATGCAAATGCCTGTTCCCACTTTCAGGTGACATTTTAAACATGAAACGGGCAGCTTTATCTCCTGCAAATGTAAAAAAAAAAAATAGTTTGAGCGATTGGCTGAACAAGAAGTAGTACAGAGTGGACTTGAAGGGTCTAATGTTTTACATTGTTTTATTTTTAATAAAGTTTTTTGGTACATAATTCTACATTTGTAAGTTCAACTTTCATAATAAAGAGATTGCACTACCACAGCTGTATTAAGTGAACTGATAAACACTATTTCTTTTGTTTTTTACAGTGCAAATACTTGTAATAAAAAATAAATATTAAGCTATCACTGTACACTTTGTATTCTGTGTTTTAATTTAAATCAATATATTTGAAAATGTAGAAAACATCCAAAATATTTAAATAAATATTATTGTATTATTGATTAACAGTGTGATTAATCATGTGATTAATCACAATTAATTTTTAATTACTTGATAGCCCATGTGTACATGTACAGACATTTTCTGGGGAGAAAGTAAATTTTGTTATAATAAAGACTACAATCTTCACCTCTGACCTATATATATATATATATATATTATAAATTAATATATAAAAAAAATTCCCTCTACCGGTATGTGTCTTCCTCAACCTCGGGTCCTCTACCAGAGGCCTGGGAGTTTGAGGGTTCTGCGCAGTATCTTAGCTGTTCCTAGCACTGCACTCTTCTGGACAGAGAGCTCTGATGTTGTTCCTGGGAACTGTTGGAGCCACACACCCAGCTTAGGAGTCACAGCCCCAAGTGCTCCTACCACCACTGGGACCACTTTGGCCTTCACTTTCCACATATATATATTATTATAATATATATATACACACATATATATTAGATATTAATCATATGCAAAACACAGGATCCTAGATAGAGAATTCTAGACTCCATAAGATGATTAAACCATAGGTTGCACACATATATTTCTTGGGATGACCAAGCCCCAGAAAGTTTCTTTAAAAGTAACAGATGTGATTTTTCTCAGGAAATAATGTAATCCAATGCAAAGTAAATGACCCTTTGCATGTATAATAGTACTATGCATTGGTAGATCTCAAAGTGTTTTGCAGTCATTAATGCAGTGATACTCAGTCTGAGGCTAATGAGCCACAAGTGGCTCTTTAATGTGTCCCCTGCATCTCTTTGCAGTACATGATATTAGATTAGTCTGTGATTCAATTATTAACCAATCTCAGTTATTAACCATATCATACTGTTTAAATATGAATATATAGTATTATAGTAAAAGAAATTATGAATGCACACTACTGCAGCTCTTTGGTTAATGTTGATCTATAATTTAGCACCGAAACCCCTAAAGTCTGAGTATCACTTCATTAATGTATTAAGCCTCACTGCACCCCTGTGAGGTAGCTATCTATAGTGGAGAGAGTGTGGTAAGGTGGAAGATGTAATCTCTTTGTGGAGATGCTCATTAATTGGACTATTCTGGAAAAATGTTCCAGTGGTGCTACTAGCTAGTTACACGTGTAGCTACAAATCCGAAGGGGTGGGAAATTCTCTGAAAGGGAAAAATCAGACTCACTGAAAAATAATAAACCTATGTCTATTAACTTATACATCATTTGAAGTCCATTCATTGAATACTCAAAGAACCATTTCTCATTAAAAAAATAAAATAAAAGGAAAATCAATCTCACTTTCCCCAGAATCATAAAATGAAAAAAAAACAAGCAAAATGCACCACACGACACTGTAAAATAACAGATTTTAATATCGAAGTCTTGATAACAACTACAGATACATAAGAGCTATAGCAATAGCCTTGCCCCAAGAACCCTGAGAGACAGAATGTAACATACGAATTGCCTGCTATGGCGCTATTTTACAGTTTATGCCGTGAATCTATACATGGCTTGTTGTAAATATATACAAAATATTCCCATTTTCTGTACTGTTTCTCTGAAAAGATTAATAAAGTAAAATAACGTATTTGCTGAAAAAAGTCACACATTTCTTTTATCATTATATGAACCAGGACTGTCATTGGTGATGTTATCAGCTTTTGCTAGCTGAGTTTATTTCATCTTTTTTGTTTGGGTTTTCTTCACAAATTATTAACTTTTAAATTAAGTATATACAAAGTAAGAACAACAAAAGATGGTGGGAGGTATGCATTTTGGTTTCCCATGCTCTCCTCTATCCACCCCTTAACTAATTTAACAATGAAGATCAGAAGCCAGCAGGACAGGTTTGGTGCCAGGAATGGTAAGAGTGGTCGTGGTATGTCACACCTTTTTACCTTCATCCAATGGAAGCCACTCAGCTCAATCTGGAAGCTGGGGCTCTGGTAATTATAAAGGGGAATGTTGGGGACATGAAGGTTGGTAGTGGGGAGCAGCTACACTCCAAGCAGTGAATAGTTCTCAACAAATAGGCCAACGGGAGTGTAATGGGGCATACAAGCCTCCAAACAAGGCAGCAGAAAACCAACTCGGACACTGAAGCTGAGTGGTTGCTACAGAAGAAAATGCCAGAAGGGAGCACTCTGTTAAGGATAAGCTATAATAGAGTTAATGCTGCTCCAACCAGAATTTACTCTCACTACATCTGTCATAAGTAGATAGGTAAGGGTTAATTTTCTTTTACCCGTAAAGGGTGAACAAAGGCGGAACCAAACACCTGACCAGAGGACCAATCAGAGACCTGGATTTTTTTTAAAATCTGGGAGGGAACGAAACCGGGGTCTTTGTTTTCCTCAGCTGTGAGTAAGCAACTTTTCTTCTAACTCACATTCTTTCAAATCCACTATCAAGTGGTGAGTACAAAGGAACCAAAGTAATCGGCTGTGATGTCTTTGATTTGTATTTACATGGGTGTGATTTGCTGGACTGGTTTAATTGGGCTATCTTCTTTTCAATCAGACTGTTTATTCATTTTCTTATAAGCCATATTCCTGTTTTGAGTTTCTTAATGCAGTATTATTGTTCTGATATTTCTTCTTTTTTATATCAAGTTTCTTTTTAACACTTGTAGAGTTTTCTTTCCTAGTGAGGCAGAGGGGAGAGGAATTTCTGTGCCCGGAGTTCTGTTAATATCTGTGACAGGCTGGGGGGGGAAGGAAAAGCCAAGCTTGTCTTTACTTTCCTATGTCCCAGGGCGGGAAAAAGGCTACGGGACAAAGGGAGGGGTAAACTCTTGTGTGAGCTGACTAGGTTTGAATGCATAGCCTCGGAAGCAAATTGCATCTCTGTTGTATTCAAAGGGAATAGGACAGCATCGCACCGGCTAACCCAGGAAAGGGGGGGAAGCTGGGGGATGAGATAGAGGAGACCCAGGGGCTCTGGGTCTTGGAGGGGTCCCCCAAGGAAAGGTTTGGGGAACCCGAGGGGGCCGAAACCCTGAAAAACTTCAGCTGGTGGCAGCGAGATAAGATCCAAGCTGGTAGTGAGCTTGGGGAAGTTCATTGTAAGCACCCAGATTGTGGACGCTAAGGTTCAGATTTGGGACAGACGTTTACCACAACATCCCATTAGCTTTCTGAGTTGGTAGTATATTTAGCAAGGATGCGCAAAGAAGCCTGTACTCGCCTAGTTCCAGAAGGAATCCTGAAGGAAAGACCAAATACTCCTTGAGCTTAAGACAGCACTATCATTTCACCACATATTTCCTATGCTTAAGGCCCTACCAAATTCATAGCCATGAAAAATGCATCATGGACCATTAAATCTGGTCTCCTCTGTGAAATCTGATCTTTTGTATACTTTTACCCTACACTATACAAATATAATGGAGGAGACCAACATTTCACAAGCTGTGGGTCTCAACCCAAAAGAGAGTTGTGAGGCATTCCAAGGTTATTTTAGCGGGGTCATGGCAATGCCATACCATGCCATTCTTACTTCTCCAGTGCTGCTGGCGGTAGTGCTGCCTGCAGACCTGGGCTCCCAGCCATCACCCGCCACTCTCCAGAGGCCAGTTCTGAAGGCAGAAATAAGGTTAGCAATACCGTGACTCCCCTACAATAACCTTATGGTCCCACCCCTGCAATTGCCTTTTGGGTAAGGAGCAGTGACAACACTATGAAATTTCAGATTTCAATATCAGAAATCATGACATTTACAATTTTTAAAATCTTATGATGATGAAATTGACCAAAATGGATTGTGAGGTTGATATGGCCCTAACTATGCTACTTAGGCAATGTCCCCTGCTTCCTCCAACTGTCTCCTCACTGATGGAAGTATTCTAAGGAAACTCTGTGGTGTCTCCTGGCTCCTCTCATCCTCTCCTACAAGTTGCAGAAGGACAATCTGTATGAGCCCTATTTTTTATTTTATCTCTTGGTTTGCTTCCAATTGTAATAATACATCTAGCCAGTTAGTCTTGAAGTGCATGAGATTATCTCACCATGATGAAGAAGAAATCTTTTACTGGACTTCTAGCCTCTTATAACAGTTCAGGATAGAGATTTGGGAGAGGGTAGTGTTCAGGTTGGTTTCCTTATATATTTTGCTTTTAGCTAACTTAGTGTTGTATATGAAGCAGGTCATTATATTTTCTGTTGTGTTTTTTTTTTAAATCAACAAACACATGGAAATATGAGAATATTTTAAATTATTGATTCTATGTATCAGTCTTCACTGCTGAGGATCTGAGGGAGATTCCCATACTCGAGCCATTATTTTTAGATGGAAAATCTTAGGAATTGTCCCAGATTGAGGCGTCAGTAGAAGAGAGTTTGGAACAAATTGATAAATTAAACAGTATTAAGTCACCAGGACCCAATAGTATTCACTCACGAGTGCTGAAGGAACTCAAATATGAAATTACAAAACTACTAACTGTGGTATATAGCCTACCATATAATCAGTATCTGTACCAGATGGCTGGAGAATCACTAACATAACAAAGATTTTTTTTTATTTTATTTTTTTTAAAGGTTCCAGAGGCAATCTTGGCAATTACAGGCCCGTAAGCTCAGAGGCGGCTCTATGTTTTTTGCCGCCCCACGCACGGCAGTCAGGCAACCTTTGGTAGCACACCCACGAGTGGTCTGGTGGTCACAGATATTCGGCAGCGTTTCTGCGGGTGATCTGTCGGTCCCACACCTTCAGCGTACCCACCGCCAAATTGCAGCTGAAGCCACGGGACCGATGGACCTCCTGCAGGCAAGCCGCCATAGGTGGCCTGACTGCTGCCCTCACAGAGACTGGCTTGCCACTCCAGGCATGGAGTTGCTGTGCTGGTGCCTGGAGCCATCCCTGCGTAAACTGATGTTTGGTTCCAGTCATATTAGTTGAAATGATAGTGAAGAACGGAATTATCAGACACTTAGATGAAAATGATTTGTTGAGGAAAAGTCATCATGGTTTTTATAAATGGAAACCGTGATTTTCCGATCTCTTAGAATTGTTTAAGGGGATCAAGGAACATATGGACAAGGGTGATCCAGTAATTATAATGTATATGGACTTTCAGAGAGCCTTTGACAAGGACCCTCACCAAAGGTTCTTAAACAAAGTGATCATTCATCGGATTAGAGAGAAGGTCCTCTCCTAGCTCAGTAACTGGTTAAAAAACAGGAAACCTGGGATAGAAGTAAAAGCCCAGTTTTCCAACCAGTAGTGAGAGGCAAATAGCAAGGTCACCCAAGGATCTGTACTGGGACCAGTTCTGTTCAATATATTCATAAGTGATCTCGAAAAAGGGGCAAACTATGAGGTGTCAAAGTTTGCAGATGATACTAAATTATTCAAGATATTTAGATCCAAACCTGACTGAGAAGAGTTAAAAAGGGATATCAAAACCCTAGAGGAATAACCAGTAAAATGGCAGATAAAATTCAGTATTGATAAATGCAAAGTAATGTACATTGGAAAACATACAATTATACATACAAAATGATGGGGTCTAAATTAGCTGTTACCACTCAAGAAAGAGATCTTGGAGTCATTATGGTTAGTTTTCTGAAAACAACCCGTCAATGTGAAGTGACAGTCATAAAAGGTTAACAGAATGTGAGTAATCATTAGCAAACAATCATAGAAGAATCATAAAAGATTAGAATTGGAAGAGACCTCAGGAGGTCATCTAGTCCAACCCTCTGCTCAAAGCAGGACCAACCCTAACTAAATCATCCCAGCCAGGGCTTTGTCAAGCCAAACCTTAAAAATCTCTAAGGATGAAGGTTCCACCATCTCCGCAGGTAACCCATTCCAGTGTTTCACCACTCTTCTAGTGAAATAGTTTTTTTCCTAATATCCAACCTAGACTTCCCTCACTGCAACTTGAGACCATTGCTCCTTGTTCTGTCATCTACCACCATTAAGAACAGTCTAGCTACATCCTCTTTGGAACCTTCCTTCATGTAGTTGAAGGCTGCTATCAAATCCCCTCTCACTCTTCTTTTCAGCAGCTTAAATAAGCCTAGTTCCCTCAGCCTCTCCTCATAAGTCACATGCCCCAGCCCCTTAATCAGTTTTCTTCCCCTCCAGTGGACTCTCTCCAATTCGTCCACATCCTTTCTTTAGCAGGCGCTCCAAAACTGGATGCAGAACTCCATATATGGCCTCAACAGTGTCAAATATAGGGGAATAATCACTTCCTTCGATCTGCTGGCAATGCTCCAACTAATGCAACCCAATATGCCAGTAGCCTTCTCGGCAACAAGGGCACACTGTTGACTTATATGCAGCTTCTCATCCACTGTAATCCCCAAATCCTTTTCTGCAGAACTGTTGCATAGACAGTCAGTTCTCAGCCTGTAGCAGTGCATGGGATTCTTCTGTCCTATGTGCAGGAGTCTGCACTTGTCCTTATTGAACCTCATCAGATTTCTTTTGGCCCAATTCTCCAATTTGTCTAGGTCAATTTAGACCCTATCTGTACCCTCCAGCATATCCACCTCTCCCTCCTGCTTAGTGTCATCTGCAAACTTGCATTAATGAAGATGTTGAACAAAACTGACCCCAGGATCAACCTCTTGGGCATTCCTCTTGATACCGGCTGCCAACTAGACATCGAGTCATTGATCACTCCTGTTGAGCCTCACAATCTAGCCAGTTTTCTATCCATCCAATTCATACTTCTATCATCCAATCCATACTTTTTAACTTGCTGGCAAGAATACTGTGGGAGACCATATCAAAAGCTTTGCAAAAGTCAAGGTATATCACATTCACCACTTTACCCATAACTACAGATTAATTATCTAATCATAGAAGGCAATCAGGTTGGTCAGGCATGACTTGCTCTTGGTGAATCCATGTTGACTGTTCCTGATCACCTGTCTATCACAAAGGGATAGATAAGACAGAAAATATCATGTCACAATATACATCCATGGTATACCCACACTTTGAATACTGTGTGGACTTCTGGTCACCTCAGCTCAGAAAAGATATATTAGAATTGGAAGAGGTACAGAGAAGATCAAGAAAAATTAGGGGTGTAAAACAACTTCCATATGACTATAGATTAAAAATATTGGGATTGATCATTTTGGAAAGAGATAATTAAGAAGGGGTATGCCAGAGATGTATAAAGTCATGAATGATGTGGATAAAGTGAATAGGTTAGGGCTATGTGATGAAATAAATAGGCAGCGTGTTTAAAACAAATGTAAGTAAATACTTCTTCACACAACACACAGTTAGCCCCTTGGGACTCTTTGACAGAGCTTTTTGTGAAGCTCAAAAGCATAAGTGGGTTCAAAAAAGAATTAGATATGTTCATGGAAGATAGGTCAATCAATGACTGTTAGCTAACATGGTCTGTAGCACAACCGCATGCTCTCAATGTCCTAAGCCTCTGAGTTCCAGAAACTGGGACTGGACAAAGGGGTTGGATAACTCGATAGATTGTCCTGTTCTGCTCATACCCTCTGAAGCCTCTAGTAGCTGCCACCATTGGAAGGATGTTGGGCTAGCTCAGGGGTTCACAAACTTAGTCTGAATCTTGTTGAGGGTAAGCCCCCAGCGGGCCGCGAGATGCTTTGTTTTCCTGAGTGTCCACAGGTACGGCCACTCAGAGCTCCCAGTGACTGCAGTTTGTCATTCCCGGCCAATGGGAGCTGCAGGAAGCAGTGACCCAGCCTGCAAACAAAATGTTTTAAAATGGCTGAAATTAAAATGAAACATTTTGATTTTGTCAGAATAAAATATTTTGTTTGACCCAAAACATTTTTTTAATTTTAAGTTCACCAAAAGTATCAAAAAATTGTTTGCAGTTCAACCTGAAACAATTTATTTTTGACATTTCAGAACTGTTAGCGACCCAAAACAATCTGTAAAAAATCTATTATTGACCCAGCCTTAATCCTGACTTTTGAATGTTTTCACACTGCAACCGTAAGATATTAACATAACATTTTATTATGTTATATAATATCCATATACGAGCACAGTTTGTACACCTTTTTTGTACTGTAAAATGATTGCAACACTGGCAAAACAGAGACTCAGAAGCAGCGATCACACCTTCATATAAGAAATTGTTACAATGGAAAAAAAATTGTTCTGGGAAACACTAGCTGAAACTGAAGTGGAACTCCTGAACAAGCATGTGTCATTTTGTCCTAAGCTTCCTTTTTACTTCATGAGTTCATAGCTTAGAAAGCTAACATGCCTCTAAGAATGTTAGAGGAACAAGATAGGTGAGGTAATATATTTTATTGGCTCGACTTCTATTGGGGGAGAAAGAGACAAGCTTTTGAAGTTACACAGAGCTCTTCTTCAGGTCCAGATCAATAAAATATATTAACTCACCCACCTTGTCTTTCTAATACCCTGGGGCCAACAAAGATACAACAATACTGAATACAATTTAAAAACAATATACAAATATTTTTCTGCATACCTAGAAATATCAAAACCTGTACCAAGTAATACAGATTGCCAGGTTTCTTCTTATCTGGCATATTTTTGAAAACTAGTTTTTATTAATGTTTTATTTATTTTATTATTTTATTTATAATATTTCTTTCAAATGTCTCTGTATTACTAGGATGAAACACCCTTATAACTATAGCTTCTGACTCTATTTTATTTTTTTTCCTCATTGCCTCAGTGGCAAATGCCTGTGAATGGCTGGATATAATTGTTTTCAACTGTAAGAAGTCGTTTTATGTGAGAATTTGTGATCCGAGTATGTCTGTCCTGGTCTGACTATCACCACTCAAAATTTGAGATCAGGAATCATCTTTGTGCCCATCAGGATAGAGGGCTTATTTCATCAATGTACCTATGGAGTATAGTGGATCCAACTGGAACTTAGATTTTGTCATACCTGATCAGACCTATGGTTGATCTAGGTCAGAATACTTAATTTTACAATTGTCAGTACAAAATGTGTCAGGAGAAAATATAAAACTTTCATAATGAACAATTATAATATAATATACCTGTGGGGAAATGGCTTCCTAACCCCACTTCGTGGCTGGATTGTTCCTTAAGCATCTGAACTAGTGTAACTGTGCTTTATATTTTTATTTATGTAAATGTCTATGTGTATTCTAAAGGCATGTAAGCCTGGAGTCCCATCAGGCTAAATCTCAGAAAGTAAGAATGATTTTCAAAACACATGCACATCTAGCAGAAGGTTATAGCACCGTTATGGAAAATAATCATCTTGGCCATCATTTGGAAAGGACTGTGTCTCAGTTGTATCCAATCATTGTGACTCCCTGCTTGTGGTCCCACTGTCGTCCTACACACTGTCCCATGTAGAAATGAGCTAAGGGGAAAAGAGCAATGAAGGTTGGTCCTCCAGTCTTGACTAGAGAGGACTCTCCAGAGCAGCCATTTTGTAAACCACATAATCTTGGTCCTCCAAAGGCTAGAGGAAAGAGTAACAGTCAATCAGGGCCCTGCAGACCCAGATAAAAGGAACAGGTAAGTTCCTGGCTGGCTCCAGAGGAGTGAAGAAGGGTGCTCCTCTCTGGTCAAAGGACGCAACTAAGTAGCTAGAGTCTATGGCTGGCTGAACTTATACAGCTGAGATTGCAGAGGGAGAAAGACAGGAGGATGTTGGTTCTGAGATCGGTCTGGCCTGGTACGAAGAGGCCCAAGGAAATAGCAGTGATGGATTGGAGTAAACAGTAGATAGCTCCTGCTTATAGGATTGCTGGGTTGGAACATGGAGTGATGGGCAGGCCCGTCCCGCCACAACCCTGGCCATTGGTAAAGGAGTGTAAAACTCCAAGAAGGAGGATGCATTTACTTGGGAGCCCAGATAAAAAGCTCTATTGAAAGAGATCATAGCCAGGGATAAAGACTCTACCAAGGCAAATAGACTATTTACTGGACTCTTTAAAACCCCAGAAGGGGTTTACTTGGAGATCCAAGCCACTAAAGATGCACCAAGGCCAGCCAGCAGTGTGCTGGGGACATCACAGGTGAGAAAAAGACTGCAGTACCACATCTAACTGCTTGAAGGTGTGCAAGAGGTGAGTGCCCTTTACAGACTGTCATCAATGTTGCAAGAAAATATTCTCCAATGGAAAGGAAAGAGAAGAAGTAAAAAAGTATTAAAACAATGCAAACAATGGTCCCCCAATGGTGGATGCAGAAAAAAGGAAATGTAAAATGCTTTTAGTGCAATTCTGGATGTTAGTTGATAGTACAGAAGAGAAAGGAAAAAAGCAGTGAGACTTGATACCTCCTGTCTTCTATTCAGTATAATGGGCACAAAAAGAGATATTTAGGGAAGAAAAGATTGTACAAAACCAGCATAATTCAAGGAATATAGTAAGGGAAAAACCACTGAAACTTTGGAGCACAACAATGGTGATTCTGATTATTACTGGGACAAAGCTAGACGCCCTTACTGGTTTGTGAAGAATTGGGAAGTGGTGTAATGGTGTGTCTCTTTAAGACTACCATATTGTTATAATGTATGAATCTCAGCATTGCTGATAATGAAATTTAGTGCAAGAGCTGTGGGAGTCCACAAGATATTAGATGTTGCAATTCAGGTAGTAAAACAATATTAAAATTATACCTATGAGTGTGCTTGGATTGACCTTATACATAAGACAATACACTCACTACTGGTTAAACCTGACCCAGATAGAAAGACTTTGAAGTTCTCCCTGCATTAAACCAATTAAATTACCCCAGCGCAGGAAGAAGCAGCTTTCCCTTTATGACACGTAAGTGAACAGTTTAATATAAACTTTTTCATACAGCTGTGTTTCATATTCATGTGACCTGCAGACATATCACTGTGTGTTGTAATACCATTAGATCTCAAGCTGACACAAGCAAGGATGAGCCAGGCTAGCATTTGAACTGGACACCTCCAAGAAACTCCTGCTGCAAGAAATAATGATGGTAATTCAGAAAGGAGTATTCTTTCTATAAGCCTTCATATGAGACATAACCCTAGGTCCTGATTACTTGTGGTCATTAATGTTCCCATGGTTTCTTTCATAATGCTGCTAATGAAACCAGCAATTCAGTATACAGCATTCTTCTTCATGAGCCAATATTAAACTTTAGCATAGGGCCACCATTCAAATGAGAGAACCAAAGTTTTTGTGTCTGGATCCTATTATGTGCTTAGTACCCAGAACTCCCATTAACTGACTTGTTTGATGTTGCTCAGCAACTTACAGGATTTGGGAAATTATTTAAGAGCCTGTGTTGCTGTTTGCAAGACTAAGGGCCTCATTTTTCTGGACAAATTCCAACTCAGGTAATTACGTTCCACTTCCCAAAATTCTCTTTATATCCCGGTTTGGTATCATATTCTTCTTCATTACATGGTCAAAACTCTCATGTAATATATCTATGAACTTTTAAAAAGCTATGTGTTCCATGCCCAGAGGTACTTCGGTGGTGGATGATGTGATATCTCTATAGTCCTACCTTTCCTCTGTAGATTGAAAGAGCTTTACAAAGGAGGGGAAGTATCACTATCCATATTTCACAACAGAAAAACATGGCACAGACTACCTACTTTATTCATCACTCACGATGAGGCATCCCTCTACATTCTTCCTGAGAGCTTTTAGAGGATGCTACTCCTACAGTTATTAGGGACATCTGAGGTAGTGCCTTTATGCTGGAGGGCCTTCACTGAACCCTGAATTCATTGGGATTAGGAGACAGTGAAAGAAGATTTCATTATTTGTTAAATCCTGTGATGGATCCTGTAAGGGTCATCCATGACTTAAATATTAATATTTTATTGGCAAGACTAAGATACCTCTCTGGGCTGGTGGCTGTCAGGATGTTCATTTCTTATAGGTTATGTTTATTGGCAAAAGTTGTAACTACCATTCAACCATGTAATTTGAATTTGTGTATCTTTCACTTCCATGCCCATACCAGTGATGAAGGGACTTGTCCAAGATCACATCAGTGGTAGAGCCAAGAATAAAATGCAGGTCTCTTTTCCCGTGTCGCTCCCTCTTGTACTTGTTACAACAGAATTACAAAGGATTAGTAAAATGGTTTTGCAGAATGCTAGGCTTTGATGAAACTGGGATATGCTAGCTGTCTGGTTAGAGATCCCCTTACCTTAAAGGGGACGAAAAAGGATAGAAAAATCTAAAATGAAGTCTAAAATGAGTATTTGACCAAGAAATTTAGTTTGTTTTGAGAGCTTACATTTTTGTTGAAAGAGAGAAAAATCACCAAGTCATCCAATGAAGGGAAAATGAAGAACATGCATCTCCAAACTATACTTCCATTGTTTAGGATTCACATTTGTTCCTGTTTGTTGAGTCTTGCAGAAAATGAAGTATGAAGTGTGAAAAAACAAAAATCTTATTTATATGGTCATTATGTATAAAGCATAAAACACTGCAGATATTCACTCTGCCAGTTTTTAATCCAGAAGAAAAAAAGATGGGTTTATTTACCACAATCTGAAGAATATTTTGCCTGATTTGTTGATCTTTTATGTTACAAAAGAATGAGTTTTAAATTTTTCCCCTGTGAGAACGTGCGCTAGTTCATTTCCTGAGGTCATGCCAGATTAATTTATAGCAATTTCATTAAATCTGAAAGGTAGTGGAGAATAGGAATAGGAAATAGTGAATACAAGTTTTAGGTGTAAATTAAGGGAAAATACATAGATACATCTGCGATATATCTCAGTTTGTGAATATTGATGTATTAAGGCCTTTTCAAAAGTCTGCAGGCAACATAACAGATTATTGGGCAGAATTTAAGAAGAGTTGTTTGGGACTGTTTGAATATAAAATAATTAATAATGAAATTGCTTGGCAACAGCTTCTCATAAGCAATCATTTAGAAAATGCATTACAATATGAGATTCAAAAATACTCCCATTCATCTCCAGTTGTGAAATGTAAATTAAGGAATCAAACAATACCCCTGACCTCACCTGCCAAAAAACCAAGGAAAGTAAATGTATATTTTTTTATTTTACAGTTAAAATTTCACAGCTAATATCTCCCAAACCAGGAAATAGAAATGTAGATGTTTCAATAGTAATGTCAACATTAACAACTTCATTGCACACCTCTTATTTTGATATGTAAAAAGCAATTGTTCAACACTGATTTGTGACCTTCATCTTGTGCCAAATTCTAACATGAGATCTACATGTGCATAGAAACCAAAAAATTGAAATGAGATTGGTTCAGGGTGCTAGCAAACATGTTTTGAATAGACTTGTACTATTCAACTATAAAACATTGCATTGCAATAAAAGTATCAGAAATCATAGCACATACACAAGGTATTGTGCAAGTGTGGAACAGAAAATAGGGTGGATGGGCCAAACTAAAATAAGGTCATCCCATTAGGGTTTGCCTAAGCAGCAGACAGTTCTGTTCATCCATAAATCATTCCACCTCTGACACGTAATAAAGCACACAAATAGATGTATGGAAATGATTCACCTAGGGCACATAGCTTGCAACAGATGATGGAATGAACCATCTGTTGACTCTTTAGAAGTTTGCAGGTTCATGCTTCTACCTAATTACACATACACAGATGGCTGGGACTGGGCAACAATCAGCAATGAACTTACACTAATTTTGGTTTTTTATATTTGAATTATTCTTCTGTAATAGATGCATGTTTGCCCATTGATAAACTGATTTTTTTAAAAAAATTTGCTCTGATTTAGAAAAGAATACCATAAATTTTGATTTCTAATTTCTGAATTTACCCTTTTCAGAGTAATTAAAGATGCACCTTTCCCAGAATAAATTACAGCCATATACCTAT
This sequence comes from Chelonoidis abingdonii, assembly GCF_003597395.2. NCBI lineage: Eukaryota > Metazoa > Chordata > Testudines > Testudinidae > Chelonoidis > Chelonoidis abingdonii. The sequence continues at coordinate 282,022,213 of NC_133769.1, read as the reverse complement.
GGAGATAAGAAGGAATAATATTTTTCAGTTATTTTGATAATGTTTATAATTAATCATTCTTTATGGCTAGAATGTTCAGAATTCACTGGTTCTGATCAATGATACATATTAATTAATAAGCTAATTTTGCAAAGCCCAGACTTTATGAATTGGAATCCAATTATTGGATTCTAAAACTAGAATTCTATGATCAACAGAACTTTAAGTACCTCTCCTGAAGAGAGCAAGTAATGTAGACAGCTTTTTAAACTTAACCATGTGTGCTTAATTCTTTGGAAGTTCAATAAGGAAGAAAAGAAAGAGAATAGAGCAGGCAATTGGGTCCCAGCTCTCCACTCATCAAAATCAATGAGAGATTTGTCATCATCTTAGTGGGAGCAGGACAGGATCTAGGAAGGAGTGGTCTACACCGAAAACTTACATTGGCATAGCTGTCTCTCTCAAGGGTATGAAAAATCTGTACACCTGAGGGATGTAGCTATGCTGACCTAACCTCCAGTTTACACAGTGCTAGGTCGATGGAAGTGTTCTTCTATTGACCTAGTTACCATCTCTCAGGAAGGTGGATTAACTACAGTTGTGGGAGAACCCCTCCCATCACTGTAGTGAGTGTCTAACCGGAAGGGCTACAGTAGCATAAGTGCAGCACTATGATGGTAGGATAGCAGTATTTTAAATGTCGGCATGACCAGAGTTGAATTTATCCCTGGTGTAACTCTACTGATGTGGATAGAGTTAAACAATGTATAAATTTGCCCACTGGATTTAAAATGTTACCAAAATTCATTTCTTTTATAAGAATATCTTCTAATGTACCTGTGTGAGCAAAGAGATGAAGTAGTCCTAAATAACTGCCTTTCGGAACAATTTCCTATTACATTTTCTAGACTAGAACATTTTCAAAACGTGGTTGGATGAATGTCCTGTAACTTTTATCTTCTCATCCTCTCTCATAACAGCACCAACAGTCACCACTAACAAAAACTGGGGTCAGGGTCTACCTGAGCTGCCCCATGTACCCTCCTCACACCACCTACTCCAGGAAGTCAAGACTTTGGGTCATATGGCCTCACGAGGCCTCCCCCTTTTCCTTTATGAAACTTGCATAGAATTTCCCAGGGGAAGTGGCTTGAAGACTTGCATAGAATTTCCTAGGGGAAGTGAGTTTTAGAGAAAATACCAGAATCCTCCAAGAAGGAGAGATTCAAACTATTTTCATTAGTGCAGGAGCAGGCACAAGAAATCCACTGACCTTCCCTTTGTGTAGAAAACATAAAACAAAGAAACAGATTTTTCTTTAAATATGAGATAGATAAAGGGAAAAGTGGACAGTCATAAAACTCAAGGTTCCTCTGATGGTTCAGAGTGAGCTTCATCTGTGATATTTTTCTGTTACTTCACGGTTTATTCTTTCAAGTGCTAAGCCTACACCTGCATTTTTCTCAGAATAGAATATTGCAGTTCACCCTGCTTTTAGAGTGGGTTACCAGGAACCCACACCACCTGTTGACCTACCATATTTACCTCCAGCAGGCTCAACTTGGTTTAGCCCCTGCTATGTTAGCTATATAGATATGAACATTAATAAAATTAATGCAGATAACTTCCACACTTTTCATCTTCGTTTAAGTGAAAATGTAAAATGGAAATGCGGGTCTTCATTGCATTAATGGGTCCACAGCTGAAGGAAATGCATTACTCCTCCAATTTCCTAATGTGTATATCTGAGACTACATAACAAAGCAAGTATCTTGTTAAGATGGTCCACCAGCTCTTCAGTGCACTCTGAAAACCAACAAGGCCCATCAGTGTTCAAGAACAGACCATTAAAATAGATTCTATAAACTGAATGGTACAAAAGTGAGCCCTGAATTATTATGAAGGCAATGGGTCAGACCATGCATGACAAATATGTGGTGACCACACCGTCAGTCTCCACTTATAGACTGCAAATGAGATCTGGATTTTGCTCAGTTATGTGTAAATAATGTGTACACCACTATATTTCTCATTTTAATTCTACTGAGAGGTTGAAATTCTAGATCCATTGAATCAGTGGCAAAATTCCCATTGACTTCAATGGTGGAACCAGGATTTCATCCACTGAGATTCATACTAGGTGGACCACCTTGCATGTTTCATTACGTCTGTTTGTTACCGCCCCTTGTACCTTACTCCAGATGTCTTGGACAAAGATCCCTGTTCATCACTTCTGTCAAATCCTCTTATTTTGTTTTATGTTAGGATGTACCTGGGCTAATATTTTGAAATATTTTGACATATCCAGTAACTGTAGCTTCTTAGGAGTGCCTATGTTTTAGCAATACTAGCAGTGCCAAGTTAATGTATCGGACAGTGAACTTGTAAGCATCTGTTTTAACACATGGCTTGACTTTGGTGCGTGGCATAGCCTGCCTTTGCTGCTTATGGTTTAGGCCTCAGGTCTTACACCGGGCCCAGTGCTCCATTTCTCTCTCTCGCCTACAGTACAGACTGAAATCCAGCAGGGGATTGAGTAAACTGTACATTAGTCAGGGATGGCTAAATTGTATCTTCCCCAATCCAACAGTTTTCTCTCTAGATTCCATCTCCAAATGATTTATATTTCAAATTAAGTGTTCTGCTGCCAATTTCAGTGCATTGTCACCTGAACTTATAGACCTTCACTAAAGCTTTGCACTTTTCAGATGTCTGAAGCAACAAAATTTTGTGCAATGGGAAAGAACATTTCCCAGTTGATGTACCCTTAGACTATCAAGGCTAACTTGCTGCTGACTTAGGGTCAAAAATGGCAAGTAACAGAAGCAGCAGCAGGTCACCATGAAGCAATTACAGCAGTTACTGCTCAGGACTAAAATTTGCCATGTGTGCTTTCCTATGACTTCTAACAACACCACTTCTTTTCAATTATCTAAAATGCCAATGCAGCATTCAAAAATAAATCTCTCATGCAGTTAAAAAAATAAACATGTTCATTTATTATACCTGTTAGGAGTCTGCAATACAACAGTAAAGTCAATTCAGAGAAAAAGAAACAATGGTGAGGACAAATAGCAACATAAAGCCAAATTTCTCAAGGAAGCTAGGTGATTTTGTTTGGTTTGTAACACAAAACAGTTCTCACGGAAACCAGATATTTTAAGTAAACAGGAACTTATTGCCAGCTTCCATTGAAAAAGGTATTGTATTGAAAGGAAGATACAGATGGTATTGTGTTTGCCATAATAATTATTTTGAGCAGCTTTTTCAGTTTCTAGTTTGTCTAATTCCTTTTTGTTAAAACCAATGACATTATGATTAGTTCATATTGTTCTGGAGTGGGTCCTGATTAAGGGGAAGTCCTTAGTCCTTCCATATTATAACAATAGTTATTATAGTTCTACTTTGCCGTTGTATAGCATTTTTCAAGGCTCCATGTTCATGGCAAGTCACTGTTTTCTGTGGCTGACTGAAACTACAGAAAGTATGCAACAAAAGGCTTATCTCACTTCCATCTGGTATACTGTCCCAGCAACACCCAGCTGTGGTATGGTAAATTAGCACAGACTAAAGCAGCCGCCAGTGGCTTAGCATTGGGCAGAGAATCAAAGAGCCAATGTCAGCTTCCTAACAGTCCTACATCTCTGCTGAAACCGAACTTAGTAAGAAACTGATAAGCCAGGAAAGAGAAAACTGAATGATAACAAAGAAAAATAGTGAAGACAGAATGTCAGATAAGTTAATTATATCTAGCTGATACTGAGGCCACTCTTGGAAGTCAAGTGAGTGAAGGAAAAGCAATTCCTGAACAAATAATATGTGAGGGAATAAGTAAAAATAGCATTGTACTTACTGCCTTACTTAATGACATGAACCTTTAAATGGTCCCAGCTATGCTTTCAAGTTAACAGCTCATTAAGATGAATGAATGGTATTGTGTTCAGAATTTAGCTATTATTAGGTACTAACTATACCACCCTGGTCAAACATGACAATAATGTACATAAAAATAACATTATTTTTTTTCAAGTGGCTAGACATTCCATGCCATTATGAAACACTGAAGTCAATTGGACTAAAAACTGTTGGACAAATCTTGAGGTTTTCACTCAGAGTCATAAGATGTCCCTAAATGAAAAGGAGGAGAACCTACATGTGTGGATCATAAAGGCACAATTGCCTTGACTGTAAGTTTTGACTGAGTAAAGCAGTGTGAAAAATCTCAATTTGCACAATTTGTGTGTGCATATAGGTGTCTACGTGTCAAAGATTCGGGGAGTAGAATGAACTGCACTGATAACTGTTCAATGGCTCTTAAGTAATTAACATTAAAAGGACTGTATACCAAATTTGATCATACTCTACAAAATTATATTATGAATCATTTTTCTCTGTAAATTGACTCTTCATCTTAAATCTTCCATCTTTCTGCATTTATTTGGTGATCATACTCTGAGTCATCTCCAGTAGTTGCACATAATCCACCTAAAACATTCTATATGTTTGGTTGAAACCCCTACTGAAAGTAAATCTGGATTTAAAAAAAAAAAAATCAGTGAAGAACTTTCTTCCATCAAGATTTAAAGATCTTTTCCATAATCTTGTTCACATCTCCTTGTCGAATAAGTGGAAGAAATAAAATCCCAGACATGAACCTGCAAATGTATTTGTTAATATAACTCATGTCTGTTTCATTTTTAGGGAGAATACATTTCTCTATTCATAAGAGATGTGTTCGGTGTGCTGGGATTTATTCTAATTCTTGACTGTTCTCAGAGATAACAATAAAACTTTTCACACCTTAGTTTTACTGCTAAAAATAAAATCGAGGCCTTTTGCCTGCCGGAATTCCCTCAAAACAATCAAAAAGTAGATTTAAAAATGTGTCACTGTAGTATAAGGATCTATTCCTGAACCACTGAAACCAGTGCAAGTTTTCCTCATTGCTGAGTTTGGAAGATATGGGAACATGTCTCTTTATTCATAATATATGTGTGCCATTATATTTTAATATCACATGACACTGTGCCAGTGTCAAGACATGAAAAGTTTTTGTATTTTCAGGAAAGCAAATGATAAGCAAAAAGTTACAGTTTCACATATCTTAGTTTATGACATTACTATCTGATGTCATTAAGTATGGGAGATATCTAGATACATAATCAAATGGAATTGTATGTGACAAGCTGGAAACTTTGCTATTGCAATGCTTCCATATTCATTATTTGAGGTATCACAAGTGACAGAGTTAACTATACACATCACACAGATGATGCTTCTATGAAAGCATGAGGCCACAAAAAAGTTTTCTAATTATTGAAATTGGTGAACTGACTAGTATCAGATAAGAATCAAGTCAACCCTTCATGCAAAATCTGAACACAACTTTCTGGAAGTTTTAAAAAGTTCATTTAGTTTTGTGTTTTATTGCTTGACAGTGCACTTCAGATATAAATATGAAAAAAGAAAAAAAACAACAATGCTTATACACTTTTTGGAATTTGTGAGAGGGTTGGGTGAAAACACTTAAGGATATACTATTTTAAGTCTGCTGTGTCAGAAACTGGATACATATATATAATTAAATAAATGAAACTTGACTCTGCTCCTTTAAATAATAACAAAGCTATGCAGATTATGTGTGATATTCTACTCTCACGTACATCTGTGCAATTCCCAGAGTGAATTTGGTCCAAGTCCTTGTTAACTGTCATAATAATTTACCAGCCTAAGATCTATATTAATCTTCCCTTTACCATGACAACTGACGACAACCTTTTACTTTTTCTCTTTGTCCCCCCACCCCACCCCAAATTAACAATATCCCTCATCTGTTGAAGGGAGTGAGGGATCTTGTTTTGGCAAATAAGAAAGTAGAATATTGCAAAATGATATCAAATCTTGACAGGTTTTGCATTATAGCTTATACAATATAAGTGTTCTGTGGTGTTGAACCCACCAGAGAATGGGTTCGTTAGCCCACAAGCTTAAATAGAAGACCTTTCTGAGCAGTACTTTGACATCACAAACAACTGGGCAAGAGAGAAATCTGCCTGGAAAAGCGGGCTTAATCACTTCTATATTGTTGAGTGCTAATACCAATATGTCAAGCACTTGTTTGCTTTCTTCCACACAAATTTACTTCTTATTCCTGGGGGAATTTTGCAGCACTGCACGATGCAGAATGTGCAGAGAATTAATATTCTGTGCAGAATTTCATTTTTCCCTACACATTTGGTGCTGCAGAGCTACTGGCTGCCACTATGGGCCACTGGACACAGCAGAGCCCGACTCTCCATCTCACAAATACAGGGCACTGCCAGGGGCAGGGGGAACTGGAGGTTCTCAGCAGCTGCAGTTCCCAGCATGTCCTGGAGGAAGGAGGCAACATGCAGAAAATTCCATACAGGTCCGGCAGCCAGCATCCGGCTGTTTCTTTCTCTCTAGATCGGGGATCAGCAACCTGGTGGGCCAAGACAGTTTGTTTACCTGCCGCTTCCGCAGTTGCGGCCAATTGCACCTCCCACTGGCTGCGGTTCGCCACCCTAGGCCAATGGGGCTGGCAGGAAGCCGCGGCCAGCACATCCCTCGCCTCTGCTGCTTCCTGCCGCCCTCATTGACCTGGGACGGTGAACCACGTCCAGTGGGAGCCAAGGTCTGCCGAACCTGCTGAAGCAGCAGGTAAACAAACTGGCCCAATCCACCAAGGTGCTTACCTTGGCAAGCCGCATGCCAGAGGTTGCTGACTCCTGCCCTAGCTACTATGTGTGACATGCCCCGACTGAGGGGCCCAACAAAAGCATAACAGAGAAAAAGGAACTGCGTTGCTGTAGGGGTTTCTTTAACTTTCTGCTCCTGGGAGAAACTGTTTTCATCTCTATTGTTGCAGACATATTTGCTATCTCATCTTTTGAAATAAATTATCAAAATAACTGAAACTGGCATGATTATATTGTGTGATTTTACCAAATAAAAAAGGCCAAACTTTAAAGTACTGTACACAGAATACTTAATTTTGGATGTAGAATTTTAATTTTTTTGGCGCAGAATTCTCCCAGGAGTAACCATGTGTAATATATCTTAAAGTAAATGTATACATCTAGGAACAAAGAATATTTACATGATAAGGGGATGCTTTCCTGGAAGCAGTGACTGAAAAACATTTTTTTGTGGGGGGGCCTGGATATTCTTGAGTGGACACAGAAAGGTTGTTTTATCTCTTTATTAGGCACCAGTGCAACCACTGGTGGAATAATATGCCCAATTCTGGTGCCCACAGTTTGGGAAGGATGTTAATAAACCAGAAAGGTTCAGAGAAGAGCCAAAAGAGTGATTAAAGGATTAGAAAACTTGATTTATAGTGATAGACTCAAGAAGCTCAAAGTACTTAGCTTACAAAGAGAAGATTAAGGGGTTGATTAAGGGATTACAATTGTTTGATAATGGGCTCTTCAGTCTAGCAAAGAAAGGTATAACAGGATTCAATGGCTGGTTGTTGAAACTAGACAAATTCAGATTGGAAATAAGGATTACATCGTTAACACTGAGGATAATTAACCATTGAAACAGTATACCACAAGTTATGGTGGATTTTCCCATGACAGACAATTTTAAAATCAAGACTGTCTGTTTTTGTTTTTGTTTTTTTAATATATGCTCTAGGTATTTTGGGGGAAAGTTTTATGGTCTGTGTTACACAGGAGATCAGACTAGATGATCACAGTGATTTCTTTATGGCCTTCCAATCTATTAATCAGCTTCTCTCCAAAAAGTGAGATGTAACTTTCTCCTCCTCCTGCGCAAAGGTGGGCAGAGGAGGAATTGTTTATCTGAATCACAGTTAATCCTCTCCTCTGTTTCACACAGTTCTTGCCCTCTGATTTTATTTTAGACTGCAAATGATTCAGTATCCAGCATGTGTAGTAATAAATTGGGAACCCAAGCTCTTTTTTTAAGCTTATTTTCTTGGAAAACTGTGATAAATGTGTCTCAGGTTAACCCCATATTTAGCCCACAGAAATATTCTTATGTATCAGAATCTGGGCCTTATTTATACTTATTAATGCCCTTTACTAAACCTGAAATACCTGGCACAAAGGGTTATAAAAATATCAGAGCTAGTATAGAAATTAAGTTTATCACATTGCCAGTTTACTATTTTTAAGGCTTTTGTTTCACATATGAGCTACAGTAGTTTGAAGAGTAAGCTAGTGATAACTGTGGTCACTTGTTCAGATGGTATTTGAGCTCTTTCATTATTATTTATTAGACTGGAAGGCTTATTTTAATAATATACAATTTATTGTTTGCTGATTCTCTTTTGGTATTGGCTTGTGCAGCTGCAAAATTGAATTCAATTTCCTTTCAGTCCAGTACAACATGCAAATTTATGGGTTTCTGTTTTTGTTAAGGGGTCTTAAAAAGCAATCTCTTTATCTTGGACTTTATTCAATGCATTTGGAGCTTGCACACTTCCTGAAAGTAGCATCACTGCTGATGTGTGTGACTGATTGCACTTTGACAGTCCACATTTCCCTTGGACAAAGTGATAATTATCTGCATCTAAGCATGAGCTTGTAGCTCTTTGAAATATCCTTAGACTTTTCATTATGCATTTTATTTTCTGGAAGTTTGGCTATGTTTGGCTATTTTTTCCAAAAAGTATATTTAATCCGTTTTCTCTGAGACTGGTGCTTTTAAATACAGTGAGTCACTTCTGAAATCCAACTGCTGTTTTTTTTGGTTTTTTTTAATAATTTAAAATTTCTTGTCCACATAAACAGTTTTTCCCCCCTAAGGTTACACAATCATTGACTTGTATTATGTAGGATATTCTGCTTCTCTAAGTCATCCTCAGTATAGTAGGGTTGTTTGTTAAGGAACTACTCATTATAATATTTCTAACAATAAGCAGGAAGCAACCCTTTGCAAATCTATTACTGACAATTAAGAGCTTATTCCTGCTATTTTCACTTAGGCAGAATTCTATCAGAATCAATTAGTTCAAGTGAAACTGCCATAGAATTTTCTTGACTGGGGGTTGCAGGATTAGGCCAATGGAGGTGATAATTACCCAGAACATATGTTCCCTTCTTTTAGAAACTCAACATCAAATCCTCCCTTCATTTGCTGGGATGGTACAGCATGTCCTGGTTTATCAACACATATACATATATACTAGGCCAATGGTTCCAAAATTTGTTCCACTGCTTGTGCAGGGAAAGCCCATGGAGGGAAGGGGCCAGTTTGTTTATCTACCGCTTCCACAGGTTGGGCCGATTGTGGCTCCCACAGGCCACAGTTCACTGCTCTAGGCCAATGAAGCTGCTGGAAGTGGCGTGGGCCGAGGGACATACTGGCCACTGCCAGGGCCTTTCCCTGCTCAAGTGGCAGAACAAGTTTGGAAACCACTGTACTAGGTGCTCAAGCAATTAAAAAAATTAATTGTATGGTCAATTGTGCTGTTAAAAAATAACAGAATGCCATCTGTTTAAACATTTTGGATGTTTTCTACATTTTCAAATTTATTGATTTCAATTACAATACAGAATACGAAGTGTACAGTGATCACCTTGTATTTATTTTTGATTAAATATTTTCAATGTAAAAAACCAAAGAAATAGTACTTTTCAATTCACTTAATACAAGTACTGTACTGCAATCTCTTTACCATGAAATCTGAATTTACAAATTTAGAATTACGTACAAAAAACTGTATTAAAAAATAAAACAAAGTCCACTCAGTCCTACTTCTTGTTCAGCCAATTGCTGAGACTAACAAGTTATTTTTTTTTTTACATTTGCAGGAGATAATGCTACCACTTCTTGTTTACAATGGCATCTGAGAATGAGAACAGGTGTTTGCATGGCATTATTGTACCATGGAAACATGTCCTCTAGAATGATGGTTGAAGCATGAAGAGGCATATGAATGTTTAGCATATCTGTCACATAAATACCTTGCAATGCCAGCAATAAAAATGCCATGTGAATGCCTGTTCTCACTTTCAGGTGGCATTATAAATAAGAAGTGGGCAGCAATATCTCCCATAAATGTAACCAAACTTGTTTCTCCTAGCAATTGGCTGAACAAGAAGTAGGACTGAGTGGATTTGTAGGATCTAAAGTTTTGCATTGTTTTGTTATGGAGTTCAGTTACGTAACAAAAAAAAACTACATTTGTAAATTGCACTTTCACAATCAAGAGATTAGACTACAGTACTACTATGAAGCGAATTGAAAAATACTATTTCTTTTGTTTGTCATTTTTACAGTGTAAATATTTGTAATCAAAAGTAATATAAAGTGAGCAATGTACACTTTATATTCTGTATTGTAACTGAAATTAATATATTTTAAAATGTAGAAAAATATCCAAAATATTTATACATTTTAATTGATATTCTGTTCTTTAACAGTGTGCCTAAAACTGTGATTAATCACAATAAATATTTTATTCGTCATTCATTTTTTGAGTTAATCATGTGCGTTAACAGCTATTAATCAATTACCCTAAATATCTATCTATCTATCTATCTGCCCAAATTTAGGTTTCTAAGTGCATATCTATGGCTCGAAATAAAAAACAGCCTGATTTTTTTTTAAATTGCATAGAAATAAATTGGAGCTATACGTGCTCAGAAACTTCGAGTCTAACTAGGTTTAGAAGCCTAACTTTTAGGCACTTAGGCTTGTAAATTATAGCCCAAATGAATAAAAGAAACCTGCAATAAAATATGTATGTTGAACAACTGTATAAACATAAACATTCAGTGTTTCCTTTTCATATACAAGTAAAATCTTAACTTTATTTAGGGTTAGGCCTATGCTAATATATTAAAGTTAAATAGTTTCTTATATGATTTCCATATAATCCATGACTACCATTGCTCATATTTGGCTAAAGAGCAGATTCCCCAAACCTGATGGGCCCCCATGATCTCCAAGTAGGGTGGAGGTAACAGGTAGGTAGGACAGGTCAAATTATTCATTATGAATCAATTAACTGATTAATTTAGCTATTATTTCAGTCCACAAGGCTACCTTGTTTTCTGCAGATATATTCAGTTCTATATATTTATTTATTCTGATATGTGATTGGTCAGATAGGATTGTTTTCTGTTCCCTGACTGGATGACTGAAACTTTTTAAACTGTAGATTAATGTAGACAAATAGTGAACAACAAATTACTAAAATTCTTATTTATGCACCAACATCCTTACTTGCATTCAAAAAGTGATAGTCACAGAAAGAATAACCATTTTCAAACATTTGTGTTAAAAAAACATCTATTTGTTTGCTTTGGGAAATTAATGTGGTCACATGGAACAGCCAGTCAGAATTCCAAGAAGTGTTGACAAATTCTGTTTTTGCAATATTCTACCAGCTCAATTCAAAGGATACTCCATGTAGGTTTTTAGTGCTGCAGTGTTTTTTCAATGTAACTCTCAACTGTAACCTTTCGTCAAAGACACAATATAACAGATCAGCAAGTGCAGAGCCAACTGCTTCCAAAAGGGGGCTGCTTCTCAGAGTTTTGCATATTATTCAAATTTCAATATGAAATATAAGCCACTATTGTACCTTTTGAAACCTTGAAGTGAATTAGCTGTGCACTAGTCTGATCTAGATTAAGCTAGGTAGTTTCATGGCCAGTATATAGGGAAGCACCAGTCATGGTCCCTTTTCCACTTATGCCAGCCACAGGATTGGGGATTGGCATAGGTGCTGTTACACCAACTATGTGCCACCAGAGGATCCACTACACTGTCAGCTCCAGCTCTAGGGCTTCAGTAGAGTGGTGCTATGACATGCTCTACACATGTGACATCCTGTACCTCATGTTCAACCTCTTTTCCATGGCTATGATACATTTTGTACAAAATGTGCCTTGTGAGGTATCATTTGAAAACTCATGATCTTGTCATAGCTCCCTACTCAGATCTGAACCTTAGAATTCAGAAAATGAGATGCTAGCAGGAAACCCCCAAGCTTAATTACCAGCTTAGATCTGATAGCGCTGCCACCAGCCAGGAATTCCAGTGCCTGGCTCACTCTGGTCTCCCCAAAACCTTCCCTGGGGGAACCCCAAGACTAACCAGATGCCTGAGTCTCACACAAAGGGAAAAAAACCCTCCCCTTGTCTCCACATACTTCCTCCCTGGATGACCTGGAAGATCACCCTGTTTCATTCCTTGAAACGCAAACCAGAGAGATCAGGTTTCTCTCACCCTCACTCAGAGTCCCTGCAAATACAAGCTTTGTAACTCTAGCACAAAGAGATTCTCTTCCCCCCTGTCTTCTTCCTCCCACAAATTCCCTGGTGAGCTGCAGACTCAATCCCCTTGAGCCCAACTAGGAAAAAATCCAACAGGTCTTAAAAAGAAAGCTTTTATAAAAAGAAAGAAAAAGACATAAAATTGGCTCTGTATCAAGGTGACAATATACAGGGTTATGATTAAAAGAAAAATGAATAAACAGCCTATATCAAAAAGAAATACAATTTAAACATTCCAGGAAAACTACACACATGTAAATACAAAAACATATAAGCCTACTGTCTTTCTACCTTTGTACTTACAACTTGGAAACAGAAGATTAGAAAGCCTGGAGATAGAGAGATCACTCTCAGAGCCGAGAGAGCAACAGAGACGAGACAAAAGACACACACCCAAAACTTCCCTCCCTTGAGACTTGAAAAATCTTGTTTCCTAATTGGTCTTCTGGTCAGGTATTTGGTTGCCTTTGTTAACCCTTTACAGGTAAAAGAAATATTAACCCTTAGCTATCTGTTTATGACAGATCTGCTGTACATCATCGTCCTGTTAAAATGTGTGTAACAACAGTGTGTGTAAAGCGCTGAGATTTTACTATATGACTATTACTGAAAGAATATTGTCAAGTATCAGAGGGGTAGCCGGTTTAGTCTGGATCTGTAAAAGCAGCAAAGAGGCTTGTGTCACCTTATAGACTAACAGATGTTTTGGAGCATGTGCTTTCGTGGGTGAATACCCAATTCATTGGATGCGACGCAGTGGGTATTCATCCCTAAAGCTCATGCTCTAAAACGTCTGTTAGTCTGAAAGAATATTGTAATTCTGGGTAACACTCATAAGTCAATTCTTCAGAGAAAAAGACACACTAGCACACCAGAAAAGATGTTATGAATACCTGAAGAATACTGAACTAAGGAGAGTAGTCCCAGGCTGAAAGAAAATCCAATCTGTGAACTGAACTGAGAATTATCTAGTGTGGTGAGAATGATGTTCACTTCAAATCTGATTTAGCTTTAAAGTTTAGGAATTAGCTTGAGGGTTTATCTTTTTATTTCTTTTGTAACCAATTCTGACTTTTATTCCTTACCGCTGATAATGACTTAAAATTTATCTTACTCAAGTTAATAAACTTGTTTATTGTTGTATCTAACCAATGTCTTTGATTGAAGTGTTTGGGAAACTTCTAATTGAGCTAACAAAGGCTGGTGCATATACTTTACCCATTGTTGGAATGACAGACTATTTATGAGCTTGTGTGATCAAGTGGGCTAGTGACCAGTATAAGACAGACATTTCTTGGTGGGGACAAGGCTGGAACTGAGGGATATGTGGGTGTCATCTTGCATATTATTCCTGGTTGGCTGGGTGTAGTATTCATGTACTCAACCGAGAGTGCTTTGCATGGCGGTGGCTATGAGAGAGCTCACTAGCAAAATAGTATAAAAGGCATTCCAGGCTGGAGAGGTAAGAGGACACAACAGTTCAGGTTGCATCCTGGAGAATGGACTCACAAGTGCCAAGTGACTACAACAGAAGGAAAATCTGGTCCATAGAAAATAAAGTAAAAACCTATGATTTCATTCTGAAGCTTAGTGTTTGAATCTGACTCCACTGGATTTAGTATAGTTTCACATTAAAACCTAAAAGACAATGCAGCAATAAAAATGTTTTATTCAACCTGACATAACTACTTATTCTAAAAGTCATGCTCTATGACTGTACAATTCTCTTATTACCTGCAAGTTACCTCCACTATATATCACTCAGCCCTGAGGTGCTTATCCTGACTTATGCATGAATGCTATCATACTGATATGGTACTATTCTCACACTATTGCTTGTATAACCTATACATTTTTAAACTACCCTGGGTTTTATTACAGAAACATTTTGATAACAAAAGTAAAACAAAATTCAAAAGAATTGTAATAGTTATTTCAAATTATATGCTCTTCTTTCATGTTCCAAGGGACTATACTCTGTAAGGTCACTGTTTATTCCTTGTTTATTTCTCAGAGAGTGCAATAGAGGTTATGGCGGGAAGGGGGAAAAGCCTGATGGTGCTTGCCTCACTCTATAGTTTCACTGCTGGGAGGGGAAAGGAGGGTGAGACCTACTTGGGGAAGGATATACATCTGTGGCTCTCAGCAATGCTTAAAGGCAAAATTTGCAAATTGCAAAGGAATTTTGAGCTAACCTGAGATTTTGTTCAATATTGCAAATAATCTACAATGGCCTTCATCACACAAAGACACATAACTGACTTCTCAAAATTATTTTCCCTGCTGAAGAATCCACTGATGCTTCTTGTTTCACTGAAAATTCCTAATTGTATCATTATTTTTCAAGTACTGATACCAATGTGTGGATGAGACTTTTGATATCAAAGATGTTATGGAATAATGCATTCAGTAGAGAATGCAGAAAAGCAAAGATATGTCACGAAAATGAGAAAATATTTTTAATAAGTATTTTAAAATTTTATTTATGCAATAGATGTTCCCTACACTCTGGTTAGTATAATATTCAACATATACATCTGGGATTAACTTTTTCTCACTATAATACATGTTGTGCTGGTAACACTGCCAATTATTAAAGTTGCCCAGCACTTTGCCTTCTAAAATCTTTTTTTCCATCTGCTTATATCTTTGCCAAACTTTAACCATTTGGGTTGAAAAACCCAAAGAAATTAAATGTGAAAAGCTATATTAACATATAGTTAAGGTTCCTTAGTAGTATGTCATCCCCTTTTCCTTTTTGTCCTTTAAATGGACAAAGTGTTAAATAGACTTCTGTGGGTAAAAGTGAATGGGTTGTAAATTGAGGTGAAGAGATTGTACACGTCAGCAACTGTGTGGTTGGCATAGCAGAGGTATTTGTTTTAATGAGGTTTATTGGGATATAGCTGAAAGAGAGCAAAGTTAAGATTGCAGGGGCAACCTTAACTCTGCCCTCTTTCATCAATGGGCAATCTTAACTCTGCATTTCCTGGTTTTCAGAACTGTCAGTTTTGCTCAGCTCAGCATTCTGCAAAGAGCTGACATACCACCTAGCAACCTTAACTCAACATTTATTTATTGCCGTTCATTGTGAGTATGTATGTGTGTGAGAGAGAGAGATGCCTCCTGGATGTGCTGTTTTGTCCCATCTAGTGGCATTTAGACCACTTATATAGAGAGAGATTAATGAGTCTGCTCTACAGCCTGCTCTACTGCATGAGCTAAAACAGCCAGTTGGCTTTTAGCTCATGCAGTAGAGCAGGGATCGGCAACCTTTGGCATGAGGCTCACCACAGTACGCACCCTGGTGGTCCGGGTCAGTTTGTTTACCTGCCGCGTCCACACATTCAGCTGATCACAGCTCCCACTGGCTGCAGTTTGTTGCTCCAGGACAATGGGGCCTGCGGGAAGCAGTGCGGGCCAAGGGATGCGCTGGCTGCTGCTTCCTACAGCCCCCATTGGCCTGGAGTGGTGAACTGTGGCCAGTGGGAGCCACGATTGGCCAAAGCTATGGAAGTGGCAGGTAAACAAACTGACCCGGCCGCCATGGTGCCTACCCTGGCAAGCCGTGTGCCAAAGGTTGCCGATCCCTGCAGTAGAGGCTCATGCGCTAAGCTCCAGAGGCCCCAGTTTCTATGCCACCCTCTGATGACTGGAGTCTGTCAGTGTTATGAATGGGGAAAGAAACACCATGATCAGAGAAGGAAAGACTATGGTAGCCAAAAAAACAAACAAAATGGAACCTCAACCATGCACAGTTACTGTTGTCCAAAGTAAACACTTATCAGAAAAGTCCAGGGCCTAAATCAAATATTTTTCAAAGATAAGAAGAGCACAGGCAGATGTCAGTGAAACAGCTTGATTAATTTCTGATAAGCATTTATTTTGGCAAAGAACAAATCTGGACAAAATAGCTTGTGATTTTTTGGATAAAAATCAATGTGTGGGGCTAATTTTGGACACAGCTTTTGAAACATATGGCAGGACTATTGCATATTCTACAACAGCTTACTCATGGCATCAGTTGACTATGTTGGGTTCATAACAAAAGCAGGCAGAATATGAATGTAAAACACCATTGTGTAAAATGCAAAACTAAAGGCATTTCCTGCTTACTAACTGAAAAAGAAGACAAAAGGGTGCAATCAGAAGAGAAAGGGAAGGAGTGTGCATATGCACAAAGAAAGCAATCAGTTACAAATAATCTAAGATCCTGTTCAGTTAAGGTGTACCTGTAAGCTGCATTATGTCATACAAGGAAAATTGATATCTTTTGAAAGAATATATTGAGAATAAGAAGAAATCTTTGCATTTATACAACATCTTTCAACTAGAGGCTTCAAAGACCTTTACAAAGCTGGGTACTGTTATGTCTGTTTTACAGATAGGTTAACTGAGTCATGAAAGTACAGATTTGGCAAAGCTATTTAGGTGCTTCAATATGCAGATAGGCACCAAGTGGGATTTTCAAAAGTCCTTAGGTGCATAACTGCCATTGATTGGAATTTAGGCACCTTCACGTTTTGAAAATCCACACTAAGCATATATTTGCATCTTGAGATGCCTAAATATCTTTGAAAATCTAGCCCTATGGCCTTGTCCTCATCAGAAGAAAGGGTATGTTTTTACCTCTAGGTAGCTAACACATGATAACTAGCATGAGGTTAAAATACTTGTAAAGAGAAGGCAGCTGTACTTTTAACTCTAGTTAACAGGCCTGGCGCAACACTAGGTTCCACCATAGGCTTTAACTTGAAACTGTTAACATGTGTTAAAACTAGAACCAGATTTGTCTTCACTAAGATTTCTCCTCATGTTAGTTGTGTTTTATTTAAAGCTATGTAAGAAGACACTTTTTTCCTATGGCAATACAACCAAAGTAATATCAAAAATTTCCAACTTTGGTGCCGAAAGATAAGTAACTAAATCTGTAGGTACCTAAATAAAAATGACCTAATTTTGAAATTTGCCAAGCATCTGGAGATCCTATTGACTTTGTTTTGCTGCTCAACATCTGAACATCAGGAAAATTAGTTCAGTGCTGAAATATGGATTTATCTGCCTAACCTAAGTAGGTCTTAGAAGTTTGCCCAGTGCCAGAAAATGATCTAGGGATACAGTAAAGAATGAACCTAAGTGTCCTTGATTCCCAGTCTCCTGCTCTACCTCCAGATTGAGTTGTTCTCCATGCTATTAGTAAAGCTAAAGTCAGCAAGCTCTCAGGAAACAAGGGGAAATCATCTGAAGAAATTGCAACAGAAATCAGCTCTATTTTTGGGGTCATTTTGGTGACGTATTTTGGTTTTAAGGATCATAAATAGAAATAAATATAGTGATAATGTCACCCTTTTTGACTCAAGCAAATATTCGGTGACTTGCATGTTGTTTCCATTAGGAGGAGAAATGAATGGTGGACTCGGGTATTTCTTTGATACAATCTTGTTTATATACAAAGACAGTACAATGTCCTGTTTTCCTCAATGCAGTATAATCAAACAGCAGGAGACATTTTCTTTGTGCACAGTTCCAAAAGTGCTCCAGCCAGCCAGCAAGCACTCTGCCCAAAGCATGCTCTCTCAACTTTTTCTCAGTCAAATGAGAAGTGCTGTCTCTGGGACTTCCTGGTTGCCTTCTCTGTATGGTTCTGTAGCATTTCTGTTGCTTATGTCTTACAGACATAGGTCCCTCAAACAATACGCAGTGCTGTGTGCTTGAATTCAGTCTCCAGTCAAAACGTTCTGTTCAACTGCTAACGTTCCTAACATTTATAACCATCTTTATATATGATATGTGTTTTGGATGGTGGCTCTTATTGTTTCAGTTATCTGTTTCCTAAAGGAGCAACATTTCTTTTTACATTTAACCTTAATGAAGGGCACATCTTATACTCCCCTTCAGCTTCAGTGAGGTTTCACCCAACCTCTAGTGCATGTGTGTGCACTGTAGATGTTTCACTTACTCAACATACTAATTAAATGACATATAACTTGTAGCCAGGGTAGCATGGATAGGCTAAGACATGCCTAGTACAAACCTGCCTGAAACCGGTGTTTATGCACTTAGCACTGCTCAGCTGTGCCTTTGCTGCTGCTACCCATGTTACCGCAGCTACAATGCTATGTACAACTGTGCTAGCTTGTAGTGTAGACATCACTTTAGTCACATGAGCAATCTTCAACTTCTGTGAATTACCTTTCAGGATCAGACCTTTTGCAAACTTCTGGATTTCATACACTCACTGTGACAGCTGGAGACATATTTTTTCATTTTCCCCCAAATAGAAATGAAGCACTTCAAACTGTATGCAAGTCTGACTTCCCTGAAGGCAGCTATCTAAAAAACAATGGTCTCATTTCTCTTTAAATGAACCATTGGTTGCCAATGATCTTTTGGTTCTTATAGAAGATCTTTTCCTGCAGGAAACAGTGGATGAGAACAAGCTGTTTAAAGATTACTCAGTCATCAGACCTTTCCTTCTTGATCTTATAAAACAGGATTTATCACCAACAGGAAAGTGTCAGGAGGTTTTCAACAGTGCTCACAGACTTTCAATTTAGTATTATGCTAAATCCCAAGTACTGAACTTGTTTCTGAAGAAAGAATCTTCTGCCTTCCACAGTCCTCTGTACACATTCACAAAGGAAACTATTTTACAACATGGTTTAACTTAATACTGCATGGGTAGCTGGGTTTTCATATGGTACCCAATATAGCTTAATCCTAGATCTGATCCCCAATTCTTTAGCTGGTTACTGCATCTATTTTTTCTCATTAAGCATTGTTCTCTTTAATTTCACTATGTGAGTTTCAATTGCCACATAACAATTAAATGAACTTGATCATATCTCTTTATGCATTGGAAAATTAGTGTTGCTTAATCAATTCCTAACAATTAAAGGAAAGCTTTTCCTATCACAGTGAAAGGAAATGATGTGTTAGCAACTGGGGATTTATGTGGAAATAGCAGCAGTCTACCCTTTCAATCATTAGCTACAAAAATGTATCTCTATATTGCTTTGTCATGTTGAAACTGCATGAAAAGTAATTACATAACATTTTCCCAGAGTACTAACTTTGAAATTGTAACTATTTACGAAGAATGATGCAAAAAAAGGAAAATTATGTTTAACTGTGGAAAGAAAGGATATTTTTCACCTATGTGATGTATGCATGTGTCATGGTATAATTCCCCATGCTGAACCTTAGTGTCCAAAAGATGGGGTACCAGCATGAATTCCTCTAAGCTCAATTACCAGCTTAGTACTTGTAGCGCTGCACAACCAGGAATTCCAGTGTCTGGTACACGCTGGTCCCCCCAAACCTTGCCAGGGAGCCCCAAGACCCAGACCCTCTGGATCTTAACACAAGGAAAGTAAACCCTTTTCCCCACCGTTGCCTTTCCCAGACTTCCCCTCCTGGTTACCCTGGAAGATCACTGTGATTCTAAAAGCAGAGAGGACAATTGACCTTCCTCCCTCCTTCTCTTTCCCCCTCCCAGACTCTCCCTGAGAGAGAAAGTAATCCTAACACAGAAGAAATTAACCTTTCTATTCTCCTTCCCTCCTTACTCCCACCAATTCCCTTGTGAGATCCAGACCCAGTCCCTGGGGTCTCACCAGAATAAAATACAATCAGGTTCTTAAAAAAGAAAAGCTTTTAATTAAAGAGAGAAAAACGGTAAAAATTATCTTTGTAAATTAAGATGGATAGGTACCAGGTTTTCAGCTATAGACACTGGAAATACCCTCCCAGCTAAGTATACAAGTACAAATTAATATCCTTTCTGCAAAATACAAATTTGAACTCCTTCCAGCCAAATACACAATTAAACTCCTTCCAGCCAAATGCACATTTGCAAATAAAGAAAACAAACATAAGCCTAACTCACCTTATTTACTTAGTACTTACATTCTGAACTTATAAGAGCCTGATGGGAGAGATTGAGAGAAACCTGGTTGCACGTCTGATCGCTCTCGAGAACCCAGAGAGAACAACAACCAAAAACTAACAGCACACACAGAAACTTCCCTCCCTCAAGATTTGAAAGTATCCTGTTCCCTGATTGAGCCTCTGGTCAGGTGACAGCCAGGCTTACTGAACTTGTTAACCCTTTACAGTCAAAAGAGATATAAAGTACTTCTGTTCTGTTAACTCTTTCTATCTGTTTATGACAGCATGTGTAACCGAAGTGCTTCTACTGCTGCAATTGATTTTCTCTCTCTCTTTTTTTTATGATAAGAGGGGAGAGAAGTAGTGGAGACTTTTGTTGGATCCTCTGCCTCGTCACATGTGCAGACAGGACAAGGCACTTAACTTCCTAAATTCTTATTTGAATCTACTCCTATCTGCCATTTTAAGTGCTTAAATCCCAGAAGGTCCCACTGAGATTCACAAACCCCCCACTTCAGCTGCCTCTGAAACCTAAAATCTCTCGATGCCTATATTTTTGTAGTAAAGTTCCTTAGGCACCTATGTTTCTGCCTCTGCTCATGCACACACCATTCCGACACCAGGCCCTAGAGCAATGCACATACGGGAAAAGAGAAGTGTTCCTCCACATAGCTTGCCTGTGGGGACTGATCCAGTATGAATGCTCTGAGCTTGCTTACTGGATTGAAACTTTATAGATGAGTTTAGTTCAAATGGCCTGGGTTAGGGGAAAGGATAGCTTTTATCTCAGTGGTTAGAGTACTAACCGAGATGTGAGAGACCCAGGTTCCAGTCTTCCTACTCCATTTTTAAACATTATTTATCCACAGTGGAACAGATTCAACAGGATAACTTGAGAGAGCCCCACATCAGAAAGTCACATAGCTCAGTCATTAGGACACTCATCTGAGAGGTGGTGGAGCCCTGTTCGAATCCCTTCAACCACTCTGGGGCAGTGAGACCTGAACCAGGTGAATATGCTAACCAAGGGGCTAAAACTTATCAGGGAGGCCATCCTCACTCCCAGCTTCTTGCAAATGTGGCATAGGCACCAAACACCAAGAGATGGTTTGCAGCTGAGAATTCCCAGCTGCTTCCCTGAAGCCCAGGTTTAGGCATTTATCTCCAGGAGAGGGACAGGGATTAAGACACCACCCTTCAGCTTGGCATCTTCCATTCACTAGCTTAGGTGAGGAGCAGCCTAGCAGGCTGGCTTTTGTGTGTCCCATTCTAAGATGCCTATTCATTGTATAGGGAGCTGAGATGCCTAACACAGGCTTTGTAAATCCCAGTGATGTTCTAGGCTCCTAAAAGGTAGGCATAATAATGCTGAGCATCACCATATCGAGGCCTTTGGGGAGGGGTGGTGGTCACTGAATATATTGTCTACTAGACTCCAGTTAATGTGTAAATATCCTTATTATAACAACTTGTTTATTTCTAAGCAGGTAGTTAAGCATGTGCTAAATGGAATTTCACCTGCTTGTGACATCCAGAATCAGCTGGTTAACATCTAGACCTAATTCTTTTTTTATGCTGTGCAGCTCAGAGACAGTGAAAGAAGTATTTTTTGCAATGGTGACCAACTTCTGACTGACCATGACTGAGTGTGCTGTGGAGAGTTATTTTAATGAAGCATTAGTGAAGCAGCACTTCAACGTAGGTATGATGTTTCTTCAAGCGGTACTATTATGGCTCTATTATGCTATGTTCATTATCTGAGGGCACCCTGTGGGCTCTATCTTTTGGAATCTGTCATTTTTGCAAGCAAGCCAATAAATACCTCTGAAATAGTGGCCCCCATCTCTGTTTGCTTTTGAAAGCCTCTAGGTGCAGCACAATTTTTGTTTTGTTTTCTATATCTGAGAACAATGAGAACACCCTCAATTAGCTTTGGAAGAAATTATTTAGATGCTAGTTCTAAAATTGTGAAGAATATAGATATTAACAAGAGTAGGAAGGGTTACGGAAGAGTACAAGAGTATAGGAAGCAGCAAGGAAATGAGCAAGTTCAATACATATTTAAAGCTTGTCTGTACAGATGTAAAATCAGATTAACTTGATTTTGCTCACCAAGTGCCATGGAGGTCTGACCAGAAGGTGATTTATCTGGGCAGCTAAGAGCTATATAAACAGAGCAGATCTGGAGATTACACAACCTATGGAAAACCTCATTTTGGAGAACTTTACCAGAAGCCAGCCTGAAAATGTAGTGAAAGGGAGCTCTACCAATAAGTATTATGAACTGTATTACAATATAACTATATAGGGTGATTTAACTCGCCTCTTTTGCATAGCAGCTGTTCATCACCACATTGGACAAAGTCAGGAAACTCTCTCCACCTGCTCAGCATTTAACCTCCTACTCCCAAACATTTTCAAGATGTCAATCCACTCCAGATATTTACATCTATACAGTTTTGTTTCCCTAGAGCAGGGGTCGGCAACCTCTGGCACACGGCTCGCCAGGTAAGCACTCTGGCGAGCCAGGCCACTTTGTTTACCTGCCGCGTCTGCAGGTTTGGCAGGCCACAGTTTCCACTGGCCGCGGTTCACTGTTCCAGGCCAATGGGGGTGGCGGAAAGCTGCGGCCAGCACATCCCTCGCCCATGCTGTTGCCGACCCCTGCCCTAGAGTATCAAATTCTACACCCATTTTTATGCTTTCCTCCTCCATACCCCCTCCCCTTCTCAACCTGGTTTCTGCTCCTTCTCTAGACCCCATCCACCCACCATCCCCCAGAATTCTCCCTGTAGTGGAATCAGGACTGACCACTGCTGGCACCTCCTGCTGGTTGCTATGGGAATTAGCTCTTGTCAGCTGTGGAGCACCCTCTGTGCATGGTGTCTCGCCTGTTGTTTGCTCTGCTGAATTGGGAACTGCCTTGCTCCCCACTTAGCAGCGTCCGCTTCAGGACATTGACCTCCAGCAATGCCCACTACTCCATTCTCACCCTCTTCTGGGAGCAGGGGGCTGGGGGAGGGAGGTTTAACAGCAGTCCTTTGGCTTGCTCCTGCCTCAGTGGCCAACCACAACCCCAAAGTCTAGCCCCTTACCTCAGGGGCAAGTTGCCATCTGTCTCAGCCACACTCCTCCATGGCCAGGTGCAGTGCAAGGGGGAAGGGGGGACCCAGGCCCATACGCTACTCTGAGTCCTGACCCAGGGACCCTCTAGGGCAAGTAAACAAACTGGCATGGCCTGCCATGGGACTTACCTTGGCAGGCCGTGTGCCAAAGATTGTCAATCTCTGCTTTATATTAATGTTCTTATTAGTGATTGTCATGATCACAACGCTAGGGTGCACTGCATGCTTCTTGACAGCAGTTGAAAATTGCCTGGCAAAGTCACTGGATACCAGAAGAGCAATCATGGGAGTTTTTCATTTTGACCCTTGGCCTCAGAATTCCTGTAGTTTCTGGTAGACATCTCTCAGTGTACTGCAAGACAAACCTTACAGCTTACAGCTGAACAGCAGAACATTGCATCATGGAATATATGCCCAGGTTGCTGAGCGGTTAATCTGATCAATTTCAGAGCTATGCGACTGAAATGATTAACAAGGAAAGTACTTTAATCTGGCATAACAAGGTTATATAGATGCACTTCAGTTCATTATATTTCAATTGCTGCATTTAGTGTGAACAAACCAATACAATAACATTGTTCTATTCTGCTAGGCTAGCTAATACTAAACCATATTTTTTATTTGCTTTGGAGTACAATACAGCTGGACATCCTAACAACTCTTTGTGGATTTGAATGTCATCCAGTCAGGCAGAAGAGCTAATACAAGCCTGCCTCCAAGATCCCAAATTGCAGAGCTACACATGGCCACATCCTGTATACTCACAGCCATACCGCTGCTGCAGTTACACAAGTTTTGTGCTAGGATTTTGGAGGGATGTATCTCATGGTCCTTAGCACCTGGCCAGCTATAGCTGCTCTAGGAATTGGTTCACAGAGTATTGTAGGAGACCTTGTCCGTTCTGTCTGAATCCCTGTTTGGAGGAGGTTTTAGCCCAGAAAGCCATTTAGCTGAGGCACCTCCAGCTCTACACACTCCTCACTTCTGTCCCTTCCAACCAGGGGACAAATCAGTAGTGTAGTCCAGGGTAAACACCGGTAAACAGTGATTATCCATTTATCATTTGAGGAATATGGAGTTTAGGTGAGTTTACCAACCTTTTTTTTTTACCACTACACCACTGGGAAAGCCAAGGATCTACAGAATGAATTGCTTCTATAACTCTTAAATTTGTTAACCTCTGCCCCTCTAAGCTCTGATAGGTTCTGCTCTCAAAATGTGTGGGATGTACAGGATTGTTTGACATAAATGAAAGCTCATACATCTTCAGAAACAGCTACTGGGCATGTCCAGTAACTGTCACAGATGTTTTGGGGCTTTTCTAGTTGAGCCCTGCACATGTGCAGGGATAGTTTCTACCAATTCATGAATTCAAATAAAAATTCATCTCTCTTTCTTTCGACTTAAAAAAAATCATATACTACAGTTTAAAGCAAATGGGAAGGATTAAGGGCATAATGCCAGTTGTTGATTATGTTCCATATCTGCCCAGTCTCCCAACTTAGTCTGTTTTCACATGGCTGAACTATGCTTTCTCATTTTTCAGTATGCTTCAAACTCTTTTTTCTGTCTAAACAGTAAAGCAAATCCTAATGAAGGAGCTAGAAAAGGCATATTGGAAGTGAGGATTGACTCTGACATCTACACTACCTGCCACATTGGCGGGTAGTGATCGATCTATTGGGAATTGATTTATCGTGTCTAGTGTAGACGCAATAAAATCGATCCCCAATTGCTCTGCCGTCGACTCTGGAACTCCACGTGTTTTGCTACTAGGTCAGCTGTCATGACAGCTACTTAATCAGATATTCTTTTAGATGTACTAATTCCCATTTTTGGTATGCAGCCTGCCATCCTTACTCCCTGGTTTTTCTTGTTCTTTCCCTTTTTTTGAACCCATATATATATAGTTGACAAAACTGACTCCACTTTCCATCTATATACTGATACATTTTATTTTTAACACTGTCTCTTTTCTTCACCCTTAACTTTATAAAATAAATCTAAATCTACATTTGGATATGCAACTTTCCATTCACAACTAACTTTTCCATAACTAAAAGTTTTGACTTCATTCAACGTTTCCTTATCTTTCAAATCCTTCTTCCACACTTTAAATGGAACAGGATTTGGCATTCTAACATTGTGTGCTATAGTTCACTCATTGAATTCCTAACATTCCTCATATATTTGATAGTTTATCATTGTTGTTCCCATTAACTTTGGCTCTGAAAGTTACATCCAGTAGTTTAATTTGTAGTGTAACTGGCATTTCACTAGAAGCTATCTGTAGTACGCACATAGCTATTGTAATAAATGCACCACTCATGACTCACAGTAACTGACACCCCCCCCCCCAAAATCCTGTGGCTCTCTTAGGATTTAAATAGGAAGCCTTGACCAATCAGAGGTTATGGTCTCCCTCTAGTCAGGTCCAGGGAAGTGCTCCCTGATGTAACTTCAGGTTTCATGGTCTCTCCTGCTCGGTTAGTTCATAGTATGCTGCTGGATAAGTGCAAGGAGGCAACAATATCTGGAAATGCTGTGGACCTAGATTCAAGACCTGTTGGGTTGTGACAAGAATAAGGAGAAAAAGGGTGGCAGAATACATAAAAAAGAACATGGGAAGAGGACTACAGTTGTTTAAATAGTTAAAAGCACTGGATCTGTTGAGAAGATAGTAGTAAGGAGTCCAAAGACATTAAACATAAACAACATCTAACTAGTTTTCTGAACTCTGAAATGCAAAATACAATTTGATTTGTGTGGTTTCAGAAAACACTAACTCTGTGACATTGTTCTATTCCTAGCAAAGATGTTAAATGGCTAATATTTGCTGCCTTAGAGAAGTTGTAAAACGTAGTGTCAGGTGAGAAAATCCTTGGAAATGAGTAAAGAACAGGCACCAGCTTATCAAGCAGGTCCTTGGGGCGGGAACTCCTGAGCGGGGCTGCACTTTAAGGTATTCAGTGGAGGGTATCTCACTCCCGCTCGGAATGAAGGACCTCCTGTTGAATTGCCACAGATCACGACCACAGGTTTTTTTGGCTGCTTGGGGTGGCACGACCCCTGGAGCTGGCCCTGGTAGAGAAGAAGCTGGAATCCAAGCCTTCCTGTCTGAAAAAGAAAGCAGGTGGGTTGCCTGCATGGATCCCAAAGAGAATCCTCCACATTTATGGGGATCTGTACATGGTGACAGGTTGGAAAGGAAAGAGGGGATGGCAGGCACACACTACACTTAACTTCCTCTATGGCAACCAAGAGGAAAATCAGTGTGGAAGTGTATGAAGTTTTTCACAGGACACTTGAACACTATGGGACTTTCCTTTAGGGAAATGTGTTCAGAGCAGAGGAAAGAAAAGGGAGTCTCTGGCAGAGTGACTACAAGGAAGCAGGGAGCAGCATGAGGGATAAAGGTATGGTGCAGAGGCACTAAATACTAGATTCAAGGGGTCTTAGGCACTTAGAGTGGTAATTAAGCACCTACGTCCAGCAGGTCACTGGCCTACAGAGTCAGTCTCCCTGTGGCCCATGAATATTTATTTGTACAAAGTAGAACAGTTTCAGCAGGAAAGACTAAGAGAAACCCTCTCCATTATAGCCACTAGCCGGTTAGTTAGTACACTCTCCTGGGAGGCAGGAGACTTGGGCTTGAGTCCCTGCTTCATATCACAGGGATTCAAAACTGCATGTCCCACATCCTAAGTGACTGTTCTAACTGCTTGGCTGTTGGCTGTCCTGGGGCAGGGCTCTCATTCTCCTCCCCGTCCTCTCCCAGGAAATGACGGACATGGCTTAGGTGCCTAACTCAAGGACATGGTTCATACTTGAGAATCTCAAGTGGAGAGAACTGCTTCCCTCTGGGCCTGAATTAGGCACTTAACATCCTTTGAGAGGAGGGGTTTAGGCCTCACCGTTCTCCTTAGCATTTCCTACTATCTGGATTAGGTGGCTCCCCACGTAGTTTGCTGGTTTCTGAGAAACCCATTGTCAGGTGAGTAACTCTACGGAAAGCCTGGTACCTAGACTCAGGAATTCCATGACTGGAGAATGCCTAAAAGGTAGGTGTTGCAACCCTTAATCCAGATGTACCTCAGATCCTCTTGACCAATAGCCCTGCCCTTAAGTTGATATCCTGAGATCTATGTGTGTAGATGGCTGCATTTTCTTTTCCTGCACATTCCATGAGTGATAAAGTCTAGCTCCCAACAGAACAATGTGGTTATTACTACCTCTTCATTTAGGTATTTGCACAGGATTGGACCTGTCTCATAGTTGGAGCATTTAGGACATGGATTCTGAGTTGAGTCATTTGGAACCAAAGACATATATAGCTTTCCTACTGATTGTTATGCATGTATCCATCTACAAATGCATCATAATAACTATTAATGTAAAGTCTCTCCCAAATATCTGATACAGTCTGTATGAATTCACTTGTGTTTTATACTATTTGTGAAATAACTTATTATTCAGCAATTCAATTTTTGTGTTGAGTAATCACAAATTATTTTTCTTCCATAACAGTTGGATTCTTGGTTAGTACAGACAGAAGGAAAAACAACAACCAACAACAACAAAAACACCCTGAGAATATTTTTTCCAATTTAAACTGCATTGTGTATTTTATCTATTTTTTTTCACAATGATATTTTAAACATATTTAGCTGAAGAAATTGTTTCACTATTTATTAGAATCTTCTTTGAGATTCTATCTCGTGTTTCTGTTATTTTGAATTTGTGACCAAGGAAAAGTGTTGCATTTCTGGATACAACATTTCTGCATACAACCTCTTGTTTGCTCTTGCTGCATGTATCATCATTCTATCATTTACGCAGTCTAAATCCTTTGTCCTGCCCTAGAATAGGGAAGTTCAAAGGAAACTCTCCTTTAAGATGCTATGAAGGGACTGAGTACAGTCAAAGTCCTAACACTGAAGTATGATTTTATGCTTCTGGTGTTATCAGCTAGTCCAACAGGAGTAAGGGATCTGGGCTATAGCCCAGCCCTTCTTTTCACATCCACTATTAGATCTGACTAGCTAAAGAATGGGGTTCACACTCTACCCCCCATACGCATTAGATAACTCCACAGTGATGTATGTCATCAATCTGCCTCTCTTTCCATTCTGTAAGGCTCTTGAGCTTTATTCTCTCCTCTCCTGAGATCATTATTACTAGCTCCCACTACAGTGATTTACCATGTCTCATAAGATGAGAGTAGGAATAGAACTCTTCCTTTAACAACAATCTTACATTAGGCTGCATATTCTGGTCAATGGGATGGTACTGGAAAAATGGTTTAATATACATTCTGAATTCTCATACTCCTCCTCAGCTCCTTCTTTACACCAGCCTGGGTATTGACAATCTCAGATTTGTTTCCAGAGACAGGTCTATTACAAGGCACCATCATTAGGGATGGATGGATAGCTTTAATTACAAATAAGAAACCTTCCAAATATTTTCCAGAACATATTTATTACTAATTATTTATTATTCATTAAGTGGTGCCAATATTTTTCTAGGTGCTTTTGCAGACTAGTAGAAAGGCAAGGCATGAAGTGAATCCATTCTGAGCCTGACATCCCATTTTCTACTGATGTTCCTGATTTTCAATTTTACACTATACACACACTTTCCAAGCTCACAAACAATGTTTAATGAACTGAAGTAAATTGAAACTTTCATAATCTCTTTAAAAATGTATACAGTGTTCTCTGTCTGAATGTTTGATGACCTTCCATTTCAAAAAAATTGAAAGAAATGTTTTCAAAGGTAAATGTATTACAGTATGCAAAAAGAAATCTTGTTTCCACACTAAAGGTTGCCAGCTTTCTACTATACATGGGAGATATGTAGAATGGGGACACACCTCAGCACTCCTGCTTCCATGGCAGGCGAATACCCCTGCCATGTTGAAGGTGAAGTGACCTATTTTTTCCCTTTAAGCCAGAGACTATTTCACACAAAACACTCCAATTTATATTCATATCAGCCTCAATGAATGACAGAGGTATTGTATAATGCTACTAATGGTAGCTAGTTAATGGAGGGTAATGGAGCAGAAAATATGTTCATTATTCAAAAGGTGGAGAAGAGATGCTTTTATGCCTTTAGCCTCAACATCCCAAATAGAATGACTAAAAGTAGTTGTCTGCAGTGTGCAAAAAAAAAACCCAAAAACCTTTAAGGCATTTGTTACCACAAAATGACTCTCTTATTACTGCACTTTCCCCTGTCTCATATTCCTTCCTTTTCCTCTTTGATTGGTTTAATATATTTTTTTATGAATGTGTATAATCATTTGACTCCAGGGCAACACTTGATACTCATGCATACTGCCAATATCTCCACATAAATATAATTAATCAAATTAGCTATTAGATGCCAATTTATTATGTATTAAGTATAAAAACAAAATTAAACTGCGCTTAATTATTAAATTTATACTCAGAATATTTATAGTGTAGTGTGAATATTCAAATATCAGTTTTATGCTGTAGACAGAACAAAACACTGAAAATGTTGCTTACCAACAAAAACAAAAATAGATGTACATTTCCCCCCTCTCTTAATCAATGGTAGTTATATCCAGCTATAGCTAGTTTCTAACTTCTAGAATGTATATAATACTTTCTTCATTTATAGTTGTTAAGGAGAACCAAATACTTCCATGTTAAAGTGAGCTCCCTGCCAAAAAGGGAGCATGTAATAGACTTTGATGGAGTTATAAGTGAAAATATGACATAACCTTGCTACAATGTGTAACACTAAAGTTGTCTAAAGAAGGGGCTCTATAGTGTGTCTAGTTTCTGTCTTTTACATCCTGCTTTCTTTGAATTAATTAGGAACAGGATTGAGCCTTCTATGTTTTTGACTGATAGTTGAGCCTGTTTATGTCAGTACTATTAAACCCAGAGGCAGCAGTTTTCTCTGCAATGTTGTCTTAATCGCTTTTTAAGAGCTTCTTTAAATGACCGTGGCAAGATACTTGCTGATATCTCCCACAAAGATGTATTAGCTCAGGGATTATGGCAAATTAAACTGCCATCTTTTATGTTTGATGCAATTAACTGTGCTTTTCCAGCTAAAATTTTGATGCTCAAAGGAGTCATTGAATATCACCACTTGTGTTCACCATCTCACAGCCATCATTAAAAATAAAGGCTACATGGAAACATCCTTTTTCTCTTTCTTTATCAGCTACTAATAGAACAAATATTATATAGGTATAAAGAAAGCTGTAAAATAACAAATACAAGAAACTTTATTGCATTTGTTGACCGAGTCAATTTTTCAATGTATTTGTTTAATTTCTGTCTACACGTTTGCACCTATGTCAGTTTGTTGATTAGCACACATTAATCAGATAATAAATAAGAGATCTATTCTGGCATTGTACCAGTGTGTGAGGGTGTGTGCACCACACGGGCACCAAAGGCTCAATATGGGCCTGAGGCTAATTATACTACCTGGCTGCACTTGGAGGATGGGCCAGGTTTAATTAAAGATGAAGTACCGTGGGGAAGGTGCTGAGTCATGACTATAAATTAGAGAACTACAAATTGGGAAGGGGGTGCAGGGAAAAGAAATGAAGTCATGCTCTAAGACTAGAGAGGAGAGTGGTTGACAGAATCAGGAAGAAATCTTGGAGGAGAATTGGCCCTGAGATCCTCTCCTGAGTAGCAGAGTCTATCAAGAGGCCAAAAGAGACCAGCAGGGAGGAGGAAGCTCCAGTGGTGAGCTCTGATAATAGGGTAGTTTCTGGCCTTCCAAGGAGATATTCAGCTGAGGAACTGAGAGCAATGAAAAGTTAAGCCTGCAGAGGGAAGAAGAAAGTTCAAGTTTATATTTTTGTTTCGGGATTTGTTACTGGATTCCAGAGGAGAGCCCTGGCCCTCCAAGAAGGGTGAACTTAGAGAGGCTCTGGGAAAAGGCTGTTGACAGGCTACAGTATGAAGAAGTCCAAGGAGGCAACAGCAAAAAGACTGAAGGAACAGACCTTAGCTGGTGGCTATAGACTTGAAAATCAGGATAGTGGGAGTGCCTGGGTTCCCTCTACCAGCCCCTGGGGAAGGAGATGAGAGGACCTTAAAAAGGGAATAAGAACAAAGTCACAGGGACCAGACCTGGGGGCTAAAGAACTTTTGTAAGAGTCTTAGACTTGTACAGTTACCCTGATAAGGGTGGAACTGAACATAGCCTGGCCAGAGGGCTGAGCCATGGAAGAGGTAGACCACTGTGGGGTCAGAGTGGCCCTCAGCAGGGGATGCTAGAGGAAGAGATCTTGCTTTGCCACATTTAATAATGAGAGAATGGTCCAGAAGTGAGTATACTCTTCCACTGTCTACCATAGTGGGGGAGATGAAAATGAGAAGCCCACCTTAGAGACTTAATTGATTATTATCCTCTTACTACGGTTCATATTTGGACAAATCTAATTCTCACTAAAATCACTGGAAATTGGAATGGGCTCATGGTGCATGTTATAATAGATAGCAGACTGCCTGTACTGGGACTTCTGAATGCTGCTACAACAGAGATAATAGTAAGTCTATTTATGCTGTAAAGCCTAAGAAGAGTCTCTTTCTCTCTCTGTGTTTGTTTCAAGGTTTTCATATGTTTTGTGTTTTACCTTAGAAGTCTTCT
This sequence comes from Chelonoidis abingdonii, assembly GCF_003597395.2. Classification (NCBI taxonomy): domain Eukaryota; kingdom Metazoa; phylum Chordata; order Testudines; family Testudinidae; genus Chelonoidis; species Chelonoidis abingdonii. Next base: position 281,990,289 of record NC_133769.1, on the reverse strand, counting down.
GTTTTTCTAAGGGGAATTTTTGGATGAGTCACAAATGTGAACTGGAAGCTGTCTCAGCCTTTAATTGAAAGCAGGACTGCAGCAACTTTAACAAAGACATTTTTTGATACATTGTTTAAGTTAAAATAGAGGCTGACAAAAGCACCACCAAAAAAAAAAGAGCTTAAACAGTTTGAATAAAAGTCTCACATTCTCCATATGTCCATTACATATTCTAATGCTAAAAAAAATAAAAAAAAAACCAATATTTTGTGGACTGTTTATATGTAAATGAAGCAAAAAAGGGCACATCCTTTTTTCACTTTTTTATTTTATTTTGCAGGTCACATTTAAAATCCTCACATACTTTCTCTCTACATTTCTTGTATTTTTGTTTGTTTTTTTACATTGTATTGTAAGAAAGTGTCTAAACTAAACATTAACGTCCCATAAGCCTTGTGTGTGCTCTAGCTAACCCAGGATTCAGATTTTGCAGTTGGCAGCCCCCTTTTTTTTTAAATATATATATATAGAAACGCAGGCTGAACCAAAACCTAGGATTCAAGTTCCACTAATTTTAGTGGCTCTATGATTCAGATCTATATGTTAAAGTGCTTGCCCATCCAAACATGAGACATCTTTTCATACTCCTTTCATAAATGAACTTTGAAGAAATAAAGGGAAGTATTATAATGCATTCTTCTCTATAAGGATGAGAAACAGTTAATTTAAGGTCCATTAGTTCAGGGTCTATCTCAATGCTTCCTCCAGTGATTTTTTGCTTCTTTAACATATATACTTTCATTCTTTTCTTTAGTCCCCATGGGTAGAGTAATATTTCAAGAATTCCCCTAAACTTTCATCTTTCTGTAGATTAATCCTCCCAAGAAGTCAGCAACAATTATCTAAAAACAGTATATATTATCCAATATTTATTCAAGCTGAATTCCCCATCTGATTTCAAAAGTTCTGCTTGAAAGTGAATGGCACAATATGCCCCAATAATATTGTGTTAAAAAAGAGGGCGAGGGGGGGAGGTGTCTAAATCCTGTCTTATTCTTTTAAGATGTTCTGTTCCCAGACATAGAATATTAGGGTTGGAAGAGACCTCAGGAGATCATCTAGTCTAATCCCCTGCTCAAAGCAGGATCAACACCAACTAAATCTTAAACCCATTTGCTGAAAATATACATTGAATGGGTACTTGATTTTTTTGTGATTGTTTCTGAATAGGAGAAATATTGTAGGTAGAAGCTAGGTGAAAGAAAACATTAGAAATCAATTCTCTTTCGAGAGAGCAGGACCTAGCACTAACAAGAACAATTCTGAGCTGAAAGAGACTTACATAACTGCACACAAATTAAGCAATTCTGTATTTTATAGCTTTCTGAACATTTTTGATTTAAGTATTTTACAATAGCTTGACTTTTGCAAGCTGCTTTGCTCAGTTTGTTTGTGGTAGTACCGCACCACACATGCATGTGTAACTCAATATTATCGGTGTTCTGGGTTTAGACTCTTGCAAACTTCAAGAGACAATTTGGCTCTTTCATGCAAGCTTGTCTATTCATTTGCATCAAGTTCCATTCTGTGAGTTGCATATCATTTGCAATTTCTCACTCAATCAGGATATTTTCTGTATTGATTTTTGTTAGCAGTTGGTCACTTGTTTAGTTACAAGGGCATAAGGAAAATCCAGTAGTCTAACATTTATGATAGAATTTCTTCTTAAGCCATTTATTTCTACTTTATCACATCTATCTGATACTGCTTATCGAAATGTTTATTGCTGTCTTTTCTATGCTGCTTTTGCTAAAGCAGTATCTCTGATCCATGGAAAAGTACTCACAAATATATTCCATACAACATCTAATCTATCAGCTGATGTGTTAACCAAAGGTCCTCGATCCTTTGTTTAGAGTAGTATCTACCTTCTGCATAGCTGTCATTTATTATAGCAGCATCCTTGTCATGGACTAGGACTCGACTGTGCTAGGCACTGTGCAAGCATAGAATACAAAGATGGTTCCTGCCCCAAAGAGATTACAATCTAAGTATAAACCAAGAGACAACAACTGGATGCAGACAGGTGAGCACAAAGAAACAATGAGACTACAGGTCAGCAGAGGCTGTGGTTTTAGCATGCCAGTGACCTAACCATTGTCAAGTGTTCTGCTGCAGGCATCATGGCAAAAGGAGAGATAATGCAGTAGCTCTGCAGATGTTAATAGGGAGTTTCTCCCAAGAGTGAGGGGTAGCATGGGAGAAAGCATGAGTTAGAAAAGCTAAGAAGTGGGAAGTGGCATCTGGTATCATTGGCTAATTGGAGGCATGAGTTGGTACATTGATAATGAATGAGAAATGATGAAAACAGTGGGGATAGGCTGTTAAGTGAAGACCAGTAGAGTATGTTTAATACTATGGAAAAAGAAGAGCAAACCGAGGGATGCAAAGAAAAGGATAACATGGTCAAAGTGATGGGTTAGGAGAATGATTGTCGCAACCATATTCTGAATGGATACAAGTGGGACAGGATTGCTAGACTCTTGGTCTCTGGACCAATTAATATTTAATTAAATATTAATTATGCCAGACAGCAAGAATGACTTTATAGGCTAGGCAGAGGTTGGCAACCTCTGGCACGCGGCTCACCAGGGTAAGTACCCTGGTGGGCTGGGACAGTTTGTTTACCTACCGCCTCAACTGGTTCATCCAATTGCTGGCTGCAGTTCACCGTTCCAGGCCAATGGGGGCTGCAGGAAGCAGTGCGGGCTGAGGGATGTGCTGGCCCTGGCTTCCTGCAACCCCCATTGGCTTGGAGAGGTGAACCGCGGGCAGTGGGAGACACAATCAGCTGAATCTGCTGATGCGGCAGGTAAACAAACTGGCTCGGCCTGCCAGGGTGCTTACCCTGGTGAGCCGCGAGCCAGAGGTTGCCATCCCCTGGGCTAGTGGTACAGCACTCACTTGAGAAATGGCAGATCCCTGTTCAAATCCCTTCTCTTCAGGCTGAGAACAGAATTGAAACATGATCTCCCACAGCCTGGATGAATACCCTAATTGCCGGGCCTAAGATAATAGGGGGAGAGTTCTCCTGCCTGTAGGGTGACCTGATTTTATAAGGACAGCCCCAATATTTGGGACTTTGTCTCATATAGACATCTATTACACCCCATCCCATCCCAATTTTTCACATTTTTTGTCTGGTCACCCTACCTGCCAGCCATTTTGCAATGACTTAGGTACCTGACTCCGGTAGTGGGTTCCTGGCTGTGGATCCCAAGCAGAGATAACCAACTAGCGCTGAGAGGGGTGGAATTTAACAGCCTAAACTAGCTAGTGTGAGATACCCTTTCTGCCTAACTTGCAGGTTTTTGTGGATCCTATTATTAGGCACCTAACCCAGCGTTTGTGGATTCCAGTGGGGTTTTTTTTGTTTGGTTATTTTTAAGTGTGCCTGAATGTTAGATATTGCAGCATTGATTAATGTTTAAACCCCTTTGTGGATCCACCCATATTATGCTGTACTATCCATTTTCATATCACTCTTAAACTGTATAAATTCAATAAAAAACAGTATTGAATAGAAGTAAAGTTATACAGGTGATGATTGTTTAAAATTATATATATTACCATTTTAGAAAAAACATGTTTAAAACTGACTTTTAAAGTGAATAGGAGTTGGGCACCCAACTTCCTTAGGCCTGTTTTAAAATACCAACTTAAGTGATCAAAATTTTATTTTTAATATCTGAAGGTACATCAGCAAAAAAATAAAATGAAGTGCCCTGAGAAGTGCCTTTGTAGATCACTCCAAGCTTCCATTTCACCACTCTGGGACCTCACCCAGCTTTGTCCCTCCGGCACTGTGATATTTAGCTGTTCTGCTCTTGAGGCTTGGCTGTCACTTCCTTGCACCTTGTTCATTCACTTCTATGTGTATAAAGTGGGTTTAAGAAACTACCAAATTGAAAGGGTAGCATTTTATACCCACTTTGCACAGGGGCCTATAAAAGTTGCAATGGAGTGAAAAATCAGATCCTTTGATTGTATTGAGCCTGATTCTTCCTTCATTACATCAGTTTTAAGCCAATGTAATTTACTGGGCCAGATGATGTATTTGATGTAGCTTCATTGATGGAGTCACACTATCCTGAAATTGGTGTAATGTAGTGGAAAAACAGGTCCATCATCTGTTTTTTTTTCCTATATTGAACGATTCTAATATCATTTTTTAATCTCTTTGTTCCTTCTCCTTCAATTTTTTGTGCTGTGCTTAGTGTAAATGTTCATCTGATTGAAATGGCCCTACCAAATGTGATAACATGAGAAATGTAATATAAGCATAACATTCTTACTACTCCCAGCACAACATTTTTACCCATTTGTGGAGTGTTAGCATGCTTGTGCCCCAACACAACACACATTCCTGTCTGGCTCTAGATAACTGCTCGGGCAGGTTGGAAAACCACCTAGCTTTGTCTACAATTCAAAAAATTGTAACAGCACTTCTAAAAATTGATGATCATTTATATTCCACTACCCATATAATCATATGAAATGTTAAAAAAGAATCAGAGGATTAAAATGACACCAAATGTGCCTGCAAATTACAAGTGGTTACAGAGATAGAGATTTAAACATTCTTTGGAATACTTAAAATTGTTTTAGTGCTCGATTTTTGTTAAAGGTTATCTCCTCTCAGATGAACACAGCTTTCCACATCCATTTTCCTGCACATACACATGGATATTCATGCCTGAAATGTGTAAGACTACATTTTAGTCATGAATATTTTTAGTATAAGTCATGGACAGGTCATGGGCAGTTGTCATAAATAGATAGCTAAGGGTTAATGTTTCTTTTACCTGTAAAGGGTTAACAAAGGGAACCAAACACCTGACAAGGGGACCAATCAGAAAACCGGATTTTTCAAAGCTTAAGGGAGGGAATGTTTGGCTCTGTGTCTTTTGTCTGGCTCTCAGTTATGAGAGGGGATCTTTTCTATCTGTAAGCTTCTAATCTTCAGTTTCCCAGTTGTAAGTACAAAGTTAGCAAAAGTATAGTCTTTTAAATTGTTTTGCTGTATTTGCATCTATGTATCTGGCTGGTGGAGACTTTATGTGTATTTGGCTGTAAGTACTTTAAATTGTATTGGTTTTGGGTAAGGCTGTTTATCCCTTTTCTGTTGTTTATTCATTTTCTATAAGTTGAAAGCCCTGTATCATACCATCTAGATTACAGAGAACTGTTATTCTATTCTTTCTTTCTTTTTTTATTCCCTCCCTTAAGCTTTGAAAAATCCAGTTTTCTGATTGGTCCTCTTGTCAGGTGTTTGGTTCCCTTTGTTAACCCTTTACAGGTAAAAGAAACATTAACCCTTAGCTATCTATTTATGACAGCAGTAAACAAAAGTTCACAGCCTGTGACATGTCCATGATTTGTACTATATACTGCTAACAAAAACTCGGGTGGGGAGGCCGTGGGTGCCGTCTGTTTGCATGGCACAGAACCCCCACTGGTGCTGGGTGGAGCACGCAGCAACTCACGGACTGGGACCCCAGCTCAGGGCTGGCTCCAGGCACCAGCGCAGCAAGCAGGTGCTTGGGGTGGCCAATGGAAATGAGCAGCACTTCTGGCTCTTCGGCAGCAATTTGTCAGCGGGTCCCTCAGTCCCTCTCAGAGGGAAGGACCTACCACCAAATTGCTGAAGTGCTGCTGATCACAGCTCCCCCCACCCCCCACCGCTAGGGGCAGCAAAAATGCTGGGGCAGGTGGTGGCATGTGGACTGGGACCTCTGCTGGTGTTGGGTGGGGGCAGGCATTGTCATGCAGCCCAGGACCCCTGCTGGTGCTGGGTGGGGGGGGCAGTATGTGTGTCTTAGGACCCCCACTGGTGCTGAGAGGGAGGGAGGAGTAAGGGTTGGCAGAGCTGGCAGGTTTCCTATCTGGCTTCACGTGTCCCTGCAGTTCCTAGGGGGAAGGAAGGCCAGGAGGGGCTCCACACGCTGTCCCTGCGAGGAGCTCTGGCTTCACAGCTCCCATTGTCCGGGAACCACCTGGCCTCTCTGCTTAGAAGCTGCAGAGACATGCTGGCTGCTTCCAGGAAGCACCTAAAAGGTAAGCGCCACCCTGCACCCAAACACCCTGCCCCAGCCATGAGCCCCTTCCCACATACAAATTGCCCCAGCAACTGTGCCTGGCCCAGGGGCTGCCTGATCTAACTGGACAGCTCCAGAGCCAGCTGCATTGTCCGCTGCCTATGTCATGGAGGTCACAGAAAGTCACAGAATCTGTAACTCCTGTGATCTGCATAACAGACACGCAGCCTTACCTATGTGTATAAGTGATACACAAAAGCAATTAATTGGTCCAAGCATCCATTTGTCTAAATTTATGTTCCACTGAACGTCTGCTTTAGGAGTGTTACCACTAATTTTAAAATTCAGAATCAGTTGTTGGGAAGACTGAGGGTAAACCAATTTTTCACAAAAAATACTGTAAAGTTGTCTTGATTGTCTAAGAAGGTAGTTTCCACTCATAAAATCTGTCACATTGTCAACTTCTGCTGTCAGTCAGGTGCAGCATGGCAGACTTCCTCCTTCAGAGCTAGTCTCCTTTTGTTGTTGTTCATTCATATTACATGAACCTCTTGACTTCTCGCTTCTCCCTTGACTTGCTTTCCTCCTGAGACAGAGCCAAATTCTGAGGCCCTTACTCACTCCCCTCTCAGACAAACTCACTGGAAATTCAATAGCTTGCCTGAATGACAATGGAGGGCCAGACTAACCTGCAGAACTCTGTGAGGAAGGGATATTATGTGATTGATTTTCCTTGAGTGATTCACCTACCTCCTTTCCATTAACTTCCTGTCAGAGCCCCCTCTATGCTTTAGAACCACATTAAATATGGTGTAGCGAATTTCCTGGGGTTGCACTGGTCATGGAGTCTCTGGTAATACAGTTCCATTGAAAGAATACAAGAATAGTGGTTGCACTCACCATACAAAACAAATGCATACTATGCAAAACCACAAACATATCTTGCCCCAGCTAGGACTGTAATAAGATTTACCACAAATTCAATATCCAAACCTACATTCCCAGAGTCACTACATTCCATGGGGTGAAGCATATGTTGCTTCTTACTATAATACACATAGTAATGGAGAGAGTGAAAAAAATGCCAGAGATGTTTGTTGCCTGGAGAGATCCAGTGCTGCAGACCCAGATTTAGCCATCTGGATCCTACAAATGGGAAAACCAAAGAGCAGGGTGAAGAACGAAGGTTACAATCACACCAGTCCCAAACTCATAATCAACACAAGATTTTGGGGTTAGGTACAGCCCAAAACACAAAAAGAAAATGCATGATGGCAAAATGAAGTAGCACTATTAAATAAAACAACCTCTCAAGAAGATGCCCCAGTGAACAGAAATTAACATCAGATTTTGCTGACTAACAATGCAAGGGTGAATTTTTTATTAAAATCAACTGCAAATAAATTATGACCTGAAGTTCTGCAAATACCAGTGCTATCCCTTTAATCCCAAAGGTGATTCTATGGTTGGCCAAATTTTCAAGAAACAAACCCTTTGCCAAAAGTCAAAACAAAGGCAGGAAGGGGGAAGGACTGGTTTTATCACTAAGACATAAAAATCTGGGTTTAATTTTGCCATCAAATTCCTATATGATATTGATCAAGTCATCTGTTTTCTCTCAGCCTCAGCTGCCATCTGTAAGATGTATAGTAATACTCCTTATTTTTTAAGGTGATTGTGAGGATAAGTTCATGAATACTTGGATGGTGCCAGCTATAGAACCAGTAATTAATTAGATGAAGACAACATCCATTGAACAAAAATATCTTGATGCACTTCAAAGTAATCATTAAAACGAAGTAGTCTTAGAAAATTCAAATATCATATATATAATATGATTGTGAAGCACAAATCTCCATTAATATCTATAGGGGGTTCTCTAAACATCAGTAGTATAATGCTGCCTGGAGTTACTGGATTCTAAAAGGATGTTGAACATATAACTTCTAAAGTTTGTTGGCTGCAGTCTAGCCCACTGGAGTGAGCAAAAGGCATTACTATGTGGCAGCTGTTTGGTAGCTTATGTGAAATGGAGTGATACTTTCTTTTTCCAGTGGCCAAAGGTCCATATCACAAAAATCACTATCAGATTGGCACCCGTTTTGGTAGTTTCAAAAGACAAGTCAAGAATTAAGTGGGAATGGGGATTAAACCATTCTTCACTTCAGTGGAGTTAAGCTGATTCACAACAGCTGAGGATCTGGCCATGTATCTTTACTGTACAAAAACTGATGGCTTCAGATAAGACAGCTGTCAATCTGGCACTTCTTGTACCCAGTATTGCACTTTATAAAAGCATAATAGAAATATACTAAATGATTGAAAAATACTAGGCATTATAGCTCAAATTTATCTTGTAAATCTGAGCTACAGTTAGAAAATATATAAAAGTGTCAAAAAAAGAGGCAGAACATTAAAAAACCTTACAAAAATTCAAAACCCTTGAGTCATAATTCTTTTTTCCATTGAAAGGAACAAAATTCACAAGACATTAATCAGAGGGGTGAAATTGCTGGTATGGTATATGTTTTGCTGGAAGTTCAGAGATATATGTGGGATTCAAGTTCATTTAATGACTTAAAAATAGAATTAATAACTTGTAGATAATTCTGTTGAAACAGAAAGCAAATATAAATCTCCCAGGATAAAACTAATATGCTGTCTTTTACCTGTGAAAGTTAAAATATGAGCCAAGGAGTTTGACATGCAGTAATCTGGAGATAGCCTTATCCAGCAGGCCATAAAAGAGAGTATTACAACAATCTGTTCTTGCAGCTAATAGGATGTGAAATAAACAGTATAGAAAACAAGCAAAAACAAACAAACAAAAAGGTGTAAAGTATAGTAGACCGCATAAAATCTGCAATATGATTCCCAAATCAAAGGTGGTATTTACTGAGTCAAACTCTATTTCACATACAATGGTTTTCAACCAGGGATATGTGTACTCCTGGAGGTATGGAGAGGTCTTCCAGAGGGTACATCAAGTTATCTAGATATTTGCCTAGTTTTATAACAGGTTACATAAAAAGTACTAGCAAAGTCAGTATAAAGTAAAATCGCGTAGACAATGACTTGTTTATACTGCTCTACATACTATGCACTGAAATGTAAGTACCGTATTTATATTCCAATTGATGTATTTTATAATTATATTATAAAAATGAGAAAGTAAGCAATTTTTCAGTAATAGCATGCTGTGACACTTTTGTATTTTTATGTCTAATTTTGTAAGCAACTGGGTTTTAAGTGGTGTCGTTCTGGGGTACTCAAGATAAATCAGACTCCTGAAAGGGTTATAGTTGTCTGGAAAGCTTGAGGGCCACTGTGCTATCCTACACAATGTCATCTATTAAAAAAATTAGCATCAGTCCTGCAAAGAGCTTTGCATGGTTTTCGTAACTCTGGGTCCTCACTGACCAAGGACAACCACTGTGAGTGGGGTATGGGGAGGGAGCAGGAAAAGGCACAGAAAAGTAACTTTTAGGTTGTAGAACTCAAGAACATGGTGCAGAAGGAACTGCCCTACACACTCTGGGGTGGGTTTTTTGGTCACAGTTTTATGTTTATGAATCATGCTTGTGGCATTTTCCCTAACAAATGTTGGGTGACTTCCCTCCTTTCATTAAAAGTTTCTTTTCTGTACTCACTGAGACTCTCTGCTTGTGAGTGGGGAAGGTTTGCTTCTCAGAAGTGCCCAGGTTGATGTGTAATTTTCCCAGGATACTGGGTGGGGGCTCAAGACAGCTCTGCTTTGTATTGTTGAAAAAGAACCCCTAGATATTGAACCCGAAACTGGTTGCTGCCAGCTCCACCTGGCAGAAACGTTACACACTCATTTCCCCTGCCTTACTCTACCTGCTGCAGCTGTTTTTGCCTTGCTTTTCCTACCCTCTCCACTTCCTCTCCCCACCATACCGGGAGTACATGCTGGCCCCTGACTTCTGTCCCCTAGCATCTTTGTTTTGCTTGCTTCTGACTGCTTTACCCCACTTCCCCAATAATGTCTCTGCCCTATGACCCTCTATACCAGATCGTTTGTGCCTTGCTGCCCAATCAGGGTGATCCCCCATCTTCTCTTTCGGACAGCAGTCTTGCTTTCTCTGTCCCCATCCCTTGCTTTCTTTTGTACTTCTGACTTACTGTACCTTTCTCAACTCCCCATCTTCCACCTCTGCTTTACTGTTCTTCAAGACCTTCTTAGTCTTTCTGATCCCTAAATACTAACTCCTCCAGTATACCCTTACCCCATAGAACTACTAGCCTTGGCAATATTAGTCTCCAGAGTACCTGTGGAAGACAAGACACAGACAGGTAGGGATCCAGGGTGAACAAGGACGGTGCATTAGCTTCTAGCTTCTTTCTGAGTCTCTGCAGATCATAGCTGCCCTTTACCAAAGGAGTCAGATAATCCTAAGGATCAGTCATACTGTTGCTGAGCTCACCTGTCATGGAGCAAGAGACTGTTATGCCCATAGGATTTGGTCATTTGTTTTGAAGAACAGCTAGCCAAAAACTCAAAAGGTAATAAAACATTTTAAGTACATCAGAAGCAGGAAGCCTGATAAACAACCAGTGGGGTCCCTGGACGATTGAGATACAAAAGGAGCACTTAAAGACGATAAAGTCATGGCAGAGAAACTAAATGAATTCTTTGCTTCAGTCTTCACGGCTGAGGATGTTAGGGGTATTCCCAAACCTGAGCCGTCATTTGTAGGTGACAAATCTGAGGAATTGTCACAAATTGAAGTGTCACTAGAGGCGGTTTTGGAATTAATTGATAAACTTAACAGTAACAAGTCACTGGGACGAGATGGCATTCACACAAGAGTTCTGAAAGAACTCAAATGTGAAATTGTGGAACTATTAACTATGGCTTGTAACCTGTCCTTTAAATCAGCTTCTGAACCCAATGACTGGAAGATAGTTAATGTTAGGCCAATATTTAAAAAGGGCTTTAGAGGTGATCCCGACAATTATAGACCAGTAAGTCTATCAGTACCAGGCAAATTAGTTGAAACAATAGTAAATAATAAAATTGTCAGACACATAGATGAACATAAATTGTTGGGCAAAAGTCAACATGGTTTCTGTAAAGAGAAATCATGCTCTTTGAAGGGGTCAACAAACATGTGGACAAGGGGGATCTAAGTGTACTTAGATTTCCAGAAAGCTTTTGACAAGGTCCCTCACCAAAGGTTCTTATGTAAATTAAGTTGTCATGGGATAAAAGGGAAGATCCTTTCATGGACTGAGAACTGGTTAAATGACAGGGAACAAAGGGTAGGAATAAATGGTAAATTTTGAGAATGGAGAGGGGTAACTAGTGATGTTCCCTAAGGGTCAGTCCTCAAACCAATTCTATTCAACTTATTCATAAATGAACTGGAGAAAGGGGTAAACAGTGAGGTGGCAAAGTTTGCAGACCATACTAAACTGCTCAAGATAGTTAAGACCAAAGCAGACTGCAGAACTTCAAAAAGATTTGACAAAACTAAGTGATTGAGCAACAAAATGGCAAATGAAATTTAATGTGGATAAATGTAAAGTAATTCACATTGGAAAAAAATTACCAATTATACATACGATATAATGGGGGCTAATTTAGCTACAAGTAATCAGAAAGAGATCTTGGAATCATCATGGATAGTTCTCTGAAGATGTCCATGCAGTGTGGAGTGGCAGTCAAAAAAGCAAACAGGATATTAGTGTAATAGGGTCAGGACTTACCACTGCTGATGCCTCCTGCTGGTTACTCTGGGAATTAGCTCTTGTCAGCTGTAGAGCACCCTCTGCGCATGGTGTCTTATCTGTTGTCTGCTCTGCTGATTTGGGAACCGCCTTGCTCCCCACTCGGCAATGTCCGCTTCAGGACATTGACCTCTGCAAATGCCCACTACTCCATTCTCACCCCCTTCTGGGGGTAGGAGTTTGGGGGGAGGGGGGTTTAACAGCAGTCCTTTGGCTTGCACCTGCCTCAGTGGCCAACCACAACCCCAGTGTTTAGCCCTTCACCTCAGGGCAAGTTGCAGTCTGTCTCAGCCACATTCCTCTGTGTCCAGGTGCAGTGCAAGAGGGGAAAAGGGGGGAATCCATGCTCATCCACTACTCTGGGTCCCCACTCAGGGACCATCTAGCAGCAGCATCTCTCTGCCATCCTTCTATCCCCTCTTGTCCACCTGTCTTCCCTGGGCCACTTCTCGCTTTGTCCCCATGCACCTACTTCACTCTTTTTAACAGGGGCCACAGCCTAGCAGGTAACTGGGCCAGAGCTGTCCTCTGCTCCTCTAAACTTGCCCAGCATTGCTCTGTCCAAGGTGCTACCTCCTTATCTCAGGACCCAGTCCTCCTCCCTTGCTAGTCAGGGAGAGACTGCCCTCTCCTAAGCAGCTTTTTGGCTGTCTCTTTATTTGTCCTGATTGGCTCTCCACAGGCCTTTTCTGATTGACTGATGGTCTGGGCAGCCTCTCTGGCCTGTTCCAGCCCATTTTTCATAGAGTGAGGCAGCTGCCCCACTACAGTTAGGAATCATTAAAAAAGAGGATAGAGAATAAGACGGAGAATATCTTATTGCCCTTATATAAATCCATGGCACACCCACATCTTGAATACTGTGTGCAGTTGTGTTCTCCTCATCTCAAAAAATATATATACTGGCATCAGAAAAGGTTGCCAAAGAAGGGCAAGTAAAATGATTAAGGGTTTGGAACAGGTCCCATATGAGGAGAGATTAAAGAGGATAGGACTTTTCAGCTTTGAAAAAGTGAGACTAAGGGGGCTAATGATAGAGGTATATAAAATTATGAGTAGTGTGGAGAAAGTGAATAAGGAAAAGTTATTTACCTCCTCCCATAATATAAGAACTAGGGGCCACCAAATGAAATTGATGGGCAGCAGGTTTAAAACAAATAAAAGAAAGTTTTTCTTCACATAGCACACAGTCAACCTTTGGAACTCCTTGCCTGAGGAGGTTGTGACAGCTAGGACTATAACAGGCTTTAAAAGATAACTAGATAAATTCATGGAGGTTAAGTCCATTAACGGCTATTAGCCAGGATGGGTAAGGAATGTTGTCATGGGATAAAAGAGAAAGTCCTTTCATGGATTGAGAACTGGTTAAAAGACAGGGAACAAAGAGTAGGAATTAATGGTAAATTCTCAGAATGGAGAGGGGTAACTAATGGTGTTCCCCAAGGGTCAGTCCTAGGACCAATCCTATTTTAACTTATTCATAAATGATCTCAGAAAGGGGTAACAGTGACGGTGGCAAGTTTACAGATGATACTAAACTACTCAAGATAGTTAAGACCAAAGCAGATTGTGAAGAACTTCAAAAAGATCTCACAAAACTAAGTGATTGGGCAACAAAATTAATGTGGGATGTGGATAAATGTAAAGTAATGCACATTGGAAAAAAATAACCCAACTTTACATACAATATGATGGGTTCAATTTAGCTACAATGAGTCAGGAAAAAGATTCTTGGAGGTCATCGTGGGATAGTTCTCTGAGGAATTTCATTACAGTGTGCAGAGGCGGTCAAAAAGCAACAGGATGTTGGAATCATTAAAAAAGGGGATAGAGAATGAGGACTGAGACTATGTTATTGCCCTTATATAAATCCATGGTACGCCCACATCTCAAATACTGTGTAGAGATGTGGTCTCCTCACCTCACAAAAGATATTCTAGCATTAGAAAAGGTTCAGAAAAGGGCAACTAAAATGATTAGGGGTTTGGAAAGGTCCCATACAAGAAAGATTAAAGAGGGTAGGATCTTCAGCTTGGAAAAGAGGAGACTAAGGGGGGATATGATAGAGGTATATAAAATCATGAGTGATGTGGAGAAAGTGGATAAGGAAAAGTTATTACTTATTCTCATAATACAAGAACTAGGGTCACAAATGAAATTAATAGGCAGCAGGTTTTAAACAAATAAAAGGAAAGTTCTTACGCAGCGCACAGTCAACTTGTGGAACTCCTTACCTGAGGAAGTTGTGAAGGCTAGGACTATAACATTGTTTAAAAGGGAACTGGATAAATTCATAGTGGCTAAGTCCATAAATGGCTGTTAGCCAGGATGGGTAAGGAATGGTGTCCCTAGCCTCTGTTCATCAGAGGATGGAGATGGATGGCAGGAGAGAAATGACCTGATCATTGCCTGTTAGGTTCACTCCCTCTGGGACACCTGGCATTGGCCACTGTCGGTAGACAGATACTGGGCTAGATGGACCTTTAGTCTGACCCACTACGATCATTCTTATGTTCTTATATAAAATCTGTCATTATTTAAAGTTAAGTACTTGTATGCAAATGATAGAAATCTAAATGCCAAGACGAGTGAACTTGAGTACCTGGTATTAAATGAGGATATTGATCTAATAGGCACCACAGAAACTTGGTGGAATGATGATAATCAATGAGACATAGTATAAAATATATAGGAATGACAGAGTTGGTTGTGCTGGAGGGAAAGCAGCACTATATGTGAAAGAAAACAGAGTCAAATATAGTAGAAATCTTAAATGAATCAAACTGAACCATATAATCTTTATGGGCAGAAATTCCATGCTTGAATAATAGAGTATAGCAGTACGAGTATACTCATGACCACCTGACTAGGCCATTGTGGAAAAGGAAAAGGAATTCTTTACATCGGTCTTCACTGCAAAGGATGTGAGTGAGATTCTCACACCTAAGCTCTTCTTTCTAGGTAACAAAACTGAGGAACTGTCCCAGATTGAGGTGTCAGTAGATGAGATTGGGGAACAAATTGACAAATTAAATGGTAATAAGTCACCAGGACCAGATATAATTCACTCAAGAGTTCTGAAGGAACTGAAATATGAAATCGCAGAACTACAAACTGGCATGGAATCTAATGCTTAACACTATGTGCTGGCTGGAGGACAGCTAATAACTTCAATTTTTTAAAAAAGGCTAGAGCTGATCCTGGCAATTACAGGCTAGTAAGCCTAACCTAAGTGCCAAGAAAATTCTTTGAAACTATAGTAAAAAACAGAATTATCAGACACAGATGAACACAATATGTTAGGGAAGAGTCATATTGTCTTTTGGAAAGGAAAATCATGCCTCACCAATCTATTTGAATTCTTTGAGGTAGTCAACAAGCATGTGAACAAGGGTGAACCAGTTGATATAGTATACTCGGATTTTCAGAAATAGTTTGATGAGATTCCACACCAAAGGCTATTAAGCAAAGTAAGTTGTCATGGGATAAGAGGGAAGATCCTCTCATGGATCAGTAACTGGTAAAAGATAGGAAACACAGGGTTGTAATAAATGGTCAGTTTTCAGAATGGAGAGAAGTAAATAGTGGTGTCCCACAGGCAAGGCCGTCTCTAGGGGTGCATAGGGCCCAGGGCGGAAGTGATGAATCCATCACTTCTGGGACCGAAGACACTGGCCAATTGCACCAGCCCGTGGAGCCCCCCAAAGCATGGGATCCAGAGCAGTCACTCCAATTTGCCATACCCAAGGGACGGCTCTGCCCACATGGGTCTGTACTGGGACCAGTACCATTCAACATAATCATAAATGTTCTGGAAACAAAGGACTGGAATAAATGGTCAATTTTCAGAATGTAGAGAGATAAATAGTAGTGTCCCCTAAGAGTCTGTACTGGGAACAATACTATTCAATATACTCATAAATGTTCTGGAAAAGGGGATGAAGAGTGAGGTGGCAAAGTTTGCAGACAATACGAAGTTCTTCAAGATAGTTAAATCCAAAGCAGACTGCCTAGAGCTACAAAGGGATCCCACAAAACCAGATGACATGGTAACAAAATGGTAGATGAAATTCAATGTTGATAAATACAAAGTAATGGGATTATGATCCACCAAAGCATGTAAATATGTGTTTAACTTTAAGCATATACTTAAGTGCTTTCCTACATTGGGTGCTTAATCACATGCTTAATTTTAAGGTGAGTAATATCATTGGTTTCAATCGGACTAGTCATGTACTTAAATTTAAAAATGCTTCAGTGATTGGCTGGATCAGAACATATATATGTATGTAAGTGCCTAGCATTTGGGCAGCCTATTTTAAAAACATCACTAATTAGACTTAGTATTGAAAACATTTTTTCCCAGAAGAACCAGGATGCAGCTGATTTCCTCACTATCACAACAAACCTGGATCCAGCAACCAGTCACAAGAAGGGATATGTGCCTTCAAAAATAAATGAAAATGTTCATTTAAAATGTACTCACTTACAAATACAATTGATTACTTTATGTAACTAAAAAGACCAAAGGGCTAAACCCTGTGATTCTTAATCAGGTTAATTCTGTTGTAATGCAATATTTGGGTGGGTAAATTCATATAAGTTTAGCTGAGTAAAAATGGAGTAAACACAGGGAAGAGGTATGCATGATCTGCAGAAAGGTAGGCAGAATTGCTTTGTTTGAGGGAAAGCAAGCGTGCATCCCCAGGGAGTAGGGAGGAAACATATGCCACAAAGTGGGTTGGGGACTATGAGGCATGTGGGAGAGATTGGGACTGTGTAGGTTGCCAACTATGTAGTGTCTGTTACAGCTATCCCCCTATTCCTTTTTGTTTCTTACAGCTGTCTCCATACTCCATTTTGTTCTCCTCCTGTGGCCGCCCCTCCCTGGCTGTTAAGTTGTTTACCAGGGCCACTGCCCTTCTCAAAGGGAGGGCCCCTTAAGTTGTTTACCAGGGCCACTGCCCTTCTCAAAGGGAGGGCCCCTTAAGTTGTTTACCAAGAGCCATTGCCCTTCTCAAAGGGATGGCCACTTGTGCT
>NC_133769.1:281908839-281971481 GCF_003597395.2 Chelonoidis abingdonii | reverse complement strand
TTTTTCTCTCTAACACACCTCACATTTTACATTTACACTACTGTGACACATTTTACCCATAACTGTTAGTTGGCTATATGCTGCTGTGACATACCCTTTACATAGAAATTGTCAGCTACATGTTACATTTATACTTCAGTGTTAATTGGTTACCAACTGTATTGTACCCCACTGTATTGTACCCCACTGTTGAAACCCCCTATACTATTTACTAAAAGAAACCCCTCCCCAACTGTCTACCTTAACAAACCCTATATCCCTCACTATTGAATTTTCCCTGTTTTTGTATTTTCTTAATAAAGTTTATTTTGCACCCCACCAGTGCAGTAGTTGTCCCCCAAGATCCCCTACCTGCTGGCAGGGTCATGTAGGAGTAGTTATGTGGGAGAATGCTGCTTCTGCTGCATACCCAAGAGCTCTCATGGCAGTCAGGTCTCAAGGAAGAATGCCTCTGGCTTTACAATGCCTATGGTTTAGGGCCATACTTTCGGGGCACAGCCAATCCCAGAGTAATGACCTCAGAAGCATAGCCACAATCTGAGCACAGAAACAGTCCATCACTTAAATTCCAGTTGCAAGCACTGTGTCCCAAAATGTAGGTCTCCATGTCTTTGCAAGAAAACCTATTACTTGGGAAGCTATTTACTAGAAAGGACAACAAGCTCCATTGGCCTATACTTTATGTGAGAAAAAACCAAAAGGATAATCTTCCAAAGTAGCAAAGCTTCCACATGAGCTTTTTTTTATTCTTTTTTTTTGAAGGGGAAAAAATTCACTGTGAAAGTATCCAATGATTGTAGTAAAAATGCACTGTGA
Source organism: Chelonoidis abingdonii (assembly GCF_003597395.2). Classification (NCBI taxonomy): domain Eukaryota; kingdom Metazoa; phylum Chordata; order Testudines; family Testudinidae; genus Chelonoidis; species Chelonoidis abingdonii. The sequence continues at coordinate 281,970,665 of NC_133769.1, read as the reverse complement.
AATAAAGAAATTAGAGCTTATGATTTTTTTAAAGCAGAATGTCCTCCAATTGCATGTTCATATTTGCGCTTGACTGGCGGTAGCTGCTATAATTCATAAGTTTCCTTATATAAAACTAGGTCTAGTTTGTACTTCTACTGAGGTAACTACTGTAAATATAGTGTTTAAATTCAGATTGGCAGTTTTACCCTTCTAGTAGAAAGTCTTGGTTTTTCTTTCATCTATACCTCAATGAGAAGGTCAAATAATAATAATAATAATAATCAAGAATATAATGGATATTTTTCAAGTGACAAACACCTGCAAATAACCTAGCCCAGGTACAAAAGTGGTTGGTAGTATTGGCAGCCTGAATAGTTTCCAATGAATTTTGATTTTAGAATATAATATATGACATTGTATTGTTCCAAAATGTACTATTTTAGCTCAAGAACAATTTATGGCATGTGGAAGCAAATGATTCTGTATGTGTTTAAAATAAAAATTGCTAATTTTACTGTTATGGAGAAAACAATGAAAGTTTTGCTTGAATAATGATTGTAGGTTCAGGTCATAATGTCACCTTTAAAATTGCTATGCTTTTTTGGCTTAAGTCTCATTGACACTAAATCGCCTTCACCGTGATAGTGAAAATGAGAATAAGACTTTGTTTCTTTAGTAAGATAAGTGTTTCAAAGATCACAATTGAAGATAAAGTGAAGTGAGAGAGGTCATGGAGGTGGTAGTCAAATCTAAATTTGATTTTTGGCAAGGACTCAAGATTTGGGTCAGAAGCCAAACCAAAAGTAGAGTTCTTGAAGATTTCAGCTCCAAATGCAATCAGCCACTTTTGCTGGTGCAGAATGCATTGGATATTAATTACTGAATACAGACCATTAAAATAAATAGTTTTTCTTAGCTAACCATGTCTATTTTGTTCTGACTGTGAATAATTATATCAAGATGTCAGAATGCTCCTATATCTTTCAGAATGAAAGACACATTACCTGGACTACATTTTTATTTTTATTTATTTTTTTCCAGAGCTGAGTGCTCACTACTGTAATACTATATCTTCAGGTATGCAATGAAGCAATACCAACTTGTACAGTAGTTTGTGCAGCTTTCATAATTACTCCATTGCTAATCCAGCCTTTATTTGCATACATTTCTCCAGAATGAACTGTTTATATTGGGAGAGAGCATTCACTAACAGTCCACTGTAGCCATGTCAGTAGATTAAATAGTTACTATTAGCAGTTATTGATGGTTACACAGCTTTCTAGTTTGGTCTCTTGTGTAATACTTTATTATGAATACCAGTATTTTGAAACTCTATTTTTCCAGGATACATTAAGTTGTATATTAAACTTGCCCGTTGTTTAGAAGACCATAAATTAATGCTATATTTTCAAATAAATGTGGTTACGAAAGCTAAAGCTGCTCAAATTAATAAAGTATTAGTACTGAAAAAAAATTGCTGTTGTAGTAAAGTGCTGATCAATGTTATTCACACCTTATTTATTTTTTCCCCAGGTCTGGTTACATATAGGTTTATTCTTTACTGTTGATAATTAGTTTATCACCCAACAGACACTTTACCCTGGATAATACATGAGGAATTGAAAGTGCACAGATTGTGAAACTCAATCCAATCTTTAAGTACATACTGTTCTCTTGGTGAGTGTGCAAGTATTTAAAATGAAAAATTAAACTTTCAAATCATAAACAAATTTCTAACTGGTATTTTTATGTATTTTGGGAGTGGGAGGAAGGAGTGAAGAGGAAAGAGGGTCATCGTTGCTAGAGTGTGAACTCCTATGGCTCTAAACATGCCACAAATAATGAGATTTAAAATGGAAAATTAAATTCCCTAATTGTAATATTATGAATATGATATTAAACCACAGCATGTTCCTTTACAGTACATCACTTACTGCCTTATGAACCAGAGAGCAGGAATTCATGCGAGTCCATTGAACTATGCATCTCCATTTTCCAAAAATGCAATCCACCAGTGATTTTGAGAGAACTAATGACCATCCTCTATATTAAATGTAGCATCATGGTTAATAAAAAATCCTTACCACCCTCACAATTGCTTTCTTCATCCTGTAATTAACCTTTGAGTGATAAGTCAAATATAGAACATATATATATAGTCGGAAAAGCTTCCTAGATACAGCATAAGAAAAGGAAAGTGTTTAATGTCTCCTTACTAAATAGGGTTATTGACAGAGTTACAATGCCACCTGCAGCAACGGGGGAGCATATTGAATAAAAACCTGATGGCTATTTAGAATAGTCTTTATGCTAAAGCTTCTTGTTCCTTATTCAAGGAAGTCTCTCTATGGAATAAGTGAGTTCTTTTATGCACATGTTCTGCACTCTTGTACTGTATGTGCAGGCTCTTTTTTTAACATAAATGTGTGGGCAAGTCTGCTAAATATCAGCACCCATTAAAGTAAGAGTGATGGCACTAAGTGAAACAACGATAGCCAGCTTGACTCAGCAGTAGTTGTAGTGGTTCTGGGATCTTTAGCTCATGACCCTTTCTCCCTCCATGGCCCCCAGTGATTTAAGGCTTAATGCTGCCTTCTGACAAGACAATGGGAGTACTTAATATAAGCCCGGGTCTCAAGTGCCTGGTGGCAGTGCCCTAGTCTTGCATGCAATGTAGTATGATGTACTTCAGATCAGTCTTGCAAACAATACTACTTGATTTGGAACCAATCAAGTTGTGTACATAAGTAACTTATGTTACACTGTAATCTTTTTATTGTTACTTTCATCCTCCCTCCCTATTGCTTATTGTACAGGTCATAGCTTGTCTCAAGTTTGATTTTAAGTTGTTTAGATCAGGAACCATCTCTACTTACATCTTTGCACCAACGGACACCAGTCCAGAGTGGGGATTTTAGGAGCAAGCACAGTAGAAATAATAGTTAGTTATAATGATCCAACCTTTTGGCCATACCATAGTCATCTGCAAATCAGATCATACAACTGGAAGGTGATGTAGCACAACTCTTACTAAGATAGGCAGGGTGTCAAGGCTGATGCCCCGCTCTGGAACTTCGAGTGCATAAGGTCGGGACCCGCAAGGATTCTAAAAATTAATACTGGCAACTCTAGGCTGGTATTACACTCCCAAGGTTACAGCTTCACTCTGAACTTGGATGGGTAGATGCTGCCACCACACAAGTGCAAAACGATCTTCTCTCTTGAGAGCCCAGGAAGGAGCACTTGGGAATTCCTTCCTGTGCAGTACCACAATCTCTTTTATCCCCCCACCCATCCCCAGGGAAGAGCTGAGAAAGAAAACGAAAGAAATCAGCTTTTGCCACCAGCTAATTAAACAACATATGCACAAACCTCTGAGGACAGGCATGGGCAAACTATGGCCCAAGGGCTGGCTTGGGCCCAGCGGCCTTTTTAACTCAGCCCTTGAGCTCCCGCTGGGGAGCAGGCTCTGGGACTTGCCCTGCTCTGGCACTCCAGCCAGGGAGCAGGGTTGGGGGCCACTCCAAGCAGCTCTTGGAAGCAGTGGCATGGCCCTCTTCCAGTTTCTATGCATAGGGGCAGCCAAGGGGCTCTGCTCTGTATGTTGCCTCCACTTCAAGCACTGCTCCTGCAGATCCACTTGGTCGGGAACCACAGCCAATTGGAGCTGCAGGGCTGGCACCTGTAGACAGGGCAGTGCGCAGAGCCACCTGGCTGCATTGCTGCATAGGATCTGGAGAGTGACAAGCTTCTGAGAGCTGCTTGAGGTAAGTGCTGTCTGAAGCCTGCACCCCTGAGCCTCTCCCCATGCCCCAATCCCCTGTTTCAGCCCATATCCCCCTCCCACTCTCTGAACCCCTCAATCCCAGCCCGGAGTGCCCTCCTGCATCTCAAAACCCTTATCTCCAGCCCCACCTCAGAGACTGGAGCCCACTCTTGCACCCTAAACTCCTCATTTCCTGCCCCACCCTGGAGCCTGCACCCCCAACCACAGCCCTTACCCCTCCCACACCCCAACCCCAATTTTGAGAGCATTCATGCCCCGCCATGCAGTTCCTATAACCAGATGTGGCCCTCGGGTCAAAAAGTTTGCCCACCCCTGCCTTAGGACACGACAAATCCAATCTTGTTTTTTAAAATGGTACATTTTATTAAAAATAAAAAGAAAGAAAATACATCTGGAACTTAGGCTATTGCTAGATTTAAAAAAGAGCAAATATAATAATGAAGCATCAAGAATGGTTTTCTTGAAGTCCAGCTTAAAGGTTACAAGCAAAAGAAAAGCACCTGAGATGAGCACAGAGAAGTCCAAAAGCTATAAAGAAATAAAAGAGTTAAACCTAATTGTGTCTTTCTAGACTTCCCTGATCTATTTACATATCTGGGGTTTCAGATAAGTAATTTCTAGGTATGATTTGATGATTTTTCATACATGGTTTAAAGCTTCTTACAGCATTGCTGCTATGTGTCTCCTCTATCCGGAGAACAACAACAGTTCCTTACTCTGTCACTTCCTTTACTTGAAGACTAATCTACTTAATTAGTCTGCCTTTTTTCCTTCTCAGTTTTGATCACTGTAGCTTTAAATATAAGAAAATTCTAATAATTTTGGGTAGAGCTCTGTAGTACTGAGAGGCAATCTTGAGACACTTAGTCACTCTTTCCAGCTTTGCAGGGTTTATACCAGGGATTGGCAACATCTGGCACTCGGCCTGCCAGGGTAAGCCCCCTAGTGGGCCAGGTCGTTTTTTTTACTTGCCGCATCTGCAGGTTCAGCCAATTGCTGCTCTCACTGGCCGCGGTTCGCCATCCTAGGCCAATGGGGGTTGCGGGTAGTGGCACGGAATGAGAGATGTGCTGGTCGCTACTTCTCCCTGGGAGTGAGCAAGGAAGCAAACATGAGTAGACTCAACCAGGGGAAAAGGCATTAATGGTCATAAAAGAAAAAAAACACACAAAAAAACCCACAACATAATTCAGAACTGCCTTTTGAATGGAAGTAATTAGCCCATTGCAATTTCCTAATTGGACCACAGTTGGCCTTAAACATGTATGTCAAAAAGCAAAATCAGCTTCAAATGAACTAGTCTTTAATAAGTAATTTCAAGTTGTAATTCAGTGCATTTCATTAAGTAAGCAATGGGACTCAAATCCTCTTTCACTGTCCAAGATTCTTACAGTTTGCATAGCTATGTTTGTGCAGTATTTTTAAGCAATGAGTGGTGTCATTGCTATCTCCAGAAAAAAAGAGTTCTGTTCTCATTTGTGATGAACTACTACTAAACATAGAGATCGCTAAGTGAAAAGGATTTTCGCACTGGCATGGGGCAATGCCCGCACCTGAGGTCAGATGTGAAGTATATGGTCACTCACTGAGTAGAGAGCCAGGAAAAAAAAAAAAACTATTGAGAAGAATGTATGCTTTTTCCCTAATTCTGAAATTACCTTTTCAATTTCTTCCACATAAGCAAACCTAAGTCTCCTAAGACTCATGCATACCTTGCCCTGGAAGTCTTTGCCTTTAAAATATTTATTAATGGATTATTATTGAAATAACGTCAAAGTAAACAATTTAAGTTACTTTTTAAAATGTCGTGAAGTAGCGCTGGTGGAAAATTTCCCATTGAAACAATTTTCCAGTGGAAAGTTGGATTTTCAACTACACAACATTTTTGTCTGAAGTTTCTGTTTTCCATAGAAAACATTGAGTTTTTGTCCAAAAGCTAGAACCTGAAAAAGTGAATCAATTAAAAAAAAATAAAAAAATAAATACTGCCGTCAGTCGTGCTTTGTGGGAGTTGTAGTGTGGGTGCCTCCTGCCTCCATTTTCCTCTATGGGCCAATTGCTCTAGCTCTACGTTTCCAATTATGTACCATGACCACCCGTGATGCTCAGCAACAGGAGTTATTAAAGAAATAGAAAGCATGCCTTATAGTCAGTCAACCGTTAAACCAGGGATCGGCAACTTTTGGCATGCGGCTCAACAGGGTAAGCACCCTGGCAGGCCGAGCTGCTTTGTTTACCTGCCACGTCCACAGGATCGGCCAAATTGCAGTTCCCATTGGCCTGGGACGGCGAACCACAGCCAGTGGGAGCCGCGATTGGCCAAACCTATGGACACGTCAGTTAAACAAACCAGCCTGACATGACAGGGTGCTTACCCTGGCAAGCCATGTGCCAAAGGTTGCCAATCCTTGTATTAAACTTAGCCAAGAGAAGGTGAAGGGTAACTTGATCAGAGGGAATAAATATTTGATAACGGCTCTTTAGTCCTCCAGGGGATTGAATGACCGCAAGTTGAAGCTAGAGAAATTCTGACTGGAAATAAGGCCTACAATTTTTAAAGTGACAGGAATTAAGCATTGGAACAATTTACCAAGACTGTTGACGGTTTTACATCACTGACAATTTTGAAATCAAGATGGGATTTTTTTTCTAAAAGATACTTTATAAATAATTTGTGGGAAGTTCTGTGTCCTGTGTTATACCGAAGGTCAGACTAGATGACCACAGCAGTCCGTTCTGACTTTGGAGTCTATGAATCTATTTAGTCCAGCCAGGGAGCGTGGACCATAGAGGAGAATGAGGGCATAAGGCCCCCCATTAGAACTACAAGTCCCATGAGGCACCATGGCAGTATTTTCAAATCAACATTTTCAGGTTTCATCTGAAAGTTTTACACACGCACACACACACACACACATTGTTTTCCCCCCAGAAAAGTCAAAGTAAAAGCTTTCCATAGGGGAAAGACCACTTTTGAGCAAGCACTATTCTAAAGCTCAGCCTCTATTTTGAGCACTTGTTATGCCCCAACCCCAGCAAAAGCACCCATTATGTGAATTGTCCTATTTTGGTCATGGCCTAAGAGCATATACAGGCTTCACCACACTCACACAATTTTTTCTGTAATATGTTGAGGGGACTGTTGGTAGCACAAAATAACATTTCTAAGACAAAAATAACAAATCCCAGGTCAAATTTCCTTCAGCTTTGTATATTCAGGAAAATTATAAAGGTACCAAGTTTGGCATGTCTTCAGAGTGACCATCTGCTTGCATTCTCCCCCATTCATCTGGGGGAAAGGAGGAGGGGAATGCCACACACCAATATAAGCAGTTTCTTCTAAGAAAGCAAATGTTATGTTTTGTAGATGTACATATTGACACAGACAAATGATTTGGCCTGTTGGAGAATAAGCCAGCTGTGTAACAAACTGCCTCTATTCAATCTCACCAGAAGAAACATTCAGAAAGCTTGATAAGAGTGCTGGAATGATTCCTATGAAATGATAATGAAATGAGCTGTAATATGTAAAAAATAGGGCTGACAATCGCAGTTAACTCTTGATTAATTCAAAAAATTAATCATAATTAAAAAAAAATCACAATTAATTGCAGTTTAAATTGTACTGTTAAACAATAGTATACCAATTGAAATTTATTAAATATTTTGGATGTTTCCCTACATTTTCATATATATTGTAGTCTGCACTGTAATTGAAATCAAATTACATATTATTTTATTACAAATATTTGCACTAAAAATGATAAACAAAAGAAATAGTATTTTTCAATTAACCTCATTCAAGTACTGTAGTGCAATTTCTTTGTTGTGAAAGTGCAACTTACAGACTTTCCAACCAGCACCCCTTTCTGCTGCCTATTTCCTGCCTTTATAGCCCCAAACCAGCTTGTTCCTCCTCAGCTGGGCTCCCTCATTCAGTCAGGAGGATTACTTTGCCACTTGATTCCTCTTAATTGTGGTCTGTTAGGTTAATTAGTCCCCTTCTTAGTCTTTATTAACCCTTTCAGGGCAATTGTGGAGTGAACACCCTATCACAGGCACATTTAGGGAATAAGGTGGCTCCTAATGAGTGATTCTCATTGGTAGCCTCAAGGAATATACATTTATTTGAGCTTTTGGCAATCAGAGCAGCTACAAAAGCATCCAAGCAGAACTTAAGCAGAGATCCTGTCAGATTGGATCTACCATTGAGAAGCAATCATACATCAGATCCCAGTAAATTTAATATGAACTACAGGGTGTGGAAGACGAAAAGAGGAAACTGTTAAAGTGAGGTGGTGGCTAGTGTCCAAAAAAAGTCTAATGCAATGATCCATTACAATCTGGTTTAAAGTCAAGCAGTGTTGCCAAAATAGACATATTTAAAGATAGACAAACATGGCTCTGGCATTCCTTTTGGACAAGTCCTTGAAAGTCAGGTGCCAAGGCCTGTGTTGCCTGGACCACTTCCAGCCTACTTAGAAGCAATGGACAGTTAGCCATCTGCTTTGAGAGCACTGATAAATTTGAAAAAGGCTGTCTTAGCATAAAACAATCCCAGTTCCTCATTCTTCAGATTTGACTCAAAGTGTACTGTGGTACAGCTTTGATGGACGTAAGTCATGGGAATGGATTTCCCTAGTGGATAGTGCTTAGCCTCAGAAGCAAAGAAAGCCATGGCACCTTCCTAAGAAAAGCAGAAGGGGAGACTTAACCCTACTGTGATGAGGTGTACAAACCCCATAATAGAAAGACAAGCAATAAAGAGCTGCTCAGGGCCAAGTCCCACCCCACTGCACCTGAAGATCCTGCTCACGCTGGAGGATGAGCTTAAAAAGGAGAACAGAGTAGCTCACTGGCAGCAAGACAGTGGAGAAGAACTGTTCTGCATTCTGAGCTCTTGAAGAGTAGTATAGGAACTCTGGTTGCCTAAGGACTTGATATAGTGATCTGACCAAGCCTACAAAGAAAGGATATGTGGTTCTCTGAAGGTAGATACTGGAAACCTAATTGGGTGGGGGAGAAGACCCTGAAATTAGAAGAGTTTGAGCTGTAAGATCTTAACCCGAAGGTGGGAGAGCACTGAGACCTCCCACTTAATCCTGAAGACTTGCCCATTGGCAAACTCTTTATACATACCCTGAAAGGTATGAATACATAATCTGGCAAGAGGACAGAATCACTGGAAGCACATAGCACTGCACAGAGGAGTTGATTTGTTACTCCTTCCTTACACAAATGTTACTCGGTCCATACCTAGCCCTTACTTTGGCTCAGTTGATTTGTTACTCCTTCCTTACTCAAATGTTACTCGGTCCATACCTAGCCCTTACTTTGGCTTAGTTGATTTGTTACTCCTTCCTTACTCAAATGGTACTTGGTCCCTTTCCAGCACCTATTCGGTCTTCCCTTAGTGGGTTCTCAGTCCGTAATCAAACACTACTCAGTCATTACTCTGTCCTTACTTGTTACTTAGGCAAATCCCTCCTTGTCTCTGCTGTAGTCCAATGCTGCTCAGGATTGGACCATGCGTCCCCTTCCAGCTGGATCCTGCAGCCTCCCCGCACTCCCTGATGGACCCCGACCAGGCTGTCCCACCCAGAGGGCTCTATGTGCTCCTGGTTCCCCCTAGTGGCTAGGAAGATCAACTGCAGTTGAGGGGCCAAGCCTTTAACTCACGGGTAAAGGCTGGGAATTTGAACCCAGCTGTGGGAGTGTCAGTTTGAAGGCAGTCTCTATATCCCCCAGGCAGTGTGCCCCCCACCTCTCTCTCTATATTGAGTGTGTGCGCGTGTATATATGTACATATCTAGCCTTTTTTATATGCAGCAATAAGACAGGAGACATACATAGGAGGAAGGCAAACTGCCACACCCCTGTCTGGACACTAGATGGCACCAATGGAGAGCATCTCTCCCCATCACACAATCATAGATGGCAGACAGGTTATCAGGAAAAGGAAATTGTTAGTCAAATTCATATTTTCCAGTGTTAAGTATGTCTAATGCACAATTCCCACTTGCTTAAGCTTGCTTTCTCTTGTGTGACCCTCTAGTGACAATTACAGTTCAAACTCACCCCTGCCTTCATCTCCCTAATCCTCTCTCTCTCTCTCTCTCTCTCTCACACACACACACACACACACAGAGACCCCATTTAATTCGCAGTGAGAAGTGCCTCCAATCCAACACTTTTTTGCTGATAAAATCTTCTTGAACCCCAATCACATCACAGAAATCTTCCTTTGTTTTTAATCTCTGCAGCATTGAAAAAAAAAAAGTGATGCCAGTCCTTTGTTGCCCCATTCTTTGAACCCGTTGGGCTTGTGGACTTTAATTTCATATAGTGAATCTGAAATGAGAAATGGTTCAGGCATGAAGTCTAACAATTTTTATGGCTAAACCTCAACCCTTAACCTAGACATCTCAAGGAAATGTGCTTGAATTTACCGTTCTCTCTTGTCTTTCACCAAAAGTGCTAAAATTCAAGGAGAGAAAGGGGGTGAGGGGCAAAAGGTGGAAAACATACTAAATCTGACTAGATAAGCTGGTAACAGAACTATGCAAAAATATTCCCTACATAAACTGAAAGAACATGCTTTGGCTTAAATTTTTGAAAATGTAAACATGTTAATCAAAATTCTTCCTTTTATGTGAGAAACTGAAGGCCCTGAGCTGATCAAACTAATAGAAATAAATGCTCCAGCTAGGGCTGGGTCACAGCAGCTGTGTGCCCTGGCACAGCAACTTGAATGAAAACAGAGCACAGTGAACAAGGGCCTTCAAATTGAATAGTTTCTGTCCATATTAAACCTCTTTCTCTGTCTAGATATTTGGGTATGTTTCTGCAGGGAGCGCTGAGGCTCTCAAGAGGCCTTTTCATGCCTGATCTATTTATTGCATCATGCTTTTAAAATTCTGCTAACATTTCTTTTTCATAATAGAGCAATTTAATATGGAATGCATTATTTTGTTTAAATGTGTCAATCAAATGTTAAGTGAATTAACTGAAGTGAAAGACACCAGCTTCATTTCAAACTGTTTTCTGAAAACAATGTGCCCAAACTTAAGGTTTGCATATAACAATGCACATCCCCTGACATTATTTCTGAAACAAAAGGTAAGGAAATAGAATTTTGACTAGAACTCACTTGTGACAAATTAACAAGAATCATGCTGAGCAGCAATGACTTGTGATAGCTGGCATAGAATGATGATATTTCATACCATTTTCCATATTTTTTTAAAACAGAGTTGGGTGAAGAATAATTGAGGCTACAGAAGAACACCCTATGTGGATGAAAGACACATTCCCTCTTCACTTCAAAAGAACCATTCTAAGTAACTGAAATGCTAATAGTTTGTTTAAATATATACATTCCTGTAACTGTTACAGAAAAGCTATAATGTGAACTCCTTGCTCACACTGGTGAGCAGTTACAGTAGTAGCCCCATTGACTTCTAGCATGCCTTCGTGGAGGAAAAAGTGCTTGTTACAGGTTCAGAAAGAAGTTATAGATTGCTAAAGAGAAAGGCAAGTGAGGGTGTAGTCAGATCAGGTGTCAGAATAGGAGTCCTTAATGGAGTCAAGACTGGGATCTGAAGTCCTCGGCTCCCACTAGTCCTATACTTACACAGTAATTCTTAGTTTCGTCATTATAAACTCTGATTTACTGTACTCTTTCTAGGCACCCAGATAGCTTTCTGGACTGGCAGGCTACCAAACCAAACCAGAACTCTGTTATTAGCACTTTAGGTTACTCCTGCAAAGAGATATGGAAAATTATTAATAGAAAATTATACATTAATTACATTTATATATATATATTTTCTATTTGCAAATTATCCATGTTTATTAGTGCGTTTGTTATTCAAAATTGTTTGGATATTATCTGAGAAGCTATGTCAGCCTGTGAGTTGTTCACAGCATGCTTACTTGGGCTATGTCTTCCACATATTGTTTATTATTCATGATGTTTGGTCAGCTAATTTAGGGTCATTTTTTCTGACTGAATGAGAGGTCAGTGGACTGAGACTCTGGAGACCTGGGTTCCATGTCCTGCTCAGCCATCACTCTTGTGTGTGACCATGGGAAAGTCATTTAAGTACTCTGTGCCTCTGTTTTCCCTCTCACCCCATATCTATATAGATTATAAATTCTTCAGGGTAGGGACTGTTTCTTACCACATGCTTTTATGGTGTCTAGCAGAACAGGACTCTGATCTTTAATGAGATTTTCAGGTATGACTACAATACAAATAAATAAGAAAGCAACTTTGTGACTACTTAAAACATCGTTATAAAGTCACCATTTCCAAACTTGGGTGACTAATATTGGGCACCCAGAGAAAAAATTTTCAAAAACAACTATTGATCTGTTATGTGCCTAACTGGAAACACCTTAAATGGGCCTGGTTTTATTTCAGAAAGGGCTGAACACTTGTCCTCCTAAAATTAGGCCCATTCACTGTGTTTCAAGTTGGACATACCAGAATTAAGACATGCAAAATCACTAAGCACTTCTGAAAATATGGACCCTAGATCCATATTTGTCCAATTATATAAATGGATGGGCTGACTTTCAGAGGTGCTGAGCACCTGCAATTCCCTTTGAAGTTATTTTTAATGAAAAATTTTCCCATCTTTTCCTAGCAGAGTCCACTGAAGAACTGAAGAGACAATAGTAGAATCTTTATATGGAAACATATAGATGATTTGAGGAAAGTTTATACTACGTTATTAAGTTCTTTGTATTTTTTTTAATCTTGTTTGACTGAGGATTGTGTGTGATATCTGTGTATTTGGGCTTACTCGGTCTCTGTATATTTGTGCTTAATTAAAGGCTGGAAAAAATTAACTTGCATATAGGCCACATATCAAAAAGAGGAGCCCAAAGTTAAGTTCATAAATCAATATGTTCCTAATGATCTGTTTTCCAAAGTGCTCAGTACCTAGACTCTTCCATGAGAGTCTGTGGACTTAATTGGCACGCACCACTTTTGACAATCATGTTACTTATTTAGGAGATTATGTAGTGATTTAGGAACCTAACTTTAGGTTTGACTCCTCTCTTTGAAAATCTTGTTCCTAATCTCTATTTTTGTTCATTATTTACCATACACACCTATGCCCACAGACAATCATGAAACCCTACTGAGGTTGCTTGAATGTGATCAACAGCATAACACGAGAAGCAAATACTTCTCATGCCTTGAGAAGATATTCTTCCATTCTACTCCATGCTGATTAGGCCTCAACTGGAGTACTGTGTCCAGTTCTAGCTGCTACTTTTCAGGAAAGATGTGGACAAACTGGATAAAGTCCAGAGAATAGCAACAAAAATGATTAAAGGTCTAGAAAACTTGACTGTGAGGGAAGACTGAAAAAAAATGGGCTTGTTTTGTCAGGAGAAGAGAAGACTAAGAAGGAACATGATAACAGTTTTCAAGTACATAAAAGGTTGTTACAAAGAAGAGGGAGAAAAACTGTTTTCCTTAACCTCTGATAATAGGACAAGAAGCAATGGGCTTAAATTTCAGCAAGGGCAGTTTAGATTGGATATTAGGAAAAACTTCCTGTCAGAGTAGTTAAGCACTGGAATACATTGTGTAGGGAGGTTATGGAAACTCTCAGTGTCTAACTTGCTCTTAAAAATCTTCAAACAGCTGGTAGGGATGGTGTAGAATAGATAATAGTTAGTGCTGCCTTGAGTCTTGAGGGCAGGGGACTGGACTAGATGACATCTTGAGTTCCCTTCTAGTCCTACAATTCTATGTTTATATAATTTACCTCTGTGAACTTGACTGAGTCTAGAATAAATAAATACAGTACAAACAATCCAGGATCCATAATCTTTCTAGATCAGAGATCAACAGCCTTTGCCACTGACCCACCAGGATAAGCATCGTGGTGGGCCAGGAGGTTTGTTTACCTGCTGTGTCCACTGGTTCAGCCAATCGCAGCTCCCACCGGCTGCGGTTCACTGCTCCAGGACAATGGGGGCTGCGGGAACCAGCACGGGCTGAGAAATGTGCCGGCCATGGCTTCTTGCAGCCCCCATTGGCTGGGAGCAGTGAAACACGGCCAGTGGAAGCTGTGATTGGTCGAACCTGCGGACGCGGCAGGTAAACAAACCTGCCCAGCCTGCCAGGGTGCTTACTCTGGGGGGTTGCGTGACAAAGGTTGCCGATCTCTGGTCTAGAAGATCACATTGTCTCCATATGCAAACTATATTTCCCACACTACTTCTAGGAAATGTGATGCAAGGAGAATTATTTGCCTACCATTTAGTATTAATGTATTTTTCCACTCAAATCTCTTGCAATTTTAGTTCAATTTTATTATTATTAGTTTTCACCTCATACAGTGATACTGAGACCTCAGTGGTTCAGAAGCCAAATTAGCAGTCAACATTACTCATAATAGCCACTTGTGGCTTGTGAGCCCTTAGTCTGAGTGTAGCTGATCTAATATACTGTTTGTTTCAATGGTCCTAAAATAAAGGTAACTAAGACTGTCATGGAAAACAAATTTTATGAAACATTTCAGTCCGATCAAAAACTTTTTCCTTATTTAATCACAATTGGACCAAAAAAGTGAAGATTGCCTTATCTTCCTTCTTCTCATTTGTTTGTTTTGTTAAATCCTAAGATTTAACAAAATGCTCTCAATTTTGGCTTTATTTATAGTCACTCTTAAAACTGCAAGACAGTAACAGGCAAGTGTTCCTGTGGATTTCCCTTCCATGTTATTTCATTTCTGTCTTTAACACTGCAACATTGAAATGCATAAAGTCAGACATTGTCTTGTGTTCTTAAAACTCTGAAAAGAAAAGAAAAAACAATAACACACACATATACACATGTATATATAAAAAAAAAAAAAATTCCCCTCTCACCCCTATGGGTGGTATGTGTCTTCCTCAACCTCGGGTCCTCTACCAGAGGCCTGGGAGTTTGAGGGTTCTGCGCAGTATCTTAGCTGTTCCTAGCACTGCACTCTTCTGGACAGAGAGCTCTGATGTTGTTCCTGGGATTGGGATCTGTTTGAGCCACTCACCCAGCTTAGGAGTCACAGCCCCGAGTGGCTCCTACCACCACTGGGGACACTTTGGCTTTCACTTTCCACATCCTCTCTAGTTCCTCTTTTTCAGGCCCTGGTACTTCTCCAGCTTCTCATATTCCTTCTTCCTGATGTTGCTGGTCACTTGGCACTGCTATATCTATCACCACCGCTGTCTTCTGCTCCTTGTCTATTACCACGATGTCTGGTTGATTGGCCAGTACCTGCCTGTCCGTCTGGATCTGAAGTCCCACAGAATCTTAGCCCTGCTATTCTCCACAACCTTCTGCGGAATCTCCCATCTGGTCTTGGGAGGGTCTAGCCCATACGCTGTGCAGATGTTCCTGTACACAATGCCAGCCACTTGGTTGTGCCGTTCAGTGTATGCTGTTCCTGCCTGCATCTTACATCCTGCCACTATGTGTTGGACTGTCTCTGAGGCCTCTCTGCACAGTCTGCACCTTGGGTCCTCTCTAGTGTGGTAGACCCCCTGCTTCAATGGATCTGGTGCTCAGTGCCTGTTCCTGTGCTGCTATGATCAGTGCCTCAGTGCTGTCTTTTAGTCCAGCCCTTTCCAGCCACTGGTAGGATTTCCCAATGTCAGCCACCTCAGCTATCTGTCGATGGTACATCCCATGCAGGGTCTTGTCTTGCCATGGCACTTCTTCTGCTTGGTCTTCCTCCCATGTCTGCTGCTGCCTCAGGCATTCTCTCAGCAGCTCATCTTTGGGGGCCATCTTACTGATGTACTCCTGGATGTTTCCGGGTTTCATCCAGGACAGTGGCCTTGACGCTCACCAAGCCCCGCCCGCCTTCTTTCCGGCTGGTATACAGTCTCTGGGTGTTGGACTTGGGGTGGAAACCTCCGTGCATTGTGAGGAGCTTCCGGGTTTTCACATCGGCAGCCTCCATGTCCTCCTTTGGCCAGCTCACTATACCGGCAGGGTATCTGATGACCGGCAGGGCGTATCCGTTGATGGCGTGGATCTTGTTCTTCCCACTGAGCTGGCTCTTCAGGACCTGTCTTATCCTTTGGTGATACTTGGATGTTGCTGTCTTCCTTGCCTCCTCATCATGGTTTCCATGTGACTGTGGGATGCCAAGGTACTTGTAGCTGGTCTGTATGTCTGCTATGTGGCCCGCTGGTAGTTCCACCCCATCAGTCTTGACTACCTTCCCTCTCTTCACTACCATCCGGCCACACTTCTCCAGTCCGAATGACATCCCGATATCCTCACTGTAGATCCGCGTCAGGTGGATTAGCGAGTCGATGTCTCGTTCATTCTTAGCATACAGCTTGATGTCATCCATGTAGAGGAGGTGGCTGATGGTAGTTCCACTCCTGAACCTGTACCCGTATCCAGTCCTTGTGATTATCTGGCTGAGGGGGTTTAAGCCTATGCAGAACAGCAGCGGGGACAGTGCATCAACCTTGGTATATGCCCGCACTTGATGGCCACTTGTGCAAGCTGCCTTGAGTTGACTTCTAGTGTTGTCTTCCATAGTCCCATTGAGTTCTTGAGGAAGGTCCTTAGTGTCCTGTTGACTTTTGTATAGCGCCAGACATTCACAGATCCACGTGTGCGGCATTGAGTCGTAGGCTTTCCTGTAGTCAATCCAGGCTGTGCTCAGATTGGTCTGTCTAGACCTTGAGTCTTGGGCGACTGCTCTATCTATGAGCAACTGGTGTTTTGAGCCTCTGGTGTTGTTCCCAATGCCCTTCTGAGCTGTGCTCATGTACTGGCCCATGTGGTCCTGTAGCTTGGCAGCTATGATGCCTGATAGGACATTTTCCATGTTGTGGGGAGGCAGGTTATTGGCCGGTAGTTGGCCGGTTCTGTCCCCTTGCAGGGGTCTTTCATGATCAGCACTGTCCTTCCTTGTGTTAGCCAGTTGGGTGGGAGCCCTGCTGCTAGCAGCTGGTTCATCTGTTGCTGCTAGGCGTTCATTGCACTGCTGTTAATTTCTTTAGCCAGTAGTGTGTGGATCATGTCTGGTCCAGTGGTGCTGTCCAGCTCTTCATGTTCTTGACCCGCTGCTGGATGTCTTCTACTGTGATGGTGACTGGTTTCTGTTCTGGGAGATTGCTGTGGCTCTGTTCTCAGGTCCTGCAGCCACTTTGCACTGGTGTTATGAGTCTTCTCTTTCTCCCATATGTTCTTCCAGTACTGTTCAGTTTCTGCTGCTGGTGGCTCTGCTGTTATTGTGTTGTTGCACTGCAGTTGGGAGTACACCTGGATGGTTCTTTGGAGAACAGGGCATTTACTTTTTTGGCCTCTGCTTCTCTAGTGTATCTCCTTAGCCTGGTAGCCAGTGCTGTGAGCCTTTGTTTAGCAGTCTCTAGGGCTTCAGATGGAGTCAGGCCTTTGTATTTTTTCAGTAGCCAAGTCTTATCCTTAATCTCTACACCCTTCTGTAGTTCCACCAGCTGACTAACTTCTCTCCGAGTCGCCTTGATCTTATCCTCCAACCTCATTTTCCAGGTGGGTACATACTGTTGTTCTTCTTGATCGTGTAGCCAAGCATCTCCAGGTATTTACAAAGGCTGTAGCGTATACCAGTCTTCATTGGTTTGAGTTATGGTGGTAGTAGGGATTGTCATGAGGCTCTATTGGCATCTTCTAACATACTATCTGATGCTGGTCGCCGGCAGACACTTGCTCATCAGACCTTGTAACTGAGCATCCAAAGCCCAGGTTATTGGTCCAAGTAAATCTCCATGATCTTATGCCTCATATCAGCTGTGGTCTGCAATTGAGTTCAACTCACAGTGATTCTTATGCCCTTCAGCTCAGTACTCTGTGCTCTGCACGAATCCTAGTGGGGTGGCACAGTCCAAGTTTCAGCTTCAATGTGGAGGCTGGTCTATCTCTTGTGATGCACTTGTTCTTACATGTCGAAGCGTTGGGTAACTAGCTGTTCACTTCTCAGTAAGTGTGGAGTTCACAAAGGTCTGATCCATCTCAAGCTGTCCCCTTGAGAGCATATATCCCCTCTCATTAGGATGTCTATGTTGCAGAGCATTCCACTAGCTGTTTCTCTCGTCATCTGGTATCCATGAAATGTTGTCCGATCCACCAGTAGCCCTATCTTATCAGTCATCATAGTCCTGGTCCCACATGTTTCAGGCCAAATGGTAGTGTTACATATCCAGGGCACAGCTCAGAAGGGCATTGAACTCACCAGCTCATATCACAGTTCTCATATTTAGGACATGCACCCAATGACATGTTAGTGGACCTAGGCCACAGGACATTCTCGAGAAGGGATTAAGGACGCCCTATGAAATTGTACTGCTATAGCCAACACGGGAATGAATGGCCGGGCTATCAAAGTCCGCAACAGGAACACCCTTTATCAAAGGGCGATAATCACAGGCATAATCCAGCTCGTGCTATACCTAAAAAAAAAATTCCCCTCTCACCCCTAAGGTGGTATGTGTCTTCCTCAACCTGGGTCCTCTACCAGAGGCCTGGGAGTTTGAGGGTTTCTGCGCAGTATCTTAGCTGTTCCTAGCACTGCACTCTCTGGACAGAGAGCTCTGATGTTGTTCCAGGGGATCTGTTTGGAGCCACTCACCCAGCTTAGGAGTCACAAGCCCCGAGGCTCCTACCATGTGGCCACTGTGGACCACTTTGGCCATTTCATCATCCTTTCCACATCCTTTCTAGTTCCTCTTTCAGGCCCTGACAATTACAAGGCCTCTGTCTCCAGCTTCTCATATTCCTTCTTCCTGATGTTGCTGTTCACTTTGGCACTGCTATATCATTTCACCACCTTGCTGCGTTCTGTACACTCCACTCCTCCTTGTCTATTACCACGATGTCTGGTTGATTTGAGGACCAGTACCTGCCTGTCCGTCTGGATCTGGAGCAAAGTAAGTCCACAGAATCTTATGCCCTGCTATTCTCCACAACCTTCTGCGGAATCTCCCATCTGGTCTTGGGAGGGTCTAGCCCATACGCTGTGCAGATGTTCTGTGCACACAATGCCATCCACTGGTGGTGTTGCCGTTCAGTGTATGACTGTTCTGCCTGCATCTTACATTCCTGCCACTATGTGTTGGGACTGTCTCTGACGGCCTCTCTGCACAGTCTGCCACCTTGGGTCCTCTTAGTGTGGTAGACCCCTGCTTCAATGGATCTGGTGCTCAGTGCCTGTTCCTGTGCTGCTTATGATCCAGTTGCCTCAGTGCTGTCTTTTAGTCCATCTGAGCCCTTTCAGCCACTGGTAGGATTTCTGCCAATGTGTCAGCCACCTCAGCTATCTGTCGAGCATGGTACATCCCTGGTAGAATTTCCCAATGCAGGTCTTGTCGATTGCCATGGCACTTCTTCTGCTTGGTCTTCCTCCCATGTCTGCTGCTGCCTCAGGCATTCTCTCAGCAGCTCATCTTTGGGGGCCATCTTACTGATGTACTCCTGGATGTTCCGGGTTTCATCCAGGATAGTGGCCTTGACGCTCACCAAGCCCCGCCCGCCTTCTTTCCGGCTGGTATACAGTCTTCTGGGTGTTGGACTTGGGGTGGAAACCTCCGTGCATTGTGAGGAGCTTCCGGGTTTTCACATCGGCAGCCTCCATGTCCTCCTTTGGCCAGCTCACTATATACCGGCAGGGTATCTGATGACCGGCAGGGCGTATCCGTTGATGGCGTGGATCTTGTTCTTTCCCACTGAGCTGGCTCTTCAGGACCTGTCTTATCCTTTGGTGATACTTGGATGTTGCTGTCTTCCTTGCCTCCTCATCGTGGTTTCCATGTGACTGCGGGGACGCCAAGGTACTTGTAGCTGGTCTGTATGTCTGCTATGTGGCCCGCTGGTAGTTCCACCCCATCAGTCTTGACTACCTTCCCTCTCTTCACTACCATCCGGCACACTTTCTTCTCCAGTCCGAATGACATCCGATATCCTCACTGTAGATCCGCGTCAGGTGGATTAGCGAGTCGATGTCTCGTTCATTCTTAGCATACAGCTTGATGTCATCCATGTAGAGGAGGTGGCTGATGGTAGTTCCACTCCTGAACCTGTACCCGTATCCAGTCCTTGTGATTATCTGGCTGAGGGGGTTTAAGCCTATGCAGAACAGCAGCGGGGACAGTGCATCACCTTGGTATATGCCGCACTTGATGGCCACTTGTGCAAGCTGCCTTGAGTTGACTTCTAGTGTTGTCTTCCATAGTCCCATTGAGTTCTGAGGAAGGTCCTTAGTGTCCTGTTGACTTTGTATAGCGCCAGACATTCACAGATCCACGTGTGCGGCATTGAGTCGTAGGCTTTCCTGTAGTCAATCCAGGCTGTGCTCAGATTGGTCTGTCTAGACCTTGAGTCTTGGGCGACTGCTCTATCTATGAGCAACTGGTGTTTTTGAGCCTCTGGTGTTGTTCCCAATGCCCTTCTGAGCTGTGCTCATGTACTGGCCCATGTGGTCCTGTAGCTTGGCAGCTATGATGCCTGATAGGACTTTCCATGTTGTGGGGAGGCAGGTTATTGGCCGGTAGTTGGCGGTTCTGTCCCTTGCAGGGGTCTTTCATGATCAGCACTGTCCTTCCTTGTGTTAGCCAGTTTGGGTGGGAGCCTGCTGCTAGCAGCTGGTTCATCTGTGCTGCTAGGCGTTCATGCACTGCTGTTAGTTTCTTTAGCCAGTAGGTGTGGATCATGTCTGGTCCAGGTGCTGTCCAGCTCTTCATGTTTTTGACCCGCTGCTGGATGTCTTCTACTGTGATGGTGACTGGTTTCTGTTCTGGGAGATTGCTGTGCTCTGTTCTCAGGTCCTGCAGCCACTTTGCACTGGTGTTATGAGTCTTCTCTTTCTCCCATATGTTCTTCCAGTACTGTTCAGTTTTTCTGCTGCTGGTGGCTCTGCTGTTATTGTGTTGTTGCACTGCAGTTGGAGTACACCTTGGATGGTTCTTGGAGAACAGGGCATTTACTTTTTTTGGCCTCTGCTTCTCTAGTGTATCTCCTTAGCCTGGTAGCCAGTGCTGTGAGCCTTTGTTTAGCAGTCTCTAGGGCTTCAGATGGAGTCAGCCCTTGTATTTTTTCAGTAGCCAAGTCTTATCCTTAATCTCTACACCCTTCTGTAGTTCCACCAGCTGACTAACTTCTCTCCGAGTCGCCTTGATCTTATCCTCCAACCTCATTTTCCAGGGTGGGTACATACTGTTGTTCTTCTTGATCGTGTAGCCAAGCATCTCCAGGATTACAGAGGCTGTAGCGTATACCAGTTCATTGGTTTGAGTTATGGTGGTAGTAGGGATTGTCATGAGGGCTCTATTGGCATCTTCTAACATACTATCTGATGGTACTTCTCCACTGAGCCTTGGTAATCGGTCTCGAGGATTGACTGTAGCTAGTTTCTCCATGATCTTATGCCTCATATCAGCTGCTGTGTGCTCTGCAATGGAGGGGGTGGCAGTGAAGTTTCAGCTTCAGGTGTGGGCTGCACATCCACTTGTTCTTCCAGGTCTTCTTGAGTCTGGGATGTAATGTGGAGTTGGTCTATCTCAAGCTGTGAGAGCAGCTTCCTCTTTACTATGTTGAAGCGTTGGGTAACTAGCTGTTTCTCAGTAAGTGTGGATGTAGGTCTTTTGTCCATCCATTAGTCCCCTCATACGTTTTCATATATCCCTCTCATTAGGTCTACTGTTGTAGTAGCATTCCATCAATTCCAGGTTCTCTTGTCTCGTCCATGAATGGTTTGTTCCAGTAGCCCACTTATCGTCAGATATTGTCCTGGTTCCTCAACATCTGGCACGGACCTTGTTAATCCGGGCGACGTCCGAGCCGGCATGACTCTCCTAGTTCGTGTCACTCTCATATTTGAGGTAGGCAGGTGAAGCGTTAGGGGGTCTTTTGCCCAAGGACCCTACTGGAAAGTTGGGTACCAACCAGGATTTGAACCCCGGTCTCTCGTATCAAAGGGCGGTTTTCCGTATCAAAGGGCGGTGCTCTTAACCACTACGCTAGCCAGTCGCTTATATATGTGTATATATATATATATACACATACTCACAGAATGGAAAATTATGCTTTCTCTTATTACCATAAAAATCCCTGAAGAATGTTTCCCATGCAGCAGAAGTGCACAATATGACCTATCATCATTATGATCATGTTTATGGGAATGGTCTTAACTCTCTTATTCCCAAACCAACAAATAAAAACATCAATAAAATCAGAGAATCTGCAAGTGAGCAAAGATGAGTAGACTCAACCAGGGGAAAAGGCATTAATGGTAATAAAAGACAAAAAAAAAATATCATAATTCAGAACTGCCTTTTTAATGGAAGTAATCAGTCCATTGCAATTTCCTAATTGGACCACAGTTGGCCTTAAATATGCATGTCAAAAAGCAAAATCAGCATCAAATGAACTAGTCTCTAATAAGTAATTTCAATTTGTAATTTGGTGCATTTCATTAACTAAGCAATGGGACTCAAATCCTCTTTCACTGTCCAAGATTCTTACAGTTTGCATAGTTATGTTTGTGCAGTATTTTTAAGCAATGAGTGGTGTCATTACTATCTCCAGAAAAAAAGAGTTCTGTTCTCATTTATGATGAACTACAACTAAACTTAGAGATCGCTAAGTGAAAAGGATTTTCGCACTGGCATGGGGCAATGCCCGCACCTGAGGTCAGATG
The DNA here is from genome assembly GCF_003597395.2 of Chelonoidis abingdonii. NCBI lineage: Eukaryota > Metazoa > Chordata > Testudines > Testudinidae > Chelonoidis > Chelonoidis abingdonii. The sequence continues at coordinate 281,948,195 of NC_133769.1, read as the reverse complement.
TGAAGTATATGGTCACTCACTGAGTAGAGAGCCAGGAAAAAAAAAAAAAAAAAGCTATTGAGAAGAACATATGCTTTTTCCCTAATTCTGAAATTACCTTTTCAATTTCTTCCACATAAGCAAACCTAAGTCTCCTAAGACTCAAGCATAATTTGCCCTGGAAGTCTTTGCCTTTAAAAGATTTATTAATGGATTATTATTGAAATAATGTCAAAGTAAACAATTTAAGTTACTTTTTAAACTGTCATAATGTAGCGCTGGTGGAAAATTTCCCATTGAAACAATTTTCCAATGGAAATTTAGGTTTTCAAAACTACATAAATTTTTTGTCTTAATTTTCTGTTTTCCATAGAAAACTTTGACTTTTTGACAAAAGCTGGAACCTGAAAAAGTGAATCAATAATAATAAATAATAATAATAATAATAAAATACTGCCGTCAGTCGTGCTTTGTGGTAGTTGTAGTGTGGATGCCCTCTGCCTCCATTTTCCTCTATGAGCCAAATGCTCTAGCTCTACATTTCCAATTATGTACCATGGCCACTCATGATGCTCAGCAATAGGAATTATTAAAGAAATAGAAAACATGCCTTACAGTGATAGATTGAAAAACTCTATCTATTAAACCAGAGATTGGCAACTTTTGTCACGCAGCTCGCCAGGGTAAGCAACCTGGTGGGTCGGGCCGGTTTGTTTCCTGCCGCATCAAGATGTTCGGCTGACTGCGGCTCACGTTGGCATGGGATGGCGAACCACAGCCAGTGGAAGCCGCAGTCAGCCAAATTTATGGACGTTGCAGGAAAACAAACCAGCCAGGCCAACCAGGGTGCCTACCATGACAAGCCATTTGCCAAAGCTTACCGATCCCTCTATTAAACTTTGCCAAGAGAAGGTGAAGGGTGACTTGATCAGAGAGAACAAATATTTGACAATGGCTCTTTAATCCTCCAGGGGATGCAAGGGTCACAAGTTGAAGCTAGAGAAATTATGACCGGAAATAAAGCCTATAATTTTTGAAGTGACAAGAATTAAGCATTGGAACAATTTGCCAAGACTGTTGAGAGTTTTACATCATTGACATTTTTTTAAATCAAGATGGGATTTTTTTTCTAAAAGATACTTTACAGATTATTTGTGGGAAATTCTGTGTCCTGTGTTATACAGGAAGTCAGACTAGATGACCACAGCAGTCCGTTCTGACTTTGGAGTCTATGAATCTATTTAGTCCAGCCAGGAAGCGTGGACCATAGAGGAGAATGAGGGCATAAGGCCCCCCATTAGAACTACAAGTCGCATGAGGCACCATGGCATCATTTTCAAATCAATATTTTCAGTTTTCATCTGAAAGTTTTACATATATATACACACACACACACACACACACACATTCCCGCCCCTCCACCCCAGAAAAGTCAAAGTAAAAGCTTTCCATAGGGGAAAGACCACTTTTGAGCAAGCACTATTCTAAAGCTCGGCCTCTATTTTGAGCACTTGTTATGGCCCAGCCCCAGCAAAAGCACCCATTATGTGAATAGTCCTATTTCGATCATGGCCTAAGAGCATATACGGGCTTCACCACATTCAGACATTTTTTATGTAATATGTTGAGGGGACTGTTGGTAGCACAAAATAACATTTCTAAGACAAAAATAACAAATACCAGGTCAAATTTCCTTCAGCTTTATATATTCAGGAAAATTATAAAGGTACCAAGTTTGGCATGTCTTCAGAGTGACCATCTGCTTGCATTCTCCCCCATTCATCTGGGAGGAAGGAGGAGGGGAATGCCACACACCAATATAAGCAGTTTCTTCTAAGAAAGTGAATGTTATGTTTTGTAGATGTACATATTGACACAGACAAATGGTTTGGCCTGTTGGAGAATAAGCCAGCTGTGTAACGAACTGCCACTATTCAATCTCACCAGAACAAACATTCAGAGAGCTTGATAAGAGTGCTGGAACGATTCCTATGAAATGAGCTGCAATATGGAAAAATTAGGGCTGTCAATTATTCACAATTCGTGCAATTAACTCAAAAAATTAATCGTGATTAAAAACATTAATCATAATTAGTTGCAGTTTTAATTGTACTGTTAAACAATAGAATACCAATTGAAATTTATTAATATTTTGGATTATTCTCTAACTTTTCATATACATTGCAGTCTGTGTTTTAATTGAAGTCAAAGTGCATATTATTTTTATTACAAACATTTGCACTAAAAATGATAAAAAAAAGAAATAGTATTTTTCAATTCACCTCATTCAAGTAATGTAGTGCAATTTCTTTGTTGTGAAAGTGCAACTTACAAATGTAGATTTTTTTTGTTACATAACTGCACTCAAAAAGAATGTAAAACGTTGGAGTATACAAGTCCACTCAGTCCTATTTCTTGTTTAGCCAACCACGAAGACAAACAAGTTTTCCATTTACAAAAGATAATGCTGCCCTCTTTGTATTTACAATGTTACCAGAAAGTGAGTGCAAACATCTGCATGGTACTTTTGTAGCTGGCATTACAAGGTATTTACGTGCCAGATATGCTAAACATTTGTATGCCCCTTCATGCTTCGGCCACCATTCCAGAGGACATGATTCCATGTTGATGACGCTCGTTAAAAAAATAATATGTTCATTAAATTCATGACTGAACTCCTTCGGGGACAATTGTATGTCTCCGACTCTGTTTTACCTGCATTCTGACATATATTTCATGTTACAGCAGTCTCAGATGATGACCCAGCACATGTTCATTTTAAGAATACTTTCATTGCAAATTTGACAAAACACAAAGAAGGTATCAACATGAGATTCCTAAAGATAGCTACAGCAGTCGACCCAAGGTTTAAGAATCTGAAGTGCCTTCCAAAATCTGAGAGGGACAAGGTGTGGAGCATGCTCTCAGAAGTCTTAAAAAAGCAACACTTTAATGCGGAAAATACAGAACTCGAACCACCAAAAAAAAAAAATCCACATTCTGCTGGTGGCATCTGACTCAGATAATTAAAATTAACATGCGTTGGTCCACTCTGCTTTGGATTGTTATCGAGCAAAATACGTCATCTGCATGGATGCATGTCCCCTGGAATGGTGGTTGAAACATGAAGGGACATAGGAATCTTTAGCACATTTGGCATGCAAATATCTTGCGATTCCGGCTACAACAGTGCCACGCAAATGCCTGTTCTCACTTTCAGGTGACATTGTAAACAAGAAGAGGGCAGCATTCTCTCCTGCATATGTAAATAAATTTGACTGGATGAACAAGAAATAGGACTGACTGGACTTGCAGTCTCTATAATTTTACATTGTTTTATTTTTGAATGCGTTTTTTTGTACATAATTCTACATTTGTAAGTTCAACTTTCATGATAAAGAGATTGCATTACAGTGCTTGTATTAGGTGAATTGTAAAAGACTATTTAGTTTATTTTTTTGGAGTGCAAATACCTGTAATCAAAAATAAATATATATAATAAAATATAAAATGAGCACTGTACACTTTGTATTCTGTGTTGTAATAGAAATCAATATATTTTAAAATGCATAAAATATCCAAAAATATTTAAATTGAATACCAGTTTATTCCTTCCTCATACAGCTAACAGGTAAAATCATCTATGCTGTTGGACTGGATTGGTACAGGGAGCAATCCATTTTTTTCCTTGTGCTTCCTCTGTCTGTTTGCTGTATCCATCTGTTGTCTCTTGTGTTGTAATTAGATTGTAAGTTCCTTGGGACAAGGACCATATTTTTGTTTTGTGTTTGTATAGTGCCTACTACAATGGCATCCTGGTCCGTGACTGGGACATCTGAGTGCTACTGAAGTACAAACAAGCAACAGAGAGAGAGAGGAGATTGGCAAAACTACACCTTAAGGATATGTAACGCCTCCTTTCCCAGGGAAAATATTTTATAAAGTGTCACTCTATCAGTGTTTGTCAGCTACAACCACTATGGTCACATGTGGCCACGAGGGGCTTTTCTTGCAGCTAAAGCCTCCTGAGCAGTGATTGGGGAAGGGGGGGGAACAACAGCCCCTCCCCTGGGGGTAGCCAGCAGGGATTGGTCCCTGACCCCTCTCTGGAGCCACAAATGCCAGAAGAGCAGGCAGTTCATGTGAGTTCCGCACCTTCCAGGGGCAGTGGGGCTTGGACTTTCGGCTTCAGCCCTGGGGTGGCAGATGGCAGGCTCTAGCTATGGAGCTTTGGTCTCTGGCCCCAGCCATGGGCTAACTACCTTTTAATTGTCCCTGGCCCCCACTGCTTCCCTACCCATCTCCTAATCAGGGCTTAATTTTTCCCCCAGCTTTCTGGGGCTGAGTACATTTGCTGTGAAAAATGGTATTTATATGTTTATTAATATCACTTTTCACTGCCTCCCAGCTAGCTAGTGAAAAGTGATACCAACAAACATACAAATATCACTTTTTACAGCAGCAGACTTAATAGCTAGAAAGTCTAATAAAAAAAAGCAACACAAACAGAAACAGAAGACAAGAACGTACAAAGCACCTTATTTATGCGTAGGTTCAGTAAAGAATAGAGACAACTGTATATTATGTTTATTATTGAGTTTTTTTTTAAAAAAAACCTATATAAATAAATTATATGGATTTGAACAAGTATATATGCATATTTATTTTTTCCCCTAAAGCTAATTCAGTATTTTGAGAAAAATTGTTAGAGCAGCCACCAGCGAGAGTTGTTAGCCGCACTCTGAGGCCACCAAAACACTTGTAAGAACCCCTGCTCTAGATAGACTATCAAGATTTCAGGCAAATTCCAAGAAGGTGTTCCAGATTTTGAAAGAATTATGAGAAATACAGCGACTTTAAGTCTATATGATGTAAGAGAGTTCCAGGAGCTCCTGTCAGGAAATGTCCTAATTTTTATTTAAACTTAACATATCTGGGTTTCGTAATTTATTTTTTATAAACTTTCAAGACATATTGCTACAACTAGTAGAATTTGTATTGCTTTTACTATGAACAAGCAGTCCAGTTGCATTTATCATCAATGTAATTGTGTTTGGAGCAGAACTAGTCTGGAATTTTCTGTTATTAACTATTATTACTATTTTATTATTTATTAGATGTATGGTTTCCACAAAAATCTAAATTTTCCAAAGAAAAGTTTTGATTTTGCAACCTCCCTGCTATCAGGAAAAAATAAAACAATTGTGTTTTGTTTCAGACTGGGTTGACCCGAATCAAAATATTTCAGTTTGTTGAACTGAATCAGAAAGAAATATATCTGTTTCACTGCTGAGTCAGAAGCTGGAAGTAGCAACACCAGATACTTATTTTTTAAAAGAAAGAGTAATTTTGTATGACTATTTCAAAACTCTAAAAAGTATCCCACAAATACGACCGTTTTTTATTTTAAAAATATAATTCCCTTAAAAAAAGATAAACAAAGAGACATCCATACAGAACAACATAACTCCTTCATTGCCTAAGTGATCTCAGTTTCACTGAGTTTATTTGGTCATACAGTTTGCACAAGGCCAATATTTAGAATCTTCATATTTAATTTCAGAAAGTCAGACAAAAGAATTAATAATAATAATAATGTGTAACACTAATATGGTGGCATTACATGTGCAAAGATTTCTACAAAGATTATTAACTAATCAGTCTTCAAAATGTTAACTAATCAATCTTCAGATGTTATCAGTATATAACCATGAATTCACAACTCTATTCAATAAATACTAAAGATAACAATAGCACAAGGAGGTACAAAAGCTTATTGCTGTGGATTTGGCCTATACCTTATTCTTACTTGAAAACTCTGTCCTTTTAATTAAGAAAAAATAGTTGAATTTAAAAGGGAGCCTTCTTTGTTTTACACACACACACACACACACACATACACACACACACACACACACACAGGATAACTTTGACTTAAGTTCAAACAACTATATTTCTTTTCAACATAAATACTAAGGGATGAATTCTCCACCACAAGTATGTTTAGCTCAGACACAGTGGAGGGGATAGCATCATTAAGCTGGTTGCAGCTGCCTGATTCATTTCTTCCCTGACCAGTTAAAAGTTAGAGCAGAGGGGGAACCTGGTCTATCTTATGCTGTTGACATAAGGTCCATAACAGACCTGTAGTTACAGACCTTATGCCAGTGACGGATAGGTGTAGCAGAATTCTGATGTGCCATGCCTGCTCCATGAGCTCAAAATATCTCTGAAACACACCCCTTCTCTCCACCCCTGTACAAACACACACCAGAGGTGAGCAGGAGGGTATGACTGACACGGGAAGTGGCCATGCACCTATTTAAATGCTGCACTACCAGAAAACACCTACAAGAGTTATAGCAGATGAGAGAATCCACCCTGTAAGTGTAATAACTCATCAGTTAAAACACCATTAACATCCAGACTAGCCTCTATTCATGTCTTAATACCAAATAACATTACACTTAGCCCCCTAGCTCAGCATGTTCCATTTCACTTTTAGCATACAACCACTCACAGTGCACACATCCAATTCTTCAAAACCACACCCAAGGGCACGACCTTAAATCTGACCTCAGGTGTTTTTAACGGCCAGCTGCCTATCTAGAATGCAATAAATAACAAATAGAAAAATCTTTTCGGAACTTTTGTCTGTTTAACTTTTTCACTACGAAAATGGCTTAGTGTAGATGTGGTTAGAGTTTGTGGTGACTGCAGTTGTATCGCTACACTGAAGGAAAAGCAAATGAAACAGCCATCACTAAATTTCAAAATCAGAATTTTTTAAATATGTTTTCCTAATAAGTGTAATAAGTATCCAGAAAATGTTCTAGAAAAATCAGTAGTTTATGGAAACTGGAACTAATGTAATTACTGAAGTCTGGAACAAGGATTTTTAATCCTACTTTAAGTGAAAAGATCAGCATAATTTTAGCTATGGAGTGATCACCAACTCCTAAATATTATCAAAGCTCAAAAAGTTATTGTTGGCTGTGTTTTGACTGGAAATTTGTCTTCATTTTTTGTTAAATATAAAAAGACCTGTATTTTCATGGTCATAATTTAGATTGTGATTGTTCAAGTAGCCAGTTTGCACAGCTGATGATTCCTCACTTGTAGTTAATTCTGATGCAGGTAGGAGGATAATGAATACACTGCTTTGCCAACAAAATTGCTAGACATGTAATCACCACCAGTTCATTGTTCAGGTGCACAGAATCAAAACCTGGATCTTTCTTTAAAACTGAGTGAAAAATACTTTAATGTTGTTATATTCTCAATCAGCATATAAAGTTTGGTGTTTTAACTACTTGGAGCCAGAGATTCATTCTCTTAGATTCTTGCAAATTATGTTTTCTTATAGACGGTTATTTCAATGCATGTAATACCAGTGAAGGACACTGTGCCACGAAAATCTAATTATTGGCCAGCATTAATGCCTCAGTGAAAAGGCAGCTATGAAGGTGATGTTTTTTTCGTCTCCATCTGACAAGTTGGGCTCTATAGAGTAGTTCAGTAATATAAGTTTCTTCTCACTGCAATTACATTGTCCTTTCACAGTTACGTTGTTCTGCATTTTGTTTTGAGAGAGAGATTGTCCATTTGCTACAAATTATGTCCAAATGGAACTGCAGGGTGCAGAATATTGTGGGGAATATTTAATAAAGCAAATAGTTGGCTAAATATCAACAGTGAGAATATTAGAATTACTTTAAAGGAAAAAATGCCTGGGATCAATACTTTGCTTAGAGAAAATGTAAATTTAAACATAAATAGAGAAGTGTAGAATTCTGTAACAAATGAGTGGTCTTGTCTTGGGACAGTGTTTGAACTCTGCTCCAATCATAAGCAAAAAACCACAAGTTTGAGAACAGGGCTGTTACCATACTGTCTTCCAAACGAAAGAAAGACAAATAGTCCAGGGTCATGGACATGTTCAGACTCTCTCACCTCACAAATTCTCACTTTGACCTTCATCTTTAGAATCCATCCTAAACATACTCTTTCTATTTTTTCAGTCTTAAAATCTCCCTTAAGATCTACTTCAGGCATGAATAAGCTAGAAAGACTATACTAGGAATGTGCTTAATTTAGTAATCCAACAGACAGAATGCCTCCACAGCCAATGACATTTTCCCCAGGGCAGACTTCTCTGGAATCAACATCAACACCAGAGATAATCCTAAAGCAGTGATACATGACCCAATATATGTGAACTACAAAAATTTTTCTGGAGAATTCCTAATATTTAGCCCCTTGGAATCACAAATAGCTCTCTTAAACAGAGAGGAACAAACAGTTCATTCAAAGAAACACATTATTCAGTCCAGAAGCACTCTCTTTGCCATTTTCACCCAGTTTAACCTGTATCATTTGCAGACTGGTATTACCTAGCAATCTCATTTAACTAACTAACTAATTATCCTTAGCCCTATAAAATTTAAGTTGTCCCTGCAAAATGTGTGTATAATGCCCACAAAAACTGGAAATTCCATGTTAATTTGTGTGTATGCATCTACTACTTTTCTGTTCTTTCCTTTTATTTAAAATATGTCCTATTACACAAAAGAGGGAAATTTCTTCCAGAATTAAATTATAGGTGGATCAGTAACACCATGTTTTCTTGTTGAAGTACTTGTAACTTCCATTTACCAGTCTTGGTGACTTCAATTAGTTTAAAAGAGCAACTATGTTTACTTGTCCCACTTACTGAGAGGGCTCTGCAGTAGCCATTCATCAGTCCCTCTACATAAATTACTGTATCAACTCCTCTGCAGTGGTGGCATTCTTTGAAGTGCCAGTATGGATCAATGTGGACGCTTCAAATGGAGATGTACCTAAGAAATAATACAGGATGGAAGTAGTTAACTAGTAACCACTATTCTCAGAAATGTAATGATATAATTAAATATGTTGACCCAACAGCATGGGAAGCAAACAAAATCCACTTAATTTGAAACACTGTGGAAGGGAAAAAATACATTTTCCAAATAGTAAAAGGAGAAAAAATGCTGACCAGGAAAGAAATGTGGGGCAAGCCCTCAATAGTATAAATCAATATCCCTCCCTCTAACCTATTATATTTCCACATCTAGGAGCAAGAGAAACAGAATTTTACAAATCTATATGAAAAGTATGTACCACTAAACTTGTGAGTACACACAGAGTTACTTAAGATATTTTGAGCTAAATAAAAATTAATGTCCTGGGCAGTTGATTTAAAATCGTATGACTTGGCTCTGGATAATAATTTCAGATAATGAAGTCAAATCAAATAGCTTCTCCAAAGAGTTAGCAATTTGTTATTAGAAATCCAGCAGAGTCAGGGCAAACAGAAGAGTGGCATATTTTCTTTGCAGGTTCATTGAGATCAGGATTCTGGTTTATCAAACTAGAGACAAAAGCTGAAATTCCACAGGGTGGTTGTATCAAACAGTCTGTCACTCTCTAATTGAGGTAGCCGACTGGAACAGAATGGGATTTAGGACATGTACATAGTTTACCTAGTATGCTGGTGTTCTACTTTCATTCTCAAAACACTAATCTCTTCAGTCATAATTGAAGCAGTCATCAAAGGTTTGTTTAACTAGTTTGTAGTCAAACTGAAACTCTTGAGAACAAGTTACAACATGTGTGTAAGATATTTATGTCAATGCTGATGTCGTTGAAGTCAATGAAGCCTTCTTTAGACATTCTATTCTGTTTCAAATAACTGAAGACAATGGACAAGTATGAAAAATTACTAACACAGATGATCCATCAGGTAATATTTTTGACAGTAAATCTTTAGAATTCCCACACACATTCCCAGTGCTTTTGCAACTTAATCAGTTAAACCATTCTAAGTCATCTAAAAGTCCCAGGATCACTTTTTTTCAGTCTTCAGATTTGTTCCTTGAAAACTATGGTAGATTCTTAGATATTTTAATAAAACATAAAAATAAATTGTTATCATTATTTAATCCTTTTGCAGATATGTAACATGGATTAAGGAAGATGTTATTCCAGAATAAATTAGGTAGGTCAAATACTCAACTAGTGTAAACTGGCAATGCCACATTCATTTCAATAGATATATGTCAATTTATAGCAGCCAAATAGTATGTGGGAAAAGCATTAACTCCAGTTTAGGTCTTAATCATAACAGATATAGAATCATAGAATTGTAGGACAGGAAGTAATCTTAAGAAGTCATTTAGTCCAGTCCCCTGCACTCAAGGCAGAACTAATTATTATCTAGATCAGTGGTGGGCAACCTCCGTATGCAGCCCATCAGGGTAATCTGCTGATGGGCCATGAGACAGATTGTTTGCATTGACCATCTGCAGGCATGGCCACCTGCAGGTCCCAGTGGCTGTGGTTCCCGGCCAATAGGAGCTACGGGAAGCAGTGCCACGGAGAGCTGTGGGCAGCTGTGCCTGAAGATGAATCTTCTGAGGATCATATCTCACAGTATCATTAGTGCCCACATGAATGAGTAGCATGATGCAGTAGAATACTACACTCCTTCCATAACATCTTGGATATGGGACTCTGGCAGGCAGCATACCTCCTGGGATGCCATATCAGGCTGACAGATGGGTGCCTCTGTCCCCCTCAGAAAAGAGTCACCAACCCCCACTACCCTACGTTTCCTCCTGGGAGTAGTGGTTGTGAGCCTCCCAGCCTTGAGGGTACATGACTTCTCCTCTGTTTTGCCCGTCCAGAGAGTAAGGACTATTTACGGTGTGACGGGGTGCACTAATCCCACATTGGGCCAAAGGGGGTTCCCTAGCTCGACGCACAGAACCCGTTTCAGGAGGTTGTTTGTTTTGTTGGTTGGTTTGTTTGTTTTTGATGTTACACTGAAATTTTCTGTAGAAAGCCAGACACCTTTCATTACTAAATTAGTTTAGTCAAAACCCCAGTTTTCTGTCAAAGAATGGTAGTGATGGAAATTTTTCAACCAATGTTCACGTAGGTGCAAAAGAATACAAAAATTCAATGCTCTCATAATAAAACAGCCACTGCTATCACTAGAAAAGCAAAGACATCATAAATCAAATCATAGTAACTAATTTAGTTATTAACAAAATATTTGGGCCACTATCCTGGATAGAAGGTCCCCAAGGTTGGAAAACCTGTGTATGAAGATGTTTGTGGCAATGTAAGGCACCCACAAATCTAGATCTGTTGGATAATGCTATGTGGCCAATGCATCTCCAAGAGTAGGTGCTGCTGGCTAAAATTAGAAAAGTGGAGTTAGAGTGGTGGAAGATATGCTGTTTCAATGCATTCCCACAGGCAGACACCAGTGGAGGGCTCCTATTATAAACTGTTCACATGATTAAACAATGAATGCGCTGCCCCACCTTCAGGATGAGCCAACTCTGAAACACAATTTCTGCTGAGGTTGAGATTTGTATCCCTCCCTTTGAACACTACCTACTTCAATTTCCTTTTCCCTCAGGGTCCTAATTCACTGCTAATCTATTTTGTAAACAAAATGAGTCAAGTTCAGTCATGATGTAATTCCACTGATTTCAATAGATTTGCACCAGAGATTACTTTGGCCCACAAATCATAATTATCACATGCATTTTACTTACATTTTCAGTGATCCTACAGTTCATCAGATGGACTTCAGCCTTGTATGAAACTCATTAAAAAGTATTACACCTATACTAAAGCCATTTAAATTTCTGAAGATATCTATTATTTTTAAACTAGGAAAAATATAGTGAGGCAGGAGAGCCTTTATAATTTTTGGACTTCATACATTTGGTTGGTTTTGGCATCAAGTACCTTAGAACGTAACTGTCTATGAATCGTGCCTTTCACAATAATGAGATCATGCACTCATTCATAATCAAGTATCAAGTTGTTATAATATCAGTGGTACTCACTACTATTATATGATTTTAAGCTGCTAATGAAAATCTCTCACATATGTCCATAGGAATACATAGGAACAAAAGAGTTAAACTGTCAGTGAACGTGGTTTTAACATAAGGAAGCTTGTGAAAATAGGATAGAACGTGATGACACCACCAGAGACTGATGGTTTTCCATACACATTAAAATAATAATTCATTAAATAAGGAGGACTCATTAAAACATGCAAATCTTTGTTTGTTTTACCATAAAAATTTGATTTTTTTTTCTCTTAGACTTATTTTCTTCCAGGGACATTGGACCAGATCTATAAAGTTATTTAGCTGCCTAAATATGTATGTAAATACCTAATAAGATTATGTAGGCGTGTTTAACATTTTTACAAGGATAATTAGGCATCACCTAACCCTGCTCCACAAGCTTTTTTTCCTCAGGTGTCTATATTATACACCTTGGGCATATATAAGCATTTTGGGAGCACTTTACGTTGTGCTGGAATATTGTGATATGTGGCTATGCTCATAAGATTCCTGCTTTGCACTTAGGATCATTTGCAGTCCTTACTGTCAAAATATTTAGGACAATGTTCCGTCCATTTTTTAGCCCGGATGCCAGAACTAAAGCTCTTCAGCCCCTAATAATCATTTCTTAATGAGGAATGGACATGTCTTTTGCTCTGTCGTGGGCCTGAAACATAGGGCTTGTAAGGGATGGGGAAGGGGTTAGTGAACGGTTAATGGGGCAGCTAGAGTGGCTTGGAATAGAGTACAGGAAGACAGTGGGAAGATAGATAGGGTGGGACTAGGGCAGTTAGGTTGCAGAGCTGGGAAATTATGTTGTAATAGTTGGGTCTAAACATTTACCCTAATTGTGGGTTCAACTGTAAAAAGTATGTGAAAGTTCATAAGATGTCACAATAACCTATATTGACAAATGTTGATGGGAAAAGTTCAAAAAGAAGACAGAAAAACTAAATAGTGTGAACAAAAAGGCCTACTAATATAGTTCAAGAACTATGTTAAAATTATTCTTAGTAAAAATTAAAAATGTGAAATAAGACGTTAATTAACAGAAATTGGCATGTCAGTTATTAGGCCTAATTGGTGGACAACATGAGGGAATGAGCTATACCACCCATGTTTAAAGAAAGAGACTTTGGGGAAAAGTATAATAAATATTTTATTATTATTAATAATAATAATAATAATAATAATTAATAATGATAACAACAACATGTCCCTTGGACTGCGCTGCTTCCTGCAGCTCCCATTGGGCTGGAGCAGCGAACTGCAGCCAGCGGGAGCCATGATCGGCCGAACCTATGGACAGGACAGGTAAACAAACTGGCCTGGCCTGCCAAGGACTTTCCCTACACAAGCGGTGTCCCAACTTTGGGAAACACTGCACTAGTGGGATGAAATATGATTGGACTTTAAGAACAGCAGTTCTATCTCATCTCAACTAACTTATTCTTGTTTATCCAAAAGGATAGATATGAGCATCTTTCATAATATCTAAGACACTGTCAAACAAGGTTTTTGTGTTTTGTTTGTTTGTTTGTTTGTTTGTTTTGTTTGTTTTTTCCATTCTAAACCTCTCTGCAGATAAAGAGAAAAGAAAACAAGAGACACCTTTGAAATGAAAGACTAAAATGCTTTAACTGTTTTTCCTACTTTCCTTTATCTTTAACAAAAAGTTAAAAGGAATTCAATGGTGTGTTTGCCATGGTACCAAGTAGGCTGAAGTCTCTGTATACCAAAAGCCAGACTAATGTGATGGCTGTCTGCCATGCCGACCACCTATTTACGTATTTATGTATACGATATCCTAGGATTTTGTCATGACTCTTACAGCTGACCAATGTCTGGCTATCCACGTGCTTCATTGCTGACAAGTTCCTGGAAGGCTGGCTACACAAGAAAGAAATTCTCCCTCTCCTTCCTCTGAAACAAACCTGTATCCATATATCCTTTGAACTAAAACCATACCCCATTCTACCTCAAGCCCTCTCCCCTTTACTGCATTAACAGCCATATAAACTGATACATGTGTTCTCTTCTCAACTGACATTTTGCCCTCACAGGAGGCAGAGAATATCCCCCCTGACCTGACTCATGTTATTCCTTGTCCACCCTCACAGTATCTCCAGAATATGGTATAACACCTTTCAGGGATGGTCTAGATCAGGGTCGGCAACCTCTGGCATGCGGCTCACCAGGGTAAGCACCCTGGCGGGCCAGACCAGTTTGTTTATCTGCAATATCACCAGGTTCGGCTGACCACGGCTCCCACTGGCCGCTGTTTGCTGTCCCAGGCCAATGGGGGTGGTGGGAAGCATTGCGGCCAGCACATACCTTGGCCTGCAGTGCTTGCGGACGCCTCCATTGGCCTGGGACAGCAAATTGTGGCCAGAGGGTGCTGTGGTTGGCTGAATCTGCTGACGCAGCAGGTAAACAAACTGGCCTGGCCTGCCAGGGTGCTTACTCGGGAGAGCCGCCTGCCATGGTTGCTGACCCCGGTCTAGATAATACTTAGTCCCGCCATGAGTGCAGGGAACTGGACTTGATGACCTCTCGAGGTCCCTTCTAGTCCTACGGTTCTATAACTGTGCACATAAGTCCACCAGAAAACAATGAGAAAGCCATTGGTATATTCATTCTTCAGGTAACATGCTATAATATTGCCCTGGATGGATTATCAGGACATTTATGGCATGTTGTATTCTCCATAAGACAGTGCCATGTGGAATATTTCTCCCTGATGCAGAAGAATGAACCATTCCGCTATCCACCTACAGGAGATGGTCCATGAAACCATCCACATACAGAAGAGGCCTGTATAGTTTAGGACAGGCCACTGCAGGAAGCATTTCAGAATGAATGAGGCATCTGAAAGAGTGAGTTCAAAACATGAAACTAGAGTCTGGATGTTAAGGATTCATGCATTTTATATGAAATAAATAGGTGTGCTAGGGTAACAGTAAAAACAATTGAGGACCCTCAAATGGTAATTAGGGAGAAAGAAAACACTGCTCATAGGGTGGATGAGTGTTTTTGTTTTGTTTTGGTTTTTTGGTTTGATTTTTTGTTTTAATAATAATAGTTCTGAGCCTAACTATGGCTGTCTCCAAACATCCTGGACATTCCTTACTCTGCTGGTTCCTTGCCTAAGAAGCCACCTTGATCTGTGAAACCAGCTATGGTCTGACTGGTGATGACACAATTAAAGAAGAGGATCCATGTTGCTCGTCAGCTGCACCTGGAATATTGTAGCCAAAAGGCACCAGGCAGTTGTTGTTGCATAGTTTGTGTATGGGGGAGGAGAAGGGGATGAATTTGTTGTTTCAGAAGAGAAACAGGTACAGGAAGGAAATGATACATAGGACAAATGGATGTGGTGAAGGAAGCGTTATTTGGAAATGGATGAGGTATGAATTCAAGATAGGGGCATAGACCAGAGAGGGCAGAGGTTAGGATGGTAGTATGAAAGAGGGATATAGTAGCCTAAGGTCAGAAATAACCACCAATCATCCAGCCTGACCACAGGGTACGAATACCACCAACCACACACATGCTAAAATCAACAAACAGAATCAGACCAAAATATTACAGCCCTCAGGAGACTAAAATAGTGTGTACCATGTTGTGTATTTGGTTGTCATGGTTTTTGTTCCCATGGCAACTGAGTTAGATTATTAGGGGATAGCCTAGCCTGTTTCAGCCGGTGAGGTGAGCTCTGTGTGTGTAAATAAATGGTAGTTTTGTTAGCTGTCTGCTGTCTGGCCTCAAGTGATTTCTTCCTAAACCAGCTGCCCCAAGGATATAACAAGTGGCGACGATGGATGAGATTCCGGTGCTGCTCCAGTAACAGAAGGAAGTAGAAGTCAAGGTGAAAAAACAAAACAAAAAAAAAACTGCTTGTTTGCACTGACTGTGAAAGTGAAACTAAAAATCATGGCTGCTCTGACTAGGCCACTGGAACCTTTTGATAAGAATATAGAGCAGTGGCATGTGTATACTGAGCGTTTTGAGCTTTTTGTAATTGCAAATGACATTACAGAAGCGAAGAAGTTGCCAATATTCTTAAGTGTTGTAGGGGCTAAAACCTACTTCCTGCTATGCAGCTTACTACACCCTGTTAAGCCTAAGACTAAAACTTACAGTGACATTGTGGAAATCCTGGGTTCCCATTTTCCCCCAAAACCACTGGTAATTGCTGAAAGATATCGGTTCCACAAAAGAGACCAAAAAGAAGATGAAACAGTTGTACAATTTGTAGCAATTTTAAAAAAGCTAGAAGAACACTGTGAATTTAAGGAGATGTTAAATGATGCCCTGCGTGACAGGTTAGTGTGTGGCCTGCACAGTGAAGCTATACGGAAGCGCCTACTGACAGAGGCTCAGCTTACATTACAGAAGGCTGTTGATATTGCTGTCTCCATAGAACTGGCTACAAGGGAGGCACAATACATCGGTGCATCCCCTAGGGTGCAAAAAGTGTCACAAGAACCTACCCACAAAACTGTGCAGAGTCAGCAATGTTACCGCTGTGGTAAGCCAGGTCACCAGGCATCAGACTGCTGGTGTAAAGCCCTGGTGTGTCGACACTGTGGGAAAAAGGGACACATTGAGTGTGCCTGTAAACAAAAGAAAAAGAGGCCTGTGGTCTGGCCAACAAAAAGAGGAACCCTGCATACCCTAGAGCAGACCCAGGATGATCAAGGTGACAACCTCATTGCAAGCGGAAGTGCCACTGCATGTTTTGTCTTTGGCAGCGGGCTCACATGAATACTGGGTAACCCCGTTGTTGGACGGCAAACCTATACGCATAGAACTGGACCCTGGTGCAGCCGTCTCGCTGGTCTCCGAGACTGTGTATAAAGAAAAGCTACAGCATCTTCCGCTTAAGGCAACAAAAACTGTTCCGAAGACATATACAGGAGAAGCTGTGCCCATGTTGGGCACTATTGATGTTAAGGTGGAGCTCAATGGACAGGCTGCTAAATTGCCACTGTTTGTAGTGAGAGGTAATTACCCAGCCTTAATGGGTAGGTCTTGGCTTGGGAAGATTCAGCTGAACTGGGCAGAAGTGAACCGGATGACTAAAGAAGAAACCAGTCTAACCCCTATACTAAGGAAACATCCTGCTGTTTTTGGAGAGGATCTGGGAAGTATGAAGAGAATCACTATGACATTGAACATTCAACCTGACAGTCCACCAAAATATCTGAAAGCCCGAACTGTGCCATATGCCATCAGGCCAAAAGTTGAAGCAGACCTGGAGCGCCTGGTCACCAGTGGAGTCCTAATACCAGTTACCCATAGCTTATGGGCCACTCCTATCGTTCCAATAGTGAAGACAGATGGCTCCCTCCGGTTTTGTGGTGATTTTAAAGTCACTGTAACCCCTTGTTGTGTGCAGAGCAATACCCACTTCCCCGCATCGATGACCTCTTCGCAGGCCTGGCTGGGGGACAAAAGTTCAGTAAGATTGATCTAAGTCAAGCATATTTACAGATGCATGTCGATGAAAAGTCCCAAGAGCTGTTGACTATTGTGACTCATAAGGGACTTTATCAATACTGTCACCTACCCTTCGGAATAAGGTCTGCTCCAGCCCTGTTCCAGTGGGCTATGGACCAGATCTTGTGTGGCTTGTCAGGAGTTCAGTGCTATCTGGATGATATCCTGGTCACTGGAAGGAATGAAGAGGATCACTTAAAGAATTTAGAGGCTACCCTAAAAAGACTGGAAGAGTATGGCCTACGAGTTCGCAAAGACAAGCGTGAATTCTTCAAGCCCTCTGTTGAATATTTGGGACATTTCATTGATTCTGCAGGTCTTCATAAGGCCCCTGCAAAAGTTAAAGCTATTGTGGAGGCTCCCCCACCTCAAAATGTAAGCCAGCTGCACTCATTTCTAGGACTACTGAACTATTATGGAAAGTTCATCTCACAGTTAGCCACACTGCTAAAACCACTTCATGAGCTCCTTGGGCAGAACAAGGCCTGGAAGTGGACTGAAGCCTGTGATGTTGCATTTAACAAAGCTAAGGATGCATTGCTAAATTCTGAAGTTCTAACGCACTTTGATCCATCCTTAGCCCTATAATTGGCCTGCGATGCCTCCCCTTATGGAGTGGGAGCAGTCGTGTCACACATTATGCCTTCGGGAGAAGAGAGACCTATTGCTTTTGCTTCACGCACTCTAAGCAAAGCAGAAACTAACTACGCCCAAATCGAACATGAGGCATTAGGAATTGTTTTTGGAATTCGGAAGATTCATCAGTACCTGTTTGGGCAAAAGTTTACTCTTCTCACAGACCATCGACCTCTGACGTCAATTTTTGGACCCTACACAGGCATTCCCCCATTAGCTGCTAGTCGTATGCAACGTTGGGCATTGTTACTTTCAGCACACACATATGAAATCAAATATCGGAAATCCACTCTGCACAGCAATGCAGATGGCCTCTCAAGGTTGCCTTTGCCGGTCAAACATCAAGATAGTGCCCAAAAGGAAATCTTCTACTTTGAACAGGTAGAGAATACACCCATCACTGCTACTCAGATAAAGAAGGCAACTCGCGTTGACCCAGTATTGTCCCAAGTTATGGACCTGGTGATGCATGGAAAATCTCGACAAACCTCTCCGGTCTCACCCGACCTTGTTACCTACATGTCCAGGAGGACGGAGTTATCGGTCCAATCTGGTTGTTTGTTGTGGGGGAGACGTGTCATTATTTCACCACCACTGAGATCACAGATGTTAGAACAGCTCCATTCCGGTCATTGTGGAATAGTGCGCATGAAGGAAATTGCACGAAGTTATTTTTGGTGGCCTGGATTGGAGAATGCTATTGAAGACAAGGCAAAAGCTTGTATGTCATGTCAGGGTGTGAGGAATGCACCTCAGTGGGCGCCCCTACACCCATGACACTGCCCTGAAAACCCATGGCAACATATTCACATTGACTTCGCTGGCCCCCTTGAAGGAAGCATGTTTTTCGTGGCAGTAGATGCCCATTCTAAATGGCCAGAAGTCTCTGTAATGCAGTCCAGTACTGCAGAGAGTACTATCCAAAAACTACGGGGACTCTTTAGTCATTTCGGTCTGCCAGAACAACTTGTGAGCGACAACGGACCGCAGTTCATCTCTCAGGAGTTTCAAAATTTTATGAAGGCAAATGGGATACACCACATCACGTCAGCACTATATCATCCATCCACCAACGGATTAGCTGAAAGATTTGTGCAGACAATGAAACACGCTTTGAAATCAGCAAGGGGACAACACTCCATTCAAAAGAGTCTGGATACCTTCTTATTTTCGTACAGAAACATACCTCATGCTATGACCCAGGTATTCCCGGCCTTTCTAATAATGGGACGACAGCTGCGCACTTGCTTTGATCTTCTGAAACCTTCTGAACCCTGACAAATTGTGCAACATCAGCAGCAATATCAAGTCATCAGAAGGGCACCCAGAGCAAAAGACCAAACCTTTAGCCCGGGACAGCCAGTTTTGGCTCGGAATTATACTTCCAGAGCTAAATGGGTCCCTGCCACGATCATCACTCAAATAGGACCTGTTTCCTACACAGTCCGGACTGCAGAAAATCTTACCTGGCGACGAAATGTAGATCAGCTGTTGCCAGGTCATGCCAGTCCACAGGACACATCTGCAGTTGAGTGTTCTGACTTCACCTCCTCTGGTGAGACACTGAATCACGAATCACCTGTTTCTGACTGTTCTCCTTCATTACTGCCAGCGGCTGAGATAGCCCTTTGCCCAGCACGAGCTGATACCACCTTCTCACCTGCGGACCTTGAGTCCATGGTACTTTCAGGTGCAACAACACCAGGAGTTCACCGTAATCCACCTAGAGACAGAAGGCCTCCTCCTCGGCTGGATCTTTAGCTAGGGCGAACCCACAGCTATGGGGCAAAATAATCCCCAGGGTTTAGCCGGGAATGGAGGCAGTCTACCCTCCTTCTCTAGTCTAGTGTGTGTTTTATTTAGGGGATGTTCTTATTAGGGGGGGAGGAATATGTTGCGTATTTGGTTGTCATGGTTTTTGTTCCCATGGCAACTTAGTTAGATTATTAGGGGATAGCCTAGCCTGTTTTGACCGGTTAGGTGAGCTCTGTGTGTGTAAATAAATGGTAGTTTTGTTAGTTGTCTGCAGTCTGGCTCAAGTGATTTCTTCCTAAACCAGCTGCCCCAAGGATATAAGATACCACAGGCAGCAATTAGGACTGAGGTGCGCCAATGCCTGAAATCCCTGCAATGACAGGGAATATATTAAGTGAGATATAGCCAGATAATCCTGGCAAGCAACCTAAGTTTCACTCTCCAGAGGAAGGCAAAATCCCCCCAAAGCGACTGCCAAATCCTTCCCAACCCTTCCCAAACAAACAGTTAGATCCTGAGCATGTGAGCAAGAACTAGCCAACCAAGCCCAGAGAGAGAGAATTCTCAGTTCCATCTCCAGCTGTGGCTATCTCTGATGCTTCAGAGAAAGAAGACAAAAAGCCCCATTCCCCAAATACTTTGGGCAGGGCAGGGAATCCTTTCCTGACCCCTACTGGTGATTGACTGAAGCAGCGAAACATGAGATTTTAGAAATATAAGACTTAAACCAGAAGTGACCTGAGACTGCAGATCCCTGCTCCTCTCCACCACACGCAGATGAAAAAGTAAGATCAAAAGGGAACCCTCATATTAGATGTTGCTGTCACAACGTGTGGAATAATGAAAACTTCTGACACTGACATAGAATCTTAGCTTCTAAACACATAAATAAATGCATGTAAGTAGTTCCATTGAATTTAATGAGGCAACTTAATGTTCAGAGTGACTCATGC
The DNA here is from genome assembly GCF_003597395.2 of Chelonoidis abingdonii. Lineage (NCBI taxonomy): Eukaryota > Metazoa > Chordata > Testudines > Testudinidae > Chelonoidis > Chelonoidis abingdonii. The sequence goes on along the minus strand of NC_133769.1, from coordinate 281,927,473 downwards.
GCATAAGACTTTGTAGGTTTGGACCCATAGGGCCTAGTCTGGCAAGCTATCTGTCTGTGGCACTCCCTTTGATTTCAATGAGAGTATCATAAACTTAGAGTTTCAAAGAGAGAATATCCCTTATTTTCTTCATAGCCTTTTCTCATGTGAATTTACAGCTCCCTGGGATCCAAATGTGCAGACCCTAGTCAGGATGGTGATTATTAAAACTATGAGAAAGGTCTATTCCTTTGGCATATTTACTTCCAGTGAAATGATTCCTACTGCAATTTAAACAGCAAAGTGTGAAGAAATTACCCGTGCCTAGATCTGCAGAATAACCAGGTCAGAGAGAGATTCTTGGATACGGTATTGTTTTACGAATTTACAAAAATTGTTCTCTTGCGAGGCACCATATAAACAGTTCATTCTTTGACTGGACAATGTAGATATATATTGGAATTGGAAAAGGTTCAGAAAAGGGTAATAAAAATGATTAGGGGTATGGAACAGCTTCCATATAAGGAAAGATTAATCAGAATGTGACTTTTCGGTTTGGAAAAGAGATAACTAATGGGGGATATGATAGAGGTCTATAAAATCATGACTGGTGTGGTGAAAGTAAATAAGAAAGTGTTATTTACTTCTTTCTATAACACAAGAACTAGAAGTCACCAAACGAAATTAATAGGCAGTAGGTTAAAAACAAACAAAAGGAAATATTTTTTCAAACAATTCACAGTCAACCTGTGGAACTCCTTGCCAGAGGATGTTGTGAAGGCCAAGACTATAACAGGGTTCAAAAAAGAACTAGATATACCCATGGGGAAAAGTCTATCAATGACTATTAGCTAGGATGGGCAGGGATGATGTCCCTAATCTCACTTTTTCCAGAAGCTAAGAATTGGCAAAGGAAATGGGATCACTTCATGATTACCTGTTCTGTTCATTCCTTCTGGTACACTTGGTATTGGACACTCTGTCTGAAGATGAGATACTGGGCTAGATGGACCTTTGGTCTGACCCAGTCTGGCCCTTATGTTCTTAAAGAATGTAGGTATATTAACTGAATAAATAAATGGCTGAAGAGGTGTGAACAAAATGTTGATAATGCTAGGGTCACTATTGAAGGAAATCACTCATGGATACTTCAGAAATTGAAGTTATAGCTGTAATTGTTCAATTTATTGTATTGTATTCCCTAGAGTAAAGCTGAAAAACTGTGCTACATATACAATGTACTACTGTATATGGCACTGTGGGTTGGTTTAGCTTGTGTGCAGGCAAACCTTCAAAGTATTTGAGGCTTTTGGTGTATACAATCACTACGGTTCTTGGCCAGATCATCAGTGTTTCTGGGATTTACCATGTTAACTAGATATGATAGATTATAGATAGGAACCTACCTTATACAATGCATGGTTTAGTGGAGCTATGAGGTCATTTAGCGCACCTAAATATGCATTCCTGCATCTCCTTTTTACTGGCTTTCCAACATTTACGTTTTGGAAAATTATTGCCCCCTTTGTGTTGTTACTATGTATTTAGAACTTTAACTCAAACTGAAGTCTTTTGTCCTGAAGGATTAAATTTATATCCAGTTGTATTAATTGTATACCATTGGGGATGCAAGTAGTGTGGTACCCTCCAGTACAGAGTATCAGCAAGAGATTTTTACTGGGCATGGGGTACCGGAAAGACTTGCCGCTGCCCCTGGGCCTGTACTCTGCACCTTTAAGTAGCAGAACACAGCTAGGGAGGACATTCATTCTTTATATGGTTTTAACAGCACAATAAATATGCTAACAAACTTAAACAAAGGCTTTGTTTAAGTTTATTAGCATATTTATTGTGCTGTTACATTGGTCAGAGGTCCTCAAGGGGGTTGGGTGTGTGGGGGTACACGAAAGGTGTTTAAACAGTGTTTTTGATTCTGTTTCTCCCCATTGCTCTGAATTATCCATGACATCCATACTGCATCCCATAAAGTTCAATTCATTAGAGGAATATCTCTGCTTGCACTGACCAGAGGATGTTTGGATTCTGATGTCAGCCCAGTTCTGCAGCCTGATGGGAATCAGATGTTGTCCCCAGTGTACACAGAATTCTTCTTTGCAGCCAAAGTAGACTAACATGCATTTTGTTAAATCGAACTAGAACAGCAAAACAAAGAAAACTGATCTCTTGTTTTCCAGCTTTCTATGTGAGAGAACTATAAGTGAAGATTATAATGCCGGGCACTGACAGCCTTAAACCAGCCAGCTACATCAGGAATCTGCTAAGAACTTTGCTGAAAATATGTTCTTCATCTTAGCAATGGAGCTAAGATTTATCAAACGTTTGCCCACCTTTATTCAAATGATGCTCCTTCTGATTTGACATCTCAAGCATTGTCAGTTTCATCCAGAACAATTTACAAACTTGGAACCTAATCCTCTAAAATCTTAATTGGTTGATCAATCCCACTGAAGACAATGGGACTATTTGCATGACTACGGACCACTTTGTGGGCTGGTAAAAGTTTCAAGAGTCTGTTCCTATAAAGGAAGTTGAATCCCCCATTGAAATGCAATGTTTGGGTACAATACCATAAAGCAGTCTAGGTTACAGTCCTACTTAAAATTTGTCTTTTAATAAATCATACATATCCTAAAATGGCTCCTCACCAACTCCCATATTCCATATAAACAGATTGAATACTACGTATGTGGGGGGAAAGTGAGTAGTTAAGCATGTTGATGTTTGTATATACAAAGGAGCTATCAGAGGGGACGGGGAGACCGTGGGGGCCCTGGGCTGGGGATGAGGTGGAGAGGAGTCACATGGAGTGTCACAGGGGGAGGTCAAGTGCCCCCTTTTGTGTCCCTCCTATGAGTGCAGAACAAGCAAGAAATGATTTCTACTTGCAAAAATGCTGCCACGTATATAAAGTGTCACATCTATACATGATTAAACAGTCTAAAAGTATAGAAGTGAGTCTTGTTGGAAGGCAGATATTTGAAATGGTGGATTTGCTAATAAAGACCAATACACTTCAGTAGAGAAACATATTATATCTGCATGAAACTAAATGAATTATATATGAAACAGAAACTTAGGAAACAGCAGCCAAAACCGAATGAACATTAAAAAGGGCATCATGTGAAAATTACTTGGCAAGAAAGGTAAACAAAATAAGTCGAACAAATCAAAGTTGCTGATATCCTGAAGATTAAACAAACAACATAGAAGTGGGCTGGGATAACACATGAGAAGAAATGATGAAAGATGGGCCAATTGAAATAGCAGCTTTCAAACAACAACAAACCCTACATGCTGAAACTTAGTATGTGTGTTTAAAATTGGACTATATAATACTTAGCAATTCATGGGTGGGTTGTTACAGTCACAATCCAAAACACTGGAGTAATAATGTTTAAAGTTGGAGAGTTTTAGGGTGTTGATGCTCAATTCTGTGTTAGAAAGATGTATTTCTAGTCATTCTGGCTGAAAATATTCATGCATCTTCTGTCTTTGCAAATAACTAATGTGCTGTCTGTCCAGAGACCAGACAGGACTATTTTTTTTTCTAAATGGAGGTTAGACTAGATGACACTTGCGATCTCTTCTAACCCTGACATGCATCTGACGAAGTGGGTATTCACCCACAAAAGCTCATGCTCCAAAATGTCTTTTAGTCTATAAGGTGCCACGGGATTCTCTGCTGTTTCTTCTAACCCTGTGATTTTATACCAGGTGTACTTGGAGAAAGATTAATTAGATGGTTTTTGAGTTGTCCATTTCAGTTTTTTCTCTAGAAAACTGTTTTTTACCTCAGAAAAGACTAGAAATTAAAAGTCTCAAAATTATGCTGAAACACATTCTTTTTATTTCAGTTTCACACTTCATACTCTGAATTTATCCTAATAATGTGTGGAAAGGGAATGGAACAAAAAAGCAATATTAGAGCAGTTTTTCAGGGACTAATCCTTATTTGTATTAGTGTACTTATTTGTGTGCATTCAATGCAGAGTTGTAAGACTTCATACTCTGTGGCCTTATCTTTTGTGTGGTCATTTACACCAGTGCAAAGGTAAGTGCACAGTAGGCATAAAATGGCACAAAATCAGAATGGTGGTATTTTATGCTTACATTGCACTGGTATAAATGACTACACAATGTGCAGGCTAAAGAAGTATCAGACCCTAGTGAGACCAGAGATTTTGCCTCTGTTGCCCGAAATGCCTTACAACACTTTAAATTGGAAATTTGCAGAAAATCCTCAGGATGGGGTTTAAATTAGGAAAACATATAAACTGTTTAATTGGCCATAAAATGAGTGGTGATAATATTAGGACCCTTTGGAATGCTTAGAACAGTAATTAGTTTTAGGAATAAATCTTTAATTAAATAAAAATTAAGAATAGCTTAAATTAGAAAAATGTAGTAATGGAAGTTATTGAGTGATATATTATAGTGGGAGATCCCATTTCTAGTGCACACAGGGGTCCATTGCCTATGATGTAATGATTCAACTTCCTATGATGACATGTAAAAGCAGCAGAGAATCCTTTGGCACCTTATAGACTAACAGACGTTTTGGAGCGTGAGCTTTCGTGGGTGAATACCCACTTCGTCAGATATATGATATATGATGAAATGGTAAATTCCACTTCCTGTGGGGAATGACTCGGCAAAATTCCATAGAGATACATTGAATCCCATACATGGGCTTTCAAACAGGAAGTAGCTTGGGTTCATCGAAAGGTCAACTGAAAAACTCCATAAAAATCATTGATCCCATAGAAGTCTATGGGAGAAGGATGCATTGCTAGTTTTGGGAGGGGTAGCTCAGTGGTTTGAGCATTGGCCTGCTAAACCCAGGATTGTGAGTTCAATCGTTGAAGGGGCCATTTAGGAAACTGGTGTAAAAATCTGTCTGGGGATTGGTCCAGCTTTGAGTGGGGGGCTGGACTAGATGACCTCCTGAGGTCCCCTTCAACCCTAAAATTCTATGATTCTAGTACTTGTGACTAATTAACACATAATTAACATACACTAATCTCTGGAAGCTGATTAGCAGAACTTGGTGTAACATGTTGGTACATGACATGAATTAGCACGTGCAAATTGCTGATTAGCTATAATGTATTATCATAATTCAGCCAATGAGCTGTGAATGATATATTAAGGCAACAGCTGGCAGGCTAAATCTTGTAGGGGACAGGGACTTGAAGGAGAGCAGAACACTGCAGGACACCTGAAAGGAAGAAAATGCTCACAGAGCTGCGGAACCTGTTGGGTAAGAATTACAGCAGCAGAGTAGCTAGCTACCCACAGTCACAAGCATCGACAATGCTCGCTAGCCTCAGCCATTTGCTAGGGCCCATTTCTCTCAAAGCAGCCAGCAGTGGCACCACAAGCCACAGCAATGGCTTCCATGAGTAGCTAATGGCCTTTCAATCCTAGCCACCTCGCACGACAGCTGCAACCCACACTCGCTAGCACCGCTCCCAAGCAGCTCTTGCAGCAGCACTAACAGCAGTCCACCCAGGCTTCCAAGGTTGCCCTAGGCAACCACCATTTCTGCCACCCAGGCAGCAGGAGGCCAGCACAGAACCCACCTCAGCAGCAGCCAAGTATTCCATATCTGCTGCACCTCAGTGGAATCAGGCAGCCGCTTGAGCAGTAGCACAACATAGCCACTCCATGCCAGCAACCCACAAAACATGTCCCCAAGCACCAAGACAGAGCAGAAAGATCAAAGATGGTCTCAGAGAGATTAAAAGGAAGTTTCCTGTAAGCCTAATATTTCTGTCTTCCCATTTATTCCTGACATGTATGAGTTTCAAGTGTAAATAAAGTTGGATGCTTGTGGTCTGAGTGGATCTTTTCCTACCCATTTAGTAACTGCCAGGTCAGTGCTTACTAGATGGTTCGTTTTAAGTATTTAGTATTGAATGTTTAATTATTATATTGTTACATTCTTAATGGTTATATTGTTATAAGTTATAGTGTATTAAGTGAATGATTATAGTATTATACTCATAGAGTTAAACTGAAATTATTATTGTAGTGTTGTGTCTTTATTTGCTATGCCGCATCATTCTCCTTTTAACTGTAGCCCTATTTTATCTATCTCTATACTTTTTACTATAACCACTCACTTCTATATAAATATTACTTTTGTTTTCAAAGATTTACTGCTTGACTGTCTATTCTTGATTGGAGGGCTGTATCCTTGTCCTTCAAGGGGAAGTTAGCTAACTGCGGCTTTCCCTGGAAATTCCTTTAGGGCAGGCCACAACCTTAATTACCAGAGTAGATACATTAAAATTAAAGGTTTTAAATAAAAGCAGCATTTGTAGGCAACATCATTGGCTTAATATAATTAGTCTCAAATCTTCTGTTAACACTAGGTAAATAAGCTTCAGTCTATGCATTATTTAGTAACTCTTCAGTTTGAACCTTGGCTATTGTAGTGATTAGTCATCTAAGTAACAGAATACCTGATTCTGATGTGCATATTTAGGTTAAATAGTAATTTACACCACAAATATTCCCATTAAAATTAATGGGACTGATTGTGGAATATGATGCTATTCAATACAGGTAAAGCGGTCTATACTTACCATAGCCAGTATGTATAGTGCATCCCCTCAGCATGGATATTAACAGTAGCATTGCAGTGAGCCACTGCTTACGCAAGTAGAGTAAAGACACCTGAGTAAACCAGAACCTGAGGATATGCTATTTTTATCAGTGAAGTGTCCCCTGCCATCTCACCGCAAGAGCCTTACCCGGTTAGAATCATAAAATCATAGAATATTAGGGTTGGAAGAGACCTCAGGAAGTCATCTAGTCCAATCCCCTGCTCAAAGCAGGACCAATACCAAATAAATCATCCCAGCCAAGGCTGTGCCAAGCCAGACCTTTAAAACCTCTAAGGATGGAGATTCCTCCACCTCCCCAGGTAACCCATTCCAGTGCTTCACCATCCTCCTAGTGAAATAATGTTTCCTAATATCCAACCTAGACCTCCCCTACTGCAGCTTGAGATCATTGCTTCTTGTTCTGTCATCTGCCACCATTGAGAACAGCCTAGCTCCATCCTCTTTGGAACCCCCCTTCAGGTAGTTGAAGGCTGCTATCAAATCCCCCCTCACTCTTCTCTTCTGCAGACTAAATAACCCCAGTTCCCTCAGCCACTCCTCATAAGTCATGTACCCGAGCCCTCTAATCATTTTAATAGGCCTCCGCTGGACTCTCTCCAATTTGTCCACATCCCTTCTGTAGTGGGGGGACAAAAACTGGATGCAATACTCTAGGTGTAGCCTCACCAGTGTCAAATAGAGGGGAATAATCACTTTCCTCAATCTGGTGGCAATGCTCCTACAAATGCAGCACAATATGCCATTGGCCTTCCTGGCAACAAGGGCACACTGCTGACTCATATCCAGCTTCTCATCCACTGTAATCTTCAGGTCCTTTTCTGCAGAATTGCTGCTTAGCCAGTCGGTCCCAGCCTGGAGCGATGCATGGGATTCATTCTTCCTAAGTGTAGGACTCTGCACTTGTCCTTGTTGAACCTCATCAGAATTCTTTTGGCCCAATCTTCAAATTTTTCTAGGTCACTCTAGACCCTATTCCTACCCTCCAGCATATCTACCTCTTCCCTCAGTTTAGTGTCATCTGCAAACTTGCTGAGGGTGCAATTCATCCCATCATCCAGATAATTAATAAAGATGTTGAACAAAACCAGCCCCAGGACTGACCCCTGTGGCATTCAGCTTGATATTAGCTGCCAACTACACATCGAGCCTTTGATCACTACTCATTGAGCCCAACAATCTAGCCAGCTTTCTATGCATCTTATAGTCCATTCATCCAATCCATACTTCTTTAACTTGCTGGCAAGAATACTGTGGGAGACTGTATCAAAAGTCTTGCTAAAGACAAGATATATTACATCTACCCCTTTCCCCATATCCATAGAGCCAATTATTTCATCACAGAAGGAAATCAGATAGGTCAGGCAGGACTTGCCCTTGGTGAATCCATGTTCACTGTTCCTGATCACCTTCGTCTCCTCCAAGTTCTTCAAAATGGATTCCTTGAATACTTGCTCTATGATTTTGCCGGGGACTGAAGTGAGGCTTCTCTTTCTTCTCTGTTTTAAATATGGACACTATATTTGCCTTTTTCCAATTATCTGGGATCTTCCCCAGTGGCCACAAGGGGAGATAATGATCAATGGCTCTGCATTCACATCAGCCAACTCCCTCAGCACCCTTGGATGCATTAGATATGGATCCATGGACTTGTGCTTTTCTAAATAGTCCTTAATCTGCTCTTTCACTACTGAGGGCTGCTCATCTCCTCCCAATACTATGTTGCATGCTGCAGCAGCCTGGAAGCAGCCTTGTCTGTGAAGACCGTGGCAAAAAAAGCCTTGAATACTTCAGCTTTTTCCACATTATCTGTCATTATGTTGCCTGACCTTCTTGTTGCTAACATACTGTCAAGATTCCTTCCCCACTCTGAACTTTAGGGTACAGATGTGGGGACCTGGATAAACACTTCTAAGCTTAATTACTAGGTTAGATCTGGTATCGCTGCCACCACCCAGTTCCTCAATCTGGGACACCCCCTTTCCTCCCAAAACCTTCCCCTTCCAGGGCAGCCTTGAGAGACATTTTCACCAAGTTCCTGGTGAACACCGATCCAACCCCTTGGAACTTAATACAAGGAGAATTTAACCATCCCTCCTCCTTTCCCCCCACCAACTTCTGGTGGATCCAGATCCCCCCCTTGGATCTAAAAACAAGGAAAAATCAATCAGGTATTAAGAAAAAGGCTTTTAATTAAAGAACAGAAAGGTAAAAGAAAATCCTCTGGGAGAGATTAGCGTACCAGCTACTCTCACAGACAACAAATTCAAAACACAGAGGATGTTCCCCTGGGCACAAATTTACTTACACAAAAAAATACCCAAATACCCAATTTTTGATAATTCCCTTAATGGTACCAAGACAAATTACAAAGAAAATAAACATAAACCTATTTATCCCTTTCTAAAACTTACTTCTCTGATAAGGGGCTGGTTTCTTGATCTTTTTCACTCCGACTGAAACTGAAACTCAAAACAAAGGAAAAACTTCCCTTCTTCCTTTTGAAACATCTTGTTCCCCCATTGGTTCCTCTGGTCAGGCGTTAGCTAGGCTAGGTGAACTTTTTAACCCTTTACAGGTAAGAGAGGCATTAACCCTTAACCATCTGTTTCTGACACATACCTTTAGAACCCTTCCTGTTACCCTTCACATCCCTTACTAGCTGCAACTCCAATTGTGTCTTGGCCTTCCTGATTACACCCCTGCATGTGCTAGCAATATTTTTATACTCCTCCTTTGTCATCTGTCCAAATTTCCACTTCTTGTAAGCTTCCTTTTTAAGTTTAAGCTCACCAAAGATTTCACTGTTAAGCCAACTGGTCGCCTGCCATATTTACTATTCTTTCTACACATTGGGATGGTTCGTTCCTGTGCCCTAAATAAGACTTTAAAATACAGTCAGCTCTTCTGAACTTCTTACCTCCTCATATTAGCTTCCCAGGGGATCCTGCCTATCAGTTCCCTAAAGGTGTCAAAATCTGCTTTTCTGAAGTCCAGAGTCCATAATTTGCTAGTCTCCTTTCTTCCTGTCAGGATCCTGAACTCAGCCATCTCATGATAACTGCTGCCTAGGTTGCCACGCACTTCTACTTCCACTACCAATTCTTCCTGTTTGTAAGCAGCAGATCAAGAGAAGCATGGCCCCTAATCGGTTCCTCTAGGTTTTGTACCAGGAAGTTGTCTCCAGTACTCTCCAAAAACATCCTGGATTGTGCGTGCACTGCTGTATTGTTTTCCCAGGAGATGTCAGGGTAATTGAAGTCCCCATTAGAACCAGCGTCTGTGATCTGGAAACTTCAATTAGTTGTCCGAAGAAAGTGTCATCTACCTCATCCTTCTGATTTAGTGATCTATAGCACACATCCACCATGACATCACCCTTTTTGCTCTCGCCTCTAAACTTAACCCAAAGACTCTCAACAGACTTTTCTCCAGTTTCAAACTGGATCTCTGAGCAATCACACTGCTCTCTTTCATATAGTGCAACTCCTCCACCTTTCCTCCTATACCAGCCCTTCCTGAATAGTTAATACCCATCCATCACAGTGCTCCAGTCATGTAAACTGTCCCACAAAGTTTCTGTTATTCAAATCACGTCATAGTTCCTTGGTTGTTCCAGGACTTCCAATTCTTCCTGCTTCTTTCCCAGGCTTCTTGCATTCGTGTACAGGCACTAAAGATAACTAGCCAATTGCCCTACTTTCTCAGTATGAATCAGGAGGCTTCCCATGTTGAACCCTCCTCTTTGTTTCTCCTCCTGTTATCCCACTCCCCCACTTACCTCTGGGCTTAGTTCACTACCCCCCAGAGAACCTAGTATAAAGCCCTCCTCGCTAAGTTAACAAGCCTGCCTGCAAAGATGCTCTTCCCTCTCCTTGTTAGGTGGGTCCCATCTCTTCCTAGCAATCCTTCTTCCTGGAACAGCATCCCACAGCCGAAGAATCCAAAACCCTCTCTCCAACACCACCTGTATAACCACACATCCATCTCCACAATTCAACAGTCCTTATCTGGGTTTTTTCCTTCAACAGGGAGGATGGACGAAAAAATGCCTTGCACTTCAAACTCCTTTATCCTTCTTGCCAAAGCACATAGTCTGCAGTGATACACTCAAGGTCATTCTTGGCAGTATCATTGGTGCCCAAATGGAGAAGTAGGAAGGGGTAGGGGTCTGAGGGCTTGATCAGTCTCAGCAAACACTCTGTCACATCCTGGATTTTAGCTCCAGGCAAGCAGCACACTTCTCGAATCTCCCGGTCTGGCTGGCAGATGAATGACTCCATCTCCCTTAGAAGGGAGTCCCTGACCACCAGAACCCATCTCCTCCTCTTGGGAGTGGTGGTCTTGGAACCCCTATCCCTAGGACAATGCATCCCATGTGTTCCAGATGATGGGGTCTCCCTCTGATACCTTCCCTCAGAGAGATCTTCCAAATCCTTTCTCTGCAGTAGTACCTGTGCAGAGAGCCTGAAAATGGTTTTGTACCTCTATCTGCATTGAGGGCACATAGATTCTCCTCTTTCTTCCTCTGGAGGTCACATGCTGCTAATATTCTTCCCTGCTCTGCACTGCACTCTCTGAATCTTCAGCACATTTTGCTTCCAGAACCAAACACTGATTTCTATCCAGAAAAAGTTCATTTCCTCTGATGTAACACGGGGTTGATACTTGGTTCTCTAGTCCTCTAACCTTCTCTTCCAATATGCAGAACAGCTTGCACGTCATACAGATGAAGTTGCATCTGTCCTCTGGGAGAAAGACAAATATAGCTCACGGAGAGGGATAGCTCAGTGGTTTGAGCATTTGCCTGTTAAACCCAGGGTTGAGAGCTCAATCTGTGAGGGGACCATTTAGGGATCTAGAGCAAAAAAGTGTCTGGGGATTGGTCCTGCTTTGAGCAGTGGGTTGAACTAGATGATCTCCTGAAGTCCCTTCCAACCCTGTGATTCTATGAAATTCTGAGCAGGTCACAACAACTGATTGCTTGTTATTCATGTCTCCCTTCTGAGAGGCTCTTCAGATGATGTATGTACTACTCACAGGAGGCTGAAAGGCAAAAACACCCTGTGCAAACTCCATCTCCTCTGCTGCTCACTCAGTTCACAACTGGCTGCCTTTTTATGAGGCTGCTGGGTCAAAGCAGGTGGCCCAGCTCAAAGCCTTCCCTCCAATCAACCACTCAAGGCCCGCCTGGAACAAAGCACTCCTAATTCACACTATTCAAACAAACAAGCACTGGGTCAGTTCAGTGAAAAGGCTCTGGCAGGGGACATATCTATAAGTTTCTGATTATTTTTTTCACCATTCAATCAAGTCTATGAGTGGTAAAGTGGTTGATTTATATAGTATAGTAACAGTTTCTTTCATCAATTGCAAATAGATTATTTAAGAGTTTATATAAGAACTCTGCCATGGATGCCTCAAAGAGAAGATCTGGGGACCCTGTAGAGGAGTGGTCAGCAACCTCTGGCACCAGTAACTTCTGGTAAGCACCCTGGCAGGCCGGACCAGTTCGTTTTAGTGCCGAGTCAGCAGGTTTGGCCAACCACAGTTCCCACTGGCCGCAGTTTGCCGTCCCAGACTAATGCGGTCGGCGGGAAGCGCCATGGGCGAGGGCTGTGCTGGCTGCTGCTTCGCACTGCTCCCATTGGCCTGGGACGGCGAACCGCGGCCAGTGGGAGCCACAATCAGCTGAACCTGCTGATGCAGCAGGTAAACAAACTGGCCCAGCCCGCTAGAGTCCTTACCCTGGTGAGCCGCATGCCAGAGGTTGCCGACCTCTGCTGCAGAGGAGCCAGGAAATGTGGAATCCCATGGATTTCTGCCTCTCTTTTCTTTCAGAGGCTATTCTGCCAGTGGCAAAGTCCCCATGTAGCTGTTCAATTGGAGTTAATGATGACCAGTTGATGATAAGCATGACTACATTTCCAATGAGAAATCTGAGGCTATTGGATTTTAGTGCGGTTGAAAAAGATAACCCATGTGCCATCTTGTCCCAGGTATTTCAACGCTATGAAGCTGTATCAGATAGGTTTATGAGTCCCAGAGAGTTGGGGAAGATACTACAGACATGGCATTCCCTCTCCCTCCAGGACAGCTTTGCAGGAGCAGGATTCCTGCTCGCCTCATAAGCGGAGAAAAGAGACGGGACCGGTAGTAAATTTTTTCATTTTCACAGGAAAGGGGACATCAGTAATGAACAATTTTAAAATTTACTGAAATGTAAAGCAATGTTTTTAGATGTGACCAAAAATAAAATAATAATATTCTCACATATCTCTTGTACCTAGGCTAAATAGAAATTGTTGGGCGGGAGAGGGGGAGAGACAAGATGAACTTCGATTAAAAAACAGGAAAATACATGTGTTAAAATGTTCTGTTGAGTTATAGCTGTCTCCTATATATTACAAAAATGTTTTAGGCAAATTCTTCCAAATATGAATAGAGATATTGTGCCCTTAGGGTGACCAGATGTCTCGATTTTATAGGGAGAGTCCCAATATTTGGGGATTTTTTTTTATATGGACTCCTATTACCCCTCCACCCTGTCCTGATTTTTCTCATGTGCTTTCTGGTCACCCTATGTAGCCTTAAAATGAAAGGCTGTGGGAACATAAACCCCAACTAAAACAGTAAATGTTCTGAAGAGGTTTATTTTCCTTCAGCTGTTTTTCAAAATTTGTAAAAATCCACAGGGAAAATACAGAGAACCTTATTCTCTGCAGTTTTGCACCTTGTGTAATTATTTACATCTGTGTAAAGTATGTGTAAATTATATCATCTGTTTTGCAAGTGCATATATAACTATACAAGGTGCGAGGCAGCAGAGAATCTGGCTCAAAATATAGTTGTCTGGCTATACTGAAAAAAGGACAGGAGGCATTTGACATAGGTTTACTTAGGCCACAACATTATTATTACATGTCTGGGACTACCTGGCACATAAAAGTGTACAGTGCAGGTAATCCCATGTTTATTCTGAAAAGCCCCCCAGGTAATTAACCAGTTCTCCCTTTTTTTCCATCTAGGTCCCTCCATTAAAACCATTGCCAGGACCTTTAAGAATGGGGGTTGGCTCCCTGCCATACCAATCATACGAATCCCCAATTGCACTCCATTCATTCTTTTAATGACCACCTCTTTTTAAGTCCTTTACCAAGCCATTTATCCAGTCACTGTATACCTTTCCTATGGAGTACCTGCACTGGACATCTGCCACAAGGAGGTGCCAGCAATTAGGTTGGCTGCCTCCCTCCCAAACTCAGTTGGGTTCCCAGACATCTTTTTCTTACCTCCTTTTATACTGGCCAAAACAAATGGGTTCCAAAGCTTCACAGGGAATCCCATACTCCCCGAAAAAAATTGATGCCCCAGATGCCCAAATTGCTGAGCCTTTTATGACCCCAAGGGACTTTGCCATCCCTGTTAGAATGTGTCAAGCCTTGTCCACTCAGGTGGCGCTCTACAGCTCTCAGCCAGACACTGCATGAATGCATGTTCGACAACACAGATCTGCATCAAGTCCCTTCTTGTACTGGGCAGTAATTGAACTTCTTTACACATTCCCAAATAGTGTTCACCAACGTGTGCCACATTATGACTGCTTATGGGCCCCTCAGCACACAGGAGTGGCATGAGCTTGTCCAATAACATGCTTCTCCTTCCATGCCAACACAGCCATACCCCAGCACTGGACCCCAGTTGCCAACACTTAAGGCCACCAAGATGTCTGGCTATGTGCCTAAAAAAGACAATCCTTTACCCACAGATTCACACCACCGCCTGCATGGCCAGTCTACCAATATCTGGAATGGAATAACAACACATTAATGGTGACTGACCACCGGAAGTTGCTCACCATATTGTATGCTTCAAATGCCAATGCCCAATTGCCAGAATTGCCTATGCCCCTGTACCCAGCTGCACCACTGCTATTGTGGCCCCTGATTGCAGATGACTGAAAACCACATTCCATAAGGCAGAACCAAGCTTCCAGCCTTTTTGGAAGATAGCAAATGCTGCCCAGTCTCCTTGATCAGCCGTTGACCATCACAAGTTTAATATCCTTGCTTGCCCCTCCTGGTGTACATCATCCAGTTCCATGCCCCCCTCAACAGTGCCCCTACATAACCCTCACTAATTCCAAAAGTACCAAAACTGCTTTTAAGAATGCTGCTCTGAGCAAGGCCATTTAGATTCCTGAGAATGTTAGCTGTGATGTGCCAGTATGAGTGCTGCATAAGCCATTGTAATACAACCACTCTGCCAGCAACCTTTGAATTAAGACTGCTGTGTGGATATGGATAACCATTTAGCCCCACTGACAAATGTAACCATTTAGCCCACTGACAAATGTAACAGCCGGGAGGCAATTCCAAAATTGAGGATGCCGGTTGACAGGTTACCCATGACCCTGCGTACCCAGCTGTACCCCGTGTACTGCTCTGTAATGGGCCATTCAGTGACCAGCCTTACCACTCCTCTATTTGCATGAATTTGTTAAGATTTGTCCCATAGCTCTGCCACGTGTAAGGAGACAGTGGATCTCCATGCTATAATGCTAACCATCCTACCCTCAGATTCCAGGTAGCTAGCAGAATTCACTCAAATGTACACCCATCTGCCTTATTAAGGTACTCCCAAATGAGCAACCTTACCATCTGCAGCTGAACTGGAAATGGTGCCCTTACCAGCCTGTGGGTGGCACTTGATTTAACCCTTATGCTGGTTCCCCTTTGGACCCTTTCCTTAAGGCTGTGGCATGAACATGCTGCATGTGTCCCAAAACATAACCCGCAAATAGGCCCTCCCTGATGGATGTGTACATGTTTCCGAAGCCTGCACCCAATGCCACATGCATTTGTTGCTGCCTTGACACACCTCTGCTTTCAGCGTTGCCCTCATGATTTGTAATCAGTTGGGACAGACATCAATGCTCCGGGGATCCTTTATACTTTGGAAACCCCGAATGCTGTGAAGACAACCTTAGAAACAACAGTCATAACCACTTGCATGAAAATTCCTGCTGACTGAGGTAGATGTTTGCTTCCCTTGGAGTCCCTCAAGCCATGAACATGGGGAGGCAGGGGGAGGACTCCCTTTGTTAATGAAACAGAAAATGCCCAGGGCCAATCCACCCCTGGCCTAGCACCAGCCTCATGCCCCAATTGCATGGCTACTATCCCTAACTGCCACCGACTCCCCCAACATATGCCCTGTGCAGCCTTTGAATCCCCCAGCTTCTCCCAGTGCTAGTGATCAGCCTGACTGAAAAGGGAGAAGTGAAAATTCCCTGGGTGTGCCCCAAAGAAAAAACCTGAACCAGCCCCTAACCTAATTATCACAGCTCAGTTATTATAGGGAGGAGGGGCATTTTGCTGTGCCCCTTCTCATCCCGCTACCTATACCCCTGGCTAGTCTGCAGAGATGAAAGTAATTTACAGGACTTACTGGTACTGCTGGAGTCCTGAGGGGGGCATGGCCTCATCCGGAAGAGGTGTGGCCTCTCAAGATTTAAAGGCCCTGGGGAACCAGCTGTGGCTGGGAGACCCAGGGCCTTTAAATCAACCAGGGGCTCTCAGCTGCAGAGGTGGCTGGGTGCCCTCCGGGGCTCAGGGACAAATTAAAGGGCCTGGGGCTCTG
Source organism: Chelonoidis abingdonii (assembly GCF_003597395.2). NCBI lineage: Eukaryota > Metazoa > Chordata > Testudines > Testudinidae > Chelonoidis > Chelonoidis abingdonii. The sequence goes on along the minus strand of NC_133769.1, from coordinate 281,911,202 downwards.
GCCGCTGGGGGAACCCCAAGCTTTGCAGGGCTGGGGCAGGGATTTAAAGGGCCCAGAGCTCCTGCCACTGAGGGAAGCCCGCAGCCCTTTAAATCCTGGCCCCAGCCCTGCCGCCAGAGCTGTGGCCAGGATTCAAAGGGCTCTGGGATGCCCGCAGCAGCAGGGAGCTCTGAGCCCTTTCAATCTCTGCCGTGGAAGTTGATGCGGTCCAGCACGAAGTACTGGCTCTTGCTGGTATGCCGGACCGGACCAGCTTACTTTCACCTCTGACTGTATGTATGTGTCACAAAGAATGCAGATGCAGCCTGCCACCGACCAGCAGCAACCCCAGCAACCGGACCCTGTGGGCTGCAGCCTGTAGAGAGCCAGCAGGTGTCGCTGGGCTGGGTCTGCCAAGGAGTAAGTAACCAAGGTAAAAACCACAGCCAGCCAGCCAGCCAGGGAGGAAGCCAGGGGCCGGGGCGGGGGGGAAGTCAGGGGTGAATGAAGAACAACTGGAATAGCCTTCATGAAATATACAAGATATTTAGAGAAAGTTTTGTCAATTTCAGCCTCTGCACTCTGCAGGCAGGACAAAACAAAAAGAGATCTGAGATTACACCTAATGTCCTAAGGACATTTCAGGTGTTTAAATCAATATATAAAGAGGGTGGATTGGAATGAAAACTACTATTTCTTTCAAAGGAGGCACAATAATTTCCCTGAATGTTGAATTTTCTCCTGCAGTCCGTTTGTGGTTTTGTCTATGGGGGCTATGAATCTTTAGTTGCTTTAGCAAAATTTCTTTGCTCAAAATAAACCCTAATCATCATGACACATCTTTTTACCATGTTCTCTATGTTTTTTGTGTTGTTTTTTTTAAACAGTAACATTTTAAAGAGGATCTGCAAGTAGTTTGGACATCACAACCATGATCCTCTGCTGGGGAGGGAATGGGATAGATCTGAACTTGGAAATGGTTCCTGATTTTGATTGTGTTTAGGAGATCCCCTTATCCCAGGGGCAGAAAAAAACTGCCCTTGCCATGGTCACACACACCCAACCACAACTGGGACTGAAATTAACGAGGATGCCAGAAATGGCATCTATCCCTGGGCACTGAACTGTACAGGGAACAGCTGAGTTTAAACTGTTCTTTTGCAGGCAGCAGCAGCAGGCATCTCAGCCAGTGTCCCTACTGCAAGTTAGAGCTTAGAGGAGAACCCCTGCTGGGGGTGCAGGGCGGAGGAATGCAGAGCCTTGTCTGCAGCCTGGCTGGAGGAGGTGGAGGAAGGAGCCAAGAAACCAATGTGACAGTGAGTTTTCCTCTTCCACCTGCTTTTATTAGCTTGGGATTTAAACTGTGCAGCCAAATGCTTGTATATGTTATGTATATTAGTATTGGAGAGATCCCATCATCCCGGGGGCAGAAAAGGACTGCCCTGCCCTGGACAAACACACCCTCCCTTCGACCTCCTCCCCCCAGCAACTGTGAGTGAAATTAACAAGGATGCCAGAAACCTAGTCCTCGGGGCTGAACCATGAGGGAACAGCTGAGTTTAATCTATTTTTATGCAGGGAGAAGACTTCTCTCTCCCTCCCTCAGTCAGTCTCCTTTTCTTACCAGTCCTCCGTACCGGCCCATACCTGCTTGCTTTCACCTCTGTTAGGGCTTGGCTACACTCAAAACTCCAAAGTGCTGCCACGGGAGCTGCCTCCACAGGGAGCTGAGCCGAGCAAAATTGCCCCATGTCATTCCCTGATCTTAGCAGGGAAATTTGAAGCCTGATTTACTAATGCCTTTACCCACAGCACAGCTGGGGCAGGAGGGTGGGAGGAACAGGGAGGGCACTTTCTGTCCTTGTGTCCCTACCAGGGATTGAATGGGACTCCAGGCTGCTTCACTAGCCATATCATCCTCCCCTTGTGGACCTACTCTCCCATGCCTGCTTCACCCTATCTGGGGCCAGAGGAAGGGAGGAATTGCTCCCCTTCCCTCTTTCTTACTGTTATGCTTCCATGTGGAGCCATGCAGCTGAGAGGTGCTGAAGTGCTGTGTTCCCTCCTCAGGCTTCAAATTGCTTCCTGTAAAAGGGAGCTTCAGGCACAGGGCTGCCCCTTTTAAACCCTGCATTCCTCGGGTATGTGGCAAATTGCCGGTACTGTTCTGCTGGGTCTCGCGCTTTCTCTTCTCTGGGGTAGGTTCAGGGCGCTATTGCTTGCCTCTGAACCAGTTCTTAATCACTCCCCTAGTGTCCTTGGAGGAGGGGAGTGGAGAGGGAGGGACCTGGCCCCGCCCTCTACTCCAGGTCCCAACCCAGGGGCCCTGGGGTTGTGGTGAACCACTTGACTAGCGGTTTCTTCCCCTGGGTTACTTCCCTCTC
>NC_133769.1:281810122-281899166 GCF_003597395.2 Chelonoidis abingdonii | reverse complement strand
GTCAGCGACCACTCTATCCGCTTTTGCAACAGTTTTTAACCCCCCCCCCAAAAAAAAACCCAACAACACTGGTCCCTTCATTCAGCCAGCCAGCCAAATATCTCCTCTCCCCACTTAAAGGTTCAGGACAATCATTCTGGCACTTCCAATAGACTATGATGATCCAGTAACAAAATTCAACTTTATATGTTATGAACCATTAAACTATTTACCAAAAAGGCTCCATTGCACTGAATGGAATTAATGCAAAATTGTATAAATATGCTGCATCTGTGGTTTGAATCCCATTTCACACATAATAAACCTGATCCTACATACCCGTTACTTTCCCTCAGCAGAAAGAGGCTAAAATTATACCCATATTTACAGAAGTTTTAGCAATAGATCCTCATAATCGCAGACTAGTATTGGTTCTGCCTGAGGTTGCAAAGCTCATTGAGCAAGTCATACACAAACTGTTTTATAATCCACATATTAATGAAAGTTAGGAAGTTTTGATTTCACTGTAAAGACTCCATTACTATAGCAATCCTGAGGTTTACCCATCTCATCTTACAAAAGCACTGACACAGTTCAATATGTATTTTATGTCAAGCTGTTCTGAGCTCTAACCCAACATTTTTCATATGGTGCATAGTATTATATTTTGCAACAAACTAACTCCATAGATGCTGTCTACCAGCATCATGTTGGACATATTTTTCAAAATTGATCCTCGATGTTTTTTAAAGCATTGTTTAACTTAGTTCCTTGGGCAATGCTCTAGGTTTATTATTCACCTAGAGCCAAACCTCCAAAAAACTGCTGGCAGGTAGTGTTTACTGAAGCACATGCATTTGTGCAAGTGGGATTATTGACATTAATGTATGGTAATAAGCATTTTGTAGGATCAGGCCACTAGTATTATATAATTACCCTCAAATATGTTCACACTTAGTCATGAATAATGAATTCTAGTATAAAATCCTGGTCTTTCTGAAGTCAATGGGAGTTTTTCCATAGACTTCAATGGGACCAGGTTTTCACTCTTTGTATTTAGAATACATTTAAGTGGATCGTGTTAAATTTTTTTCAGATTGATATTGCCCCTTCAGGATCAAAACCTATCTTTCTTTAAGATTCATGTTGCAAAGTCAAAAACTCAGTCAAGATAGAAAATGCCAGAATTAAGGTTGCCTGTGCAACCGTTATATGGCCCATTTGGGTGTGTATGCATTATGATTGTGACATTATCCAGGGTACAATCTGAACTGTTGAACATCCATGTTCCCTCAATTTTTCAACCTGGGGTGCCTTTTACACTACTTCATTATGAGAGCAACCACTCCTGGTCAGCTCACACACAGCCTCTCACATGTAAATCACTTCCAGCTATCCAGTATGATTGCTATCACCAGCCTCTCATTAATTATATGGCAGAGCAACACCAGCAAACTCCAAGTTCTGGACTTTCCTCCAGAAATGTGAGTCTTGAATAGCACCCTCCTGGATAATACAAGCTCATATTAAGTTTGCCATTTCATTAACAGAAAATTATATGAGCAAATCCTGTTATACCAAATTAAGTTTCCCAAACACTTCATTCCAAGTGCAATGGTTTAGATAAAACAATAAAACAAGTTTATTAACTACAGAAAGATAGATTTTAAGTGATTACCCGGAAGGAAGCATAAAATAAGAATTTGATTGCAAAGAAACAAAAGGTAAAAACAACTAATACCTAACTTAACAAGCTAAGTGAATTCAAAGAAAAAGTTTATCTCTCCACATACTTCAGCAGTCTCACTTACTGGATTCCTTTCAGATATGACACTTCCCCCAGTTTAAAGTTACTTTCCTTGTCCTTCAGGTGTTGTTAATGCTGTAGACAGAGAGAAAGGGATGAGTTTTTTTGAGTGTCTATTCCGCTTTCTTATAGTTTTCTTTTACTTTGAAAATTATCTCCAGCTGATGTTCAGAAGACAGAAAGTCTGTGGGGACGGGAACTTCCAGCTGTCTCTTAGGCCACATCTACACTATCTGCTGCATTGGCGGGTAGTAATCGATCTATTGAGGGTCAATTTATTGTGTCTCATCTTGACGCCTGTACTCCACCTCAGCAGGAGGAGTAAGTAAAGTCAATAGGGGAGCCGCGGCAGTCGACTTGCCGCCGTGAGGATAGCCAGGTAAGTCAAACTAAGATCCTTTAACTTCAGCTACATGAATAGCTTTCTTGCTCACACCTTTTTTCTATCAAAGAATGGCTACCTGACCTGGTGATAATCCATTTGGCCTTGTATCAGAGGGGTAGCCATGTTAGTCTGGATCTGTAAAAGCAGCAAAGAGTCCTGTGGCACCTTATAGACTAACAGACATATTGGAGCATGAGCTTTCATGGGTGAATACTCACTTTGTCAGATGCATGATCTTGTCGATACCTGGCTGAGGTGTTGGTTTGCTTTTTGTTTCTGATTTGTGGATGTTTTTGCAGACTTGTCTCAGTATATCATACAGTCGAATCTTACAATTTGACATATAATGTTGCCACAAACATTTTGTCAGGACAATAATGATCAGAAAATTATGAGTTTTCAAATGAAACCTCACAAGGCATATTTTGTTCACATGGTATTTATTATTTTGTTATTCCATGAAAAACTGATATTTCAATATTTTATCCCAGTTTGGGATGTAAACAAATGTTGAAATATTGGCATTTTCTGTGGGAAGGAAATTCAATTTTTATTCACTAATAATTACAATCATATATGTATGTAATAGGAATATCATCATATAAAATATATATTTAGTCTAGGATTTTCTTTGATGTCTTGAGGATTTAGACACAGATGCTAATGAAGTTAATGTAAACCCCTTATGTTGCATTGGAAATATCAGCCTCAAAATTCAGAATTTTCAATAGATTTATTCAAACTGTAACATAAAGCAGCATGAAGTAGTATAAAGCAGAATGAAGTATGCTTCATACAGCATTGAATCACTGAGCATTATTTTAGACTGAATATCTGTAACAGTACTATGTGTAAGAAATGTATAATTATTTGGCGAGTGTTCCTTAGCTTCAGCTATTTCATTAGTGGATGTAGTAAGATATTAGCTGTTTGTATATTGAAAAGTTTTCTCTTCTCATGAAAATGATTTGTATTTAAAAGGCATTTCATTCATTTTGCTTCATAATAAGTGTGCATTATACACTCATTTTCACCAATAAGACATGTGATATACTATGTCTGTTTCTTTAGAAAGCACTGCTGATAGGGACTGTATACCTAGCTTGCACAATATATTCAAAGCAGCAAGACTATAGGAAAAGTTAAAGCTTTGTTTTGCTTACCCTCAAGCCATTATAAAATCATGCCATTTGCAGACTGATTTCTAACGTATGTTCTCTTTTGCTAGCTTTAATTGGCAATGAACTCTGGGGTTGGTGCTCTCTCTTACGTTAAATGCACTCATATCTCAATGGTCCAGTTGCTCTGTTCCATATGTTAATGTAACACTCATTCACAAAGCCATGGTAAAGCTTTTCTGAGCTTTATCCACCTTCTGTTCTTGAAGTCCCGTGAAACTGAAAGGAGTCAGGCACTTTACTGGGGTCGAGTCTCTACGCACCCTCTCTTGCATCTCCTTATGATAACTGGGACACTGAGGTTCAATTTCCTTGACCCTGAGACTAGTGCTGAGCCCTCAGATCCCTCCAGAATATAAACATACCCTCTCCCAGAACTGCAGATATGTGGGTGCTCTGAGTTTACAATTTAACTTTTCAAGGGCATGTGACAATGAAAGCAAACTTTCACACAGACTTTACACAGGATTCAAAATACAAATATTCTTTACTTAACACACAAGATACACACGTCTATGCACATTTCTTTGCCTCAGTTTCCTCACTACCCTGGAGATCTCTTTGGGGCTTGAGCAGAGCCCTATAGGGGTGTCCAGGATTCTTTTCCTGGAAATCATGCTTTTTTCTTCAGAATCCTGGAGCCTTTCTCCCTTTCTAGGTCATCCAGCTTTCTCTGACCTTAGATGGACCCTCAAAAATTGATGTATAAATATATACATATAGGGCACTATATCTGGCTGGTGAAAATTGGCCTGATTCCACTGAATCATAGAATCGTACAACTGGAAGGGACCTGGAGAAGTCATCTAGTCCAGTCCCCTGCCCTCACGGTAGCATTAAGTGTTATCTAGACCACTGAAGTCAAGGAGTTATACAGCTTTACCCCACTTGAGGTGTGAAGCAAGGGCCAGATAATGCTGTCTTCACTCATGCTGAACTTCCAATGAATTCAATGGAAGTTTGGCATGAACACATTCTATGAGTGTAATTTTCAAATAGAAAACATATCAGATATTAAACTGATAAGAACAGATACTGCGCTTGAACTAAACAGCAGAATGGACTACAACATGTAAATGTTGGGGACAGTCTGCAGCAGTCAGTCTCCTGGCAACTCACTGAGTGCAGATGGCCCTAATAGAAACTGTCTGTTGCACCAGCAGTTCAGTTGCTGTTCAACACATTCCTATCCTGCAGCAGTGTTTGGTCCTGTACCTGCCTCCAAGGCCTCTAGTTTGCCCCTACCCCAGCCTGTCCCTGCTCTGATACTGAGCTCCACCCTGACTTCTGATTCTGGGATCAGAACCTAGGCTCCACCTTCTGACTGGAACTCTGCTTAACCCTGCAAATTAGTCTTTGTTCTCTGACATCTGAGTATAATCTTTGGCTTCTGTCCTGGCCCTGGCCTTTCTAGATTCATCTGTAATTGGTAGGCTGGAGTCCTGCTTCAACCACTAGGCCAGACTGCCCATGATTCCATCACTGACAGTTTGAGCAGCCCAAAAGATTGAACAAGAGTGACTAAGTGCTTGAACTATCCTTCAGATGGGTTCTGCAGAGGCAGATGGATATTGTGGGAATCCTACAGGCCCTGAAGGATCAGATTATGATTTTGTAAGTACAAACTTGCAAAAATTGGCTTATGTTATAAACAAGAAATAAGCTTATTAACTACAAAAGGTAAATTTTAAGTGATAGCAAACAGAACAAAGCAGATTGCTGAACAAATAAAACAAAACACACAAACTAAGCTTAATACACTCAAGATACAGGTTACAAAATGTAATTTCTCACTCTAAGTATTGTTGTAGGCAAGTTGCAGAGTTTATGTAGCTTTGAGTTGCAGTTATTTCTCTTTTCAGAATAGACTCCTGTCTTAGTCTGGACTCAGCCCTTGCCTTTCCCTCAGCTCAGTTCCTTCATCTCTTCAAGTACTTTCTGCTTTCTTTCTTCTTGGGCAGGAAGGCAACGGAGAAGAATCTTGTTTACCTTCCTCCCTAGCCTTAAAAAGAATTTACATAAGGCTTGGGCAGCATTTGTTTCCAGTGGAAAAGTACCAGCAGCAGCAGTGTCCAAGATGGTACAAAGTACCATTATCATCTGACCTTGAAGTATCAAAGCAACCATGAAACCAGGTTTATTTGCAATGTCCACAGGAAGGAACTCCTGGAAGATGGAAGATCCACATCTTCAAAGACTCATTGGCTTTTTTTTCTAATGGCCCATCAAGGCTGATTGGTATCTGGTCAACGTCTCCAAGTATAACCACAGTTGTAATTGTTACATAGTCAATATTCCTAACTCCAGATACAGAAACGATACTTGCATACAATTTGGATTATCACATTCAGTACATTATGTCCTTTCCAATGATATCTTACATGAACCATCTTGCATAAAATGTATCTTAGTTATACCATATTCATATCATAATCACATTTCTATAAATAATATGGAGTGTCACATCACACGTGGTTTCGTGAGGCAGTGTCAGCTCCTCTTTATGCTTTGGCACTGGTTGTTCTCCACTGACCAGACCCACGTAGGTATTATTATTAGTCTCCTAACTTGGGAGTCCCTGGCTTGGGAGTCTCCACTCCTGGATACTTCTAGTTCCCTGGTGGGGCATTTTCGAGAGTCAGTCCAAGCTATGGTAATTGTGTTTGAGGATCCAAACTGCAACCAATCTACCAAGAGCATGCTTCAGGGGTTGCATCAGGGAAAAAGGTCAGTTGCCAAGTTTGCCACAGAAGTCTGGCAGCTGGCAGCATACGCTGAATGGAATGAAGTGGTACATTGCTACCATTTCTCATATGAGTTAAAAGAAGAAATCAAGGTCAAGCTAACATGCATGGCACTCCAACACTCACCTGGACGACTTGGTCAATTTCTGTATAAGTATAGATTGTCATCTGACTGAAAGCTGCCTGGAGAGAGTTGAGTTCCTAACTCCCTTCCATGTTCTTATCACGGGGTCCCAGGCAGATCAGCCAAGTTTGGCTTTGCCTCTGTGATACAATGAATGGCTGGTGTTGGGTGTTGAGCCTATGCCTGTATCATAAGAACTGAGCCATGTCTCAGCCAGGAAGACTGCAGATCTTAGAAATGATAAAGAGGTCTGGGCTGAGCCTATGTTCTTCCCCTCAGTCCAGGATATTGCATCCCTTCTTGTTTACCAACACCCTGGGTATGGATGGACACTCGGCCAGAACTGTCCAACTCCTCCTCTGTCTACAACATCCCACCATATAGGAGGTCAGGCTGAGGGCATTCAGGGACTAGTGGGGGCCTCCAACAATATTATGGACTTAGACTTTGCCAAAGTTCACAACATTCTAACTCAGAGCAAGCGCAACCCTGATTTGATTGAATCTATTAAGGAATCCCTCCTGTCCTCCAGCCTTGTTACCCAACAAACAACACCCTTGATGGTTACTGTGTTCCACGCTAACCAAAATGTTCTACAATTCCATCCTATCTCTGCACCTCACTCCTCTGTCATCCTCAGCATTCCCTGGCTCATCACCCATGATCTGTACATCTCCTTGAGGCTAAGAATGGCACATTTCACATCAAGACTCTGAAATCAACTTTGCCTCCCAAAAACATGTTCCAGACCAAAATCCTCCTCCCACATCTTTGCCACCTACCTGAGAATTCAGAGTCCAAAGGAAGTACACCGACAGTAACTGCTGCTATCACTGTGACCCCATTGATAGCATCAGGAATCCCAGTGAAATAGGGGTATTACACCAATGTTTTCAGGAAAAAAGGACAGATACTTTACTACCCCAACAGTTACAATTGTCCAACTGACCTGCAACCCAGATATGAGATCCATTTTGGTTGCATATAATCTGTCTCAGAATCCAAACTCCAGATGTTCCAAGAATACCTACCTAAGAACCAGAAGAAGGCCTTCATTCATTGCTACACTGAATGGTGGCTCCAGTGTGGTGGCTCCAGCCTTTGTGGCAAAGAAGTATGGATCTTTACAACCTTGTGTTGACTACCGAGCTCTGAACAAAGTGATGGTCCAAAACCACTATCTTTGCTAATAATTAACAAACTTCTTGAGAGGTACTGCTCAGCCATGATTTTTCCTAAATTTGATCTTCATGGAGCCTACAACCTGGTCTGAATCACATATGGTGATGAATGGAACACTACGTTCCACATCTGATATGGACATTTTGAATATTTAGTTATGCTTTTTAGGTCATGTAATGCTCCAGTGATGTTTCAGCATTTTGTCAAGTCATATCTTCTGGCACAAATTGGATCATTTTGTAGTTATTTATTTCGATGATAATCTTGTCTTTAAAAAAAATAAAAAAAATTGGACACTGCATGAGCAACACGTGTGCCACATTCTCAAGAAGACTCCACCAAAACCATCTTTACAACAAACTGGAGAAATGTGAGTTTGGGTGTATCATTTCCCTGAAAGACTAACAAAGGACCAATGGAAAGTGTCTGCCATTTCCAGGGGGAATGTTCCAAAGGACATAAGAGACATTCAGCCATTTCTCAGGTTTGCCAATTTTTATAAGCATTTTATCAAAGGATTCTTTCATCTAGTTTCCCAAATAACTGCTATTCTTTGAAAAGTAGTCCACTTAGTCTTGTTACCAGAGGCACATTTCATGTTTGGTCAGCTAAAAAGATCATTTGCTTCAGCTTACATTCTTGTTCACTAGGATCCTGCCAAGCTGTTCACCATAGAGGCTGATGTTGCAATCTTTTCCATACTGGCTTTTGTAAACAATTCCATCTCTGTGCCTTTTATTCATGAAAATATACCCCTGCTGGGAAGAATTATGATATCTGTGGCAAAGAGTTACTTGCAATAAAGGCAATTTTTGAAAACTGGAGACACCTTCTAAAAGAAGCTTCATTCCTAGTCCAGGTACTTAATGATCACAAGAATCTACCTCTATGGTGAAGAGCTTTGCAGGATCCTAGTGCACAAGAATGGAATCACTGGTTATTTTTCTTTTCCAGATTTGATTTTGTCATCACTTACCAACCTGGATCACAGAATGGGAAGGCAGTTGCCCTGTCCTGCAAAGACAAATATGCCGAGTCAGACATGGCAACCTTGGCCACCATTTTACACTCATCATTATTCAAGAGACAGTAAAAAGGGACCTGATGTCCCTCCTCCATTCCCTACTTCCCAAAGACGTCCAAGCTTCTAAGATCTGTCAGATCTTAGATGCTCCTAACATTCTGCCCAGCTCAGGACTTCTTTTGAAGAATGGTCTGCTTTATTGTGAAAGGCACTTTTATATCCCAGAGGGGCAGCCTAGACTTGAGGTGTTAAAAATGTGTTAAGATACACTAACTACTGGTCATTTCAGCTACTTACAAACCCAAGACTAAATATTACAGAATTTCTGGTGGCCAAGGGTGTGTACTGATGTTAAGAGGTAGTTGAATAATATCAACTGTGCTGTCAGAACAACTGCCCACATGCCAAACCACTCGGCCTTCTTCAGCCTTTGCCTACCTTGTCTCAACCTTTGTTGTTGGTATCTTTGGAGTTTGTTATAGAATTACTTTGCTCCTAGGGATGCACCATCATCTTTATTGTCATTGAACTCCTCATTAAGATGGCACACTTATTTCCATTTGCTTCCTCCAAATTACCCAGGAAACAGCTCACCTTTCCCTAAATCATGTTTTTTGGCTCCGTGGGCTGCCAGCTGGAGTAGTCTCAAATTGATGTTTGCAATTCACTTCCAGTTTTTGGCATGAACCTGTAAACTCTTAGGAATGTAATTACTTACCTCTTTGACCTATTACCTGCATCCCAAAGGGCAGACAGAATGAGTGCACCAGGTCCTCAAGCAGTACTTCTGTTGATTTCTTAATTATTGTCAAGATTATTGGGCCATCATCTTGCCACATGCAGAGTTTGTGTACAACTTCACCCATGCATCCACCCAGCATAGACCATTCTATGAAATATATGGTTTCCAGCATTGATTTCACTAGGCTGAACGACCAGACTCCCAAGTCCCCGCCAAAGCAGATCTAGTTGCCCACCTTCACCATGTCCACCAAGAATTTACTGAACACCTTAAAGCCTCCAAAGGTCATAAAAACATCATGCCACCCAAAAGCACCAGGTCACATCAATCCTGTCTTCAGGAGATAAGGCCTGATTGTCTTTCAAACACATAAAATCCACCCATCCCTGAACCAAGTGGTCCATCACTACCTAAGCCCATTTAATATCACAGAACAAATTAACCCTGTAACACTTAGGCCCCACTTCTCAGAATCATAAGAACATAAGAACAGCCATACTGGGTCAGATCAAAGGTCCATCAAACCCAGTATCCATCCTGTCCTCTGACAGTGGCCAATGGCAGGTGGCCCAAAGGGAATGAACAGACAGGTTATCATCAAGTGATCCATGCCCTGTCATCCAATCCCAGCTTCTGGAAAACAGCGACTATGGACACCATTCCTTCCCATGCTGGCTAATAGCCATTGATCGACCTATTTTCCATGAATCTATCTAGCTCCCTTTTGAACCGTGTTCTTGTACTATGAGGAGTAAATAACACTTCTTTAGGGCTGGCCTACATTGGTGGGGGGGTATCGATCTAAGATACACAACTTCAGCTACTTGAATAGTGTAGCTGAAGTCGAAGTATCTTAGATTGTTTTACCCTCAAGTTCTCAAGGTGCAGGATCGACGTCTGTGGCTCCCCGTATCGACTCTGCTACTGCCGCTCGCTCCGGTGGAGTTCTGGAGTCAACGGGAGCGTGTTCGGGGATTGATATATCGCGTCTAGATGAGACGCGATATATAGATCCCTGAAAAATTGATTGCTACCCGCCAATACAGCGGGAAGTCTGGGCGTACACTTAGTTACTTACTCTATACCACTCATGGCTCCAAGATCTCTTTCTTGAGTGGTAACAGCTAATTTAGACCCCTTCATTTTATATGTATAAATAGGATTATGTTTTCCAATGTGCATTAATTTTCATTTATCAACATTAAATTTCATGTGCCATTTTGTTGCCCAGTCACTCAGTGTTGTGAGATCCTTTTGTATCTCTTCATAGTCTGTCTGGGACTTAACTACCTTGACTAGTTTTGTATCAGTCCTTCAGTCCTTGAAGGTCCACCTGGTTTTCCAGTACCTCCTGAAACGTTATGTAGAGAACCTCTTTCCTGGCCACTGCACTCCACCACCACCTCCAATAGCTGTCCAGAGCAAAGAGAAGTATGAGTTCCAGGATATTCTACACTCCAAACAAGTTTGAGGCAAACTCTGTTATACTGTGGACTGGGAAGGTTATGGGCCAGAAGAGCTATTGTGGGAGCTGGTAGAAAATGTCCATGCTCCAGAACTCATATGTACCTTTCATCAGAAATGACTCCTGAAACCAAATTCTATGGTCGCATGAGGTACCCTTGAAGGGGGAGGGTACTGTAAAGGATCATCATGTAGCAGAGTGGTCCCCTAGAAACCTGGTAAGTACAGCTGGCCCTGATAGAAGCTGTCTGATTGACTGAGCCACTAGATTGGCTGCAGAACCTGGTAGCCTGATACTTAAGAAAAAGATTATCCACATAAGTAGCAGCAGCAGTCCAGAGGCTGCTTAACTCATTCCTAGCCTGTAGATGTATTTGGTACTGTTTCTACCTCCACTGTCTCTAGACTTGCTTCTGCCTCAGCATCAGCCCGAGTCCCATGCTGTTCCTGTTCCTGCTTCTTCCGCTGCCCCTAGCTGACCTGTGACTCCCAGGCCAGACCCTTCGCTCCACCTTCTGCTGTGACTCAAGCTAACCCTTTGGCTTAGGCTTTAGTTTCTGACTCCCAGCTATGAAAATCTGCACTTTTGAAAATCTGATCACTTATTTAAATGCTTAACTTTAGGGAGCCATTTTTACAAATATGGCCTATAAGTTTATCTTTAAAATCCTAGCTATCATTACAGTTACACGGAAGTTTTATTAATAAGATTATTTTAAAAGCATTATTCTTTTGTCTAAAGAGCAAAAATATATAGAGATGTGTCAGACTTTCAGCAGTTTTAATTATAGTTTTATTAGAATCATGAAAGTAAACAAATTATCACGGTATTTCAGTTTATAGAGAGAAGACCTTTATTTATAATCCTGCAATTACACATTTAGTTTCCCAGGCATATCAGAGGTAAAGAATGTGAAATGAATTTGAAAAGACATGACTTGATTCACACACTCTGTAACCACAGTTTTATAGTTTCCATTGACTTAAATGGAACTACACCAATGTAAGACTGGTATAACAGCTTGATGAATGAGCCCACAGCTTCTCACCACTATACAACAGCTCCAAAATAATAACAATTCAAGGTAAAGGATAATCTTCAGTTAAAAATCAATGAGAAATTTGTTTTATATATCTGATGGACCAGGTCCTCTCATCTGACTAAGGCTGCTCTCAGCAGAAGACTGGAGGTGGTGGGAGGACTCAACTTGTCTTTTGGTCATTTTTGCATGTCCTCCATTATTGTTGGCTGTCTCAGTAACAGCCAGGTAATCCTATATCTATTACAGCTGTTTAAGGGCTATTCTAATTTATGCTGGCTGCCAAGGGCTCCAAAGGGTCATTCTGACATCTGGATATTGCTGGAGTGCAGCAACACCTTTGCCACACCCACATTTTTCCCCCAGTCACATTTTTTAAGCTAGGGAACTGAGTGCTACAGAGGCTATATGCCACAAAAGGATATTCCTGGGGTAATCCTCTATTGGCTGGATCCACTGATTTTAGCGCAGCTTTTCATCAGGAAGGGATGCAAATCTCGCCTAATGAATTGGAGAATCTGGCCCCATATGCTCAAACTAACTATTTTGGAGCTATATCTATTCTTAAGTTATTTAGAGGCCAGGCAAATTTTTGTTCATCTGCCATCGTATGGAAGGGTGTGTCATAGAAGAGACAGGGAGCTATAATAATAAATTGCTAAAGTGTATTTTTAATATATAGGTCTAGTACCTTGAGTGGAACAAAACTGTCAAGATTACTTTAAGGTAGCAGCTGATGATTTCCACTAATATAAGCAGCCCTATGTCAGCCCTTGTTGTAGGGGATATTTTAGAATGGGCACTGAACTGAGGAGGGAGAGCATCAGAAGCAGGAAAGGGCTATCTTGGTGGGTGAGTGCCCCTTGGGAACAAGGTAAGATGGAAGTGATATTGTGCTAATTTTCAGTGGGTGGCAGTTTGGCACCCTGTAGCCCCTAGATTCCAGGGAGGAGTTTAAGAGTACAAGTGCTGCTCTGACACACCTAGGGCGTAGCATGTCATGTTTTAATAAAGCACAGTATCACACCACTTTTTTCTCTTTGGGTATGTCTACACGGGGATAAAAATCCTGTGGCTGGCCCAGGTAAGTTGGCTCAAGTTTGAGACTCAGGCTTCAGGCCTAAAAAATGCTATGTCTATGTTAAAGTTTGGGCTCGAGCGCAAGCTCCTGACCCTCCAACCTCACAGGGTCCCAAAGCTGAGGCTGGAGACTGTGCATGAACATCTCCACGGCAATTTTTAGTGCTGCCACCTGAGTTAGCTGACCCAGTGTGCCACAGGACTTTTATCCTCATGTAGATGCATTCTTTGAGTTTTCTAATGCTGATTTTACTAGATTACTAGACTGTCAGAATGCTTTTAACCCTGAGTCCTTGCAATCTGGGAGTGGAAATGTCAAGGTTCCCCTGACTTTTCTAGGGACACACATTTATAGTGGCGATGACTCGTTTCACCTTCTCTCTTTTCACTTTCCATATAGGGCTAAGCAAAATCTAGCTTAGAATTTTTTTTCATTCAATTTATCATTCTGCATATGTTTGACTTTCATATTCTTTCATTTTGAAGTATTTTCTATTCAATTTTATTATTGGGTACATTAAATTGTTTTTAAAATTGATTTGTTTTATTGTAGCTTCTCTAGCCAGAACTGGGGCATCATTGTGGTAAGCACTCTACAAATACTAAGTTAGGGACAGTCCCTGGCCCAAAGAGTTTACAGTCTAAATCAGGAGTCAGAAACCTTCAGGATGCGGCCCATCAAGGTAATCCGCTGGCAGGTGGTGAAACATTTTGTTTATGTTGACCTTCCACAGGCACAGCCCCCCCATAGCTCTCAGTGGCCGTGGTTCACTGTTCCAGGACAATGGGATCTGAAGGAAGCAGCAGACCCCAGGAACATGCTGGCCACAGTTCTCTGCAGCTCCCATTGGCCAGTAATGGCAAACTGCAGCCACTGGGAGCTGTGCCTGCAGATGGTCAATGTAACAAAATGTCTCACAGCCTGCCAGTGGATTACCCTGATGGGCTGCATGCCAAATAGACCAGGGATCGGCAACCTTTGGCACATGGACCACCAGGGTGAGCACCTTGGTGGGCCAGTCTCGTTTGTTTACTTGCCGCACCCGTAGATTTGGTCAATTGTGGCTCCCACTGGCCGCAGTTCACTGCTACAAGCCAATGGGGGCTGTGGGAAGTGGTGGCCAGCACATCCCTCTGCCCTCACCACTTCCCACAGCCCCCATTGGCCTGGAGCGGAAAACCGTGGCTAGTGGGAGCCGCGATCGGCCGAACCTGCATCAGGTAAACAAACTGGCCTGGCCTGCCAGGGTGCTTACTCTGGCGTGCTGTGTGCTGAAGGTTGCCGATCCCTGAAATACACCAACAATCCTCAAAGAACCCAATTGTTATTTTGTCAACTTCTAATGCAACCTTTACCTATTCAACTCTGTCTCTGAATTCTGTCTCCAGCCCTGTGCAAAGAATGATAAATGACTATTATAGTGAAATCTTAACTGAGGACCATCTCAACAGGTAATCCCCTGTCTGAAGAGACTAGTTTAAAGAATGCCAAAGTTTCCAACACAACTTTGTTCATTCTTTAGTTAAAGACCATCTCCAACAGGCAATCAATTTTCACTCATCCCCTGGATGTTCTCTCAGGGACAGGTTTCATTGTACTGTTATAGAGAAAGAAGGAAGCTTGCAGTCCAGTATCGTAAATTCTGTTACATTTTTCCTTAGCTATATGTGAATCCAAACCCTTCAGTTGGAAAATTGATTCGTAGATTTAAGCTTCCACATTTGCTCTGTTTTGATTCCAAAACAAACAGTTTACATGAAAATACAATTAAAGTACACATTATTTATTCCATGATAGAAAATCTATGGGAGTTGTTTACAAATCACAAAAGAAAAATCTCATAGAACAAAGAGGTTCTTTTTTGGGCCATCGGTGGCACCTACGTTTGAGTAGAACAAAAGACTTGTATGTCTTCTAGTCCAGAGGATGTCATTGCTTCTTTGTTTAAAATAATTATGTAGTAGTCTGTTTTAATGTTTTGAAGACAGGTAAACTTTCCAAAGGGAGAATGAAATATTCCCATTAGAGCTTTCCCATATTTAAGCACCTGTGAAATGAAACAGCCTGTTACTCCTCCTTTTTCACTGACTCTTAAAATTAATCATGAAGAAAATAGAAAACAATTGCTAGAAAACTCTGTAGGTGCCACAAATGTTTATGGCATGGTAAATCATAATGTGTCTAGGTCAGTTCTGCAAGGCTATCTGGATCCCTTGGCAAACTGGATCCACTTTGTGCAATATGCATTTTAATAAGCCAAATATGATGTGAATACACCAGGGGTCGGCAACCTCTGGCACGCGGCTCACTAGAGTAAGCACCCTGGCAAGCTGGGCTGGTTTGTTTACCTGCCGCATCGGCAGTTTCGGCCAATCGCGGCTTCCACTGGCCGCGGTTTGCCGTCCCAGACCAATGGGGGCATCGGGAAGTGGCACAGGCTGAGAGGTGTGCTGGCCGCAGCTTTTTGCCTCCCGCATTGGCCTGGGATGGTGAACCACGGCCAGTGGAAGCTGCGATCGGCCAAACCTGCAGGTAAACAAACCGGCCCGGCCTGCCAGGGTGCTTACCCTGGTGAGCCACATGCCAGAGGTTGCCTATCTCTGGAATACTCTGTGGAATAAAGAAAGTAGATCACTCCTGTAAGTGGGGGGATTGTAATCTGCAAAGGACTTGGCGCTAGTTCCACAAAGGGGACTTAGAGGCATCATTGCATTATTAACTTTTAGTGTCCTGATTTCTAATGGAATCCACAGCCCTTAGTTAGGTGCCCAGACTCCCTATATAATGCATGGGATGACTTAGATGCCTATGAAAGGAATCCACAAAAATCAGCAAACAGAGCAGGGAGCTACCTAAGTTAGTCAACAGGAAATGCCAAGGAAAAGGATGAGTCTTAACCACCTTTCCTGAAAAGGATTTAAGCACCTAACTCCATATAAAAGGGAGCTACCTATCTCCACTTGGGATTCACAGCTATAAACTCTCTCCTGGTATGTGTACTGCCTAAATCCTTTCTTGCAAAAAAGAAGGAGAAAGAGGGTGGATGCTCCTCTTACACCTAATAACCCAGTGGTTACAGAACTCACCAAGCTTCTGGGAGATCTTGGTTAAATTCCCCCACTCTCTGTCCCAAAGTAGAGCAGGGATTTGTGCCCACATCTTCAGAAAGTTTCCTGACCACAAGGCTATGGGATAGTCAGGGATGGGGGTGGAACTCTGTTCATTTCTTCTGTTGAAACTTCTCCATTTTGTATAAATAATTAAATAGTCATTCAAACAAGGGTTAGTGCCCTAACAAGCAAACTATAGAGTCATTTTCCCACAATCTCTACACAATGAATATTTAATTATTCATAAAAAGTGGATCAGCTTGAACAGCAAAGATCGAGCGACTCATCCCAGAATACCATATATTCCCATGGCTAGGACACTCATTCACATTGTGGGAGACCAAAGTTCAAGTCTCTGCTCCATAGCTGATAGAGGGGCATTTTGAACCCCAGTCCATTGTTTCATGGATAAATACTTTAATCACTAGACTAAAGGTTACAAGGGAGCAGGGACTTCCTTCTCTGGAATTATGTGAGAGGCCAGACCTGGTAGCAGCCTCTGAGAATGCCTACCAGATCAGACCTCCAATGGGAAGACAGGTAGGGCAACACTTAGCTTGAGGCTCCTGACAAGCCTTAGGCATGAGGTAGGCTCCCAGGTCTCAGCCCTTAGGTAGCAGTATGCACACCCAGCATCAGAAATGTAGCTGCCTAAGGGTTTTTATCACTGGAAATTTAGCAGTAAGGGAATTTAGGTGCCTAGGATTAGGTAGGGATTTTGAGGATCTAAATTTTGTAGTTAGGCACCTAAAGTGGCAATTAGGTATCTTTGTGGACCTAGCCATTCGCGGTTTTGAAGGATAACCAACTTAACATAAGCCCATAGCTGAATTCTTGGATGAATAAACAGGGAAATATTAAGGAGGAGCAGAGATGTGATATTTCCTCTTCACTGAGCAATGGTAAGATCATTAGTGGAATGCTGAGTCCAGTTCTGGTGTTGGAAATAGTGCAAAGTGTTAAAAAAAAAGAGCCACAAGAATCGTTCAAGGTTTGGAAAACTTTCCTTACAGTGAGAAACTTAAGAAGGTCAATCTATCTAGAGTCCTGCACTTAGGACAGAAGAATCCCATTCACCATTACAGAATAAGGACCGAATGGCTAGGAAGCAATTCTGCAGAAAAGGACCTAGAGGTGACAGTGGACGAGAAGGCTAATGGCATTTTGGGCTGTATAAGTAGGGGCATTGTCAGCAGATCGAGGGAAGTGTTCATTCCCCTGTATTTGACACTGGTAAGGCCTCATCTGGAATACTGTGTCCAGTTTTGGGCCCCACACTATAAGAAGGATGTGGAAAAATTGGAAAGAGTCCAGCGGAGGGCAACAAAAATGATTAGGGGACTGGAGCACATGACTTATGAGGAGAGGCTGAGGGAACTGGGATTGTTTAGTCTGCAGAAGAGAAGAATGAAGGAGAGATTGCTGTTTTCAACTACCTGAAGGGGGTTCCAAAGAAGGATGGATCAAGAGTGTTCTCAGTGGTACCACCGATGACAGAACAAGAGTAATGCTCAAGTTGCAGTGCAGGAGGTTTAGATTGGATATATAGAAGAAACTTGTTCCACTCAAGAGAGTGGTGAAGTACTGGAATGGATTACCTAGGGAGTGTGGTGGAATCTCTTCCTTAGAGGTTTTTAAGGTCAGCCTGACAAAGCCCTGGCTGAGATGATTTAGTTGGGAATTGGTCCTGCTTTGAGCAGGGGGTTGGACTAGATGACCTCCTGAGGTCCCTTCCAACCCTGATATTCTATGATTCTATGATTCTATTTAGATCAGGAGTTGGCAACCTCTGGCATGTGGCTCCCCACCGTAAGCACCCTGGCAGGCTGGACCAGTTTGTTTACCTGCCATGTTGGCAGATTTGGCCAATCGTGGATCCCACTGGACACGGTTAACCATCCCAGGCCAATGGGGGCGGCAGTAAGCAGCTTCCTGCCTCCCACATTGGCCTGGGATGGCGAACCACGGCCAGTGGGAGCCGTGATCGGCTAAACCTGCAGACGTGGCAGGTAAACAAACTGTTCTGGCCTGCCAGGGTGCTCACCCTGGCAAGCCGTGTGCCAGAGGTTGCCGACTCCTGATTTAGATAATTAAAGTTTAAGAGGTTAACCTGATCATAGTTTATGAGAATCTAACATATAGAGGAGATTTCTGGTATTAGAGAGCTCTTAAACCTATCAGACAAAAACATTGTAAGATCCATATTTATAAGCTGAAGCTAGAGGCAAACTGGAAATAAAGTAAATACTTTTGCAAACCATGAGTAACTAACCAGTAGAACCTCTTATCAGGGGATGTGATGGATTTCCCTCACTTGAAATGATTCTTTCTGAAGTATTTAACTATCAAAATGGGATGTCTTTGTAAAAAGATGTAATCATGAAGATTGTTACAGGAAATATTGGGTTAAATTCTATGGAGTATGTTATACACTAGATCAAACTAGATATCATAATAGTTGCTTTGTTCTTAAAAGCTATGATTAAATATATCTATGAAGAACCCTTTCACCATTAATTTCCAAATAAAGTCTGAGGGACATTGGTAGGGGATTTTTTTTATCACATTAGCTCTTATAGAGGGCATTTCATCAGTAGATCTCAAATCCTTTTACAAAGAAAGTCAGTATCATTAGCCTCATTTAACAGATGGGAACACTGAGAAGCAGCATCACCCAACAGATGAGTGGCAGATCCCAGATTAGAACCCAGATTTTCTGAGTGTGTGTCTGCGTGTGTATTTTCACTATTCTAATACCAAATGACAAAAAAAAAAAATCATTTGGGATCTGATCTATAGCTGATGGAAATTGGCATAGCTCCATTAAAGTCAAAAGAGATGCACTGTTTTTAAAAAGCAGTAATCTGATCATATATTTATATTTGATATCAAGAAATGTTAAAGGTAGGCTTTATGATTACAAATTCAAATAATAGATTGCTTTAATCTAATTCAAAAAATTAATTAGGGGCAACTGAAATAGATGCTATAATCCACTGTCATAAAATCATAGAAGATTGGGGTTGAAAGAGACTTTGGGAGGGCATCTAGTCTAACCCTCTGCTCAAAGAAGGGCCAACTTCAACTAAATCATCCCAGCCAGGGCTTTGCCAAGCCCTAAACTGTGACAGGAACCAATCGACATGAAGGATTAAGTGCCTATAATATTTAATTTAAAAAAAAAAGTGAATTTTCTTCATGTGAAAGGTGTCTGGTGACGTTTTGGAGCATTTATTCCTCTTTTTGTCTATTGAACCAGGTACAACACAGTTAATGACAATGTTCTGTAATTTGTGCAATAGTGTTTAGTTAGAATTTGTCCTTGACTACCAGAAACCATGCTGTCAAACCACAGGTTTTTTTGGAGTAGTGCAATTCTTTTAAGCCTTTTCAATTATGCTTCTATTTTCAGTGGTTAGAATCAGGGAAGTACAAAGCTCCCTACAGTGTTTCATAAAGGCGTAGGGATAAATTTCAATATTTATGAAAAAATGTTATCAATGAAATTATCATTTATTCTAATTTTAGGTTATTGGAAGATCGTTTATGCCTTGATTAGTTCTAAAAGATATTTACCATTACTTTAATACATGATAATTGGAGAAAAGTAGTTTACATGCTTTTCACTTTGCTTATTAAATTACATGAAATTTTCAAGCTAAAGAAATCCCTAAGAATTCTGTCACCCCAAGTTTAAAAAAGGAGAACACAATGTTTACTTACCCTAATTATGTTTACACAAACTCTAGAATGCAGCTTTTTAACTTCTGTTTTGCTGTAACATTCTATACTCATTTATTTGAGATTCTGTTTTAGAAGACAAGTGTTATTTATTGTGATTCATGTATTGCATAGCATATGTAATTTGCAAATGGTAGATGTACTGCAAATGTTAAAGACCATTTGATCAGAACAGCAAACAACCACCAAGACTTTCTTATCAAAGACAAGGACTTCTCCCTCTAGGACGAGATAACAGTTTTCTGTAATAAAACCAAGTCATAAAAATGGGCTTTTCCCACTGTCTTCTCTCTGTGTAGGAAAGAAACAACAACAAAACAAAACAAACAAGCACCTTCTGTTTCAACCCTCCACAAAGAGTCATAGAAATATGTGAAAATAATTTATTTTACAATTACTTTAAAGTTCTTATTCATAACTGTAAAGAAAACATGTATAGTTGGGAGTTGTTATGGTTATATCCCGTTTTTCCACTTAAAGGTGAAAATCTGTATTTATCCTTCAATGCTTAAAGAAGTCATATGTTTATTCTGAGATGTTTATTTACAAAAGTTTTGTATCTAAATGCAGTCCTTTACACAATAACTGCCTGTTACCATTGTTATGTGGCTTGTAAAATGTTTATGCAAATGTAGCAAGGTCATATAATACTATAATTGGTTACTAATGTAAGAAATCATTTCAGTATGAAATTACTGGCATTGGTTGAGGAATTAATTAATTATATGGTAATGCTAAAGCAACTTTGCAGCAAACCCTAAAAGCCAAGAATTACTTTTCCAAAGATTGGTTAAAATAAATAAATAAATAAATAAATAAATAAATAAATAAATAAAAAGACAAGCCTTTTTGGATGCCCATGTAAATGACTGTGCCACACTTTTAATCAGGGAGGCGATTGTCTGGCTTTCTGGCAGACAGGGAATAGTGCTTTACTGGTGCAGAGGGGGACGAGAGGCTCAGAAACTGATGCAAAAAGGGAGAGTGGGTCAGAATGGTGATCCTGTCTAATCTCCAGGGTCCGTAAGGATTGGGGAATTGATTAAGCGCAAGCCTGGTGGGAGAAGCCCCTTTTTCCTGGACGAGGAGGATCACCACCCACCTTCCCTCCCCTTGATATTGCAAAATACAATGTTTGGTCAGGACTTGCTGAAGGCATCACACTAGCCACTCTTTTCTAGGGAGGCTGTGAAGGAATTAATTCCTCACTATCAGATTGGCCAGATGGAGTGGGGGGGGTTTCACCTTCACCACTTCAAGTTCAGGGAGGACTTTGTTATGATGAGTAGGGACGGGAGTTAGGCTAAGATGTTGCAACTCCTTATGTAAGTGTGGGGTAGATGTCCAGTGCAAGTCTCCCCTGTCCTTCTTTTGGTATAGCCAGACACTTTAAATATTATCTAAGAATAAAATTTAAAAGTAATATTTTGAGAGTGGAAAGACCTTTATATAGAAAATAAGGGTGCTAGAACTCATTGGAAACATAATTTCAGTTCCTACTAAACCCTGGAATATAAAGGAATATCTCAGAAAATGGGCTAAATAAAGGAAAGAGTTAAAACTCTAAACTTTAAAGATACTGAGTGTTTTCAAACACAAGGTCAAAAGGCAGTTATCACCCTGCTGCATATGCAGCAGCAGACTGCTTATGTATGAGCGGAAGATTCTCCTAAGACTATCCCATGAAATGGCTGAGAGGATGAATGGGTGGCGGCAGCTGATATTTAAATCCAGCTAAGCCCCAAAAGAGGAATGCCTTCCCCCTCCAGTGAAATGATGGAAGAAGAATATAAGTCAATCTGAACTGAACAAGTAACAGTCTACTGCCATCACTCAACTTCACAGCACTCTCAAGGCATCCTGTTCACCTCTTTACAAGCAAGCAACAACAACCACACACCTAAGAACAAAAAAAAAAAAAAAAAAAGGAATCAGCATGTAGAATAAAAAGAAGCAACCTTATATTAGAGCACTTTTTCTGCAATATGAATTGATGTGATGGAGTTTGCAAAAACACTACCAAGAAGTTAAATTTACTTTTTTCTTGTAATGATTTTAATGTGATATGGAAATGCTCATTGTAATTTAAGATATTACAACAGCTTTTCTGTTAAAAACCAGAGGGTTTAGGCAATATATTCCTGGAGAGGAGACAGAAGATAATTTTGGTAAACAAAGAGAAACAGTGGGATTTAATTTAGATTTAAGAATCTTTAAGATTTAACAGATTGTAACCTAAGTAACCATTATTTATTGCTCATTTGTGTTTTGTTTTCCTTTCCTTTTCCATTTCTTTAATAATAAAATAGTCACAGTGATTAAATAAGATTTTTTTTGCTTGTCTTAAGCCCAGTATCCCCTAAGGCATGGAGATGTGACTAAAATAACAGGAGTCAATTCCTGAATAGGCAGTAAGAGAGACAACTGTTAAGATTTGACTTATCATTTCTTGTTTCATTAGACTATACAATTTTAGTAGTTCTTGGGAATAAAATTACTTGGCACTCAATAATTTAAACTTGTCTCTCTCCCCACAAAATGGTGAAGACCTCAGAAGAAAATCAATGGAGTCAGATGCACTCTTCAGTGCTAGGACATACCCACAACAGATGTGTGAACTATCTTTTCTCTCTACATACCTTCCAATAAACAGAAGAGATTTCATTAATAATATTGCTGAACTTTCTGGCTGTGAGATATCATATGTTCCAAAAATAAGAAATTGTCAAGATGCTGAGCATCTACAAATCCCATTAACTTCATCTGGAGTGTTGATCACTCAGCACTTCAGAAGTCATACCTAGGGCACCTCAAGTTAGGCAAATATAAAATGAGTGAGCGCTTCTTAAAGTTTTACTTTTGACCTGTTTAACCTCATATAGAAGGTCTGTGACAGTCAGGGACAGACCCCTTGTAACCGCGGATCACAAACGAGAAAACCAAATACAGGACAAACTGCTGAGAATTAGGGCAGACATACCCCAAAACTAGTGGTTATTCTCCCATAAGCTATACCAAACCAGCTACAAAAGTAAACTTCTTTTTAACCACACTGGCTAACAAAAAGTAAGAAAAGCAGTCTCCTTTTAGGCATTCCAATCCTTGTATCTCTACCAAAAGCACGAAACTGAATGATTAGTGTTTATCTAAAGCTAATTTAATGAAACAAAAGGGTTCTTCTGATCCCAATGGACCAGACACATACCCAAGTCAATATATAACTCAGGTCTTACCCAATATTCACACTGTTGTCAATCCTTTAGTATCTAAAATCTGAAGGTTTATTTATAAAGAGAAAGAAAGAAAGGTGATAGTTAAAATTGGTTAATAGAATCAAATACATACAATAAATGCAAAGATCTTGAATCAGGCTTGTAACAGTGATGGAATAAACTGAAGGCTTATTAAGTCTCTGGTTGCTTCCAAATCATTGGAAGATCCTCAGTCCTTTGGTTAGAATGTTCCCATTAGTATAAGTTCATAGCCAGAGGTTTGAGCAGGAAAGAGGCAAAATTGAGATGTTTCCAGGGCCTGTTATAGGTTCTGCCAAGTCAAGGGAATCCCATTGTTCTCACTGTGGATAATTACATGGAATAAGATGGTGTTTGGAGTCACATGGGCAAGTCACATGTCCATGCATGATTTTGCTTAGTCAAAGTAGAAGCCATTACCTATATTCCGATGGAACATTCACAGGAAAGTCCATTAAGTGTAGATAGGTGTTTCTAATGGTCTATTTTGAGTTAAATGTTCCTCGATGAGTCATTTAACTTGAATAGTCCCTTCAAGATGTACAGGCTAAATACTTTGTGGGCATTACCACAGGAGAAAACATATGTGAAATACAGCCATAAAGCCAATACTCATAACTTCAAATACAAAAATGATAAATATATACAAATAGCATAATCATATTCAGCAAATCTTAACCTTTCCATGGACACCTTACTTGACATACTTTGTACAAGATTTCTTGTAATTATAAAACAGCAGTAGCAACAATGATTTACATGGTCATATTTTAATTGATAATGTCACACCCCTATTCTTCAGGGCTCTACTCTAGTGCTTAGTCACATGATCATCTCTTCTTGCAGTCACTGTCATATTCCTACCCTCTAACTTCTGCAATGAATGAGGCTGGAGATCTTACAGATGAACATTCTCATTGACTGCATAATTCTGCCTCATTCATCATACATCCTATGTACTGAATGTAGCCCCATTGAAAATATGGCTACATACATATCAGTCAAGGATTATATTTTTAGCATTTCAGTTGAACCTTTGCCAGATAGTTTATTGGCAACCCATGGACTGATTAATGAGAGTAGTATCAGTCCCCATATTGAAAATGAAAGATGTGTTTTAAAAGAAGTAATATGGAGCACAATCTTTACAAGCTCTGACATGGCATTGTTCAGTAACAAGTTTAATTAATAGCTATTTAACACCACAGTCTTACATTTATCAATTCAGCTTTTAGAACCATGTCAAACTTTCAGTCTGAACCTACAGTGAATAATATTATTTAAAAAAACCCAGCAACTAATCAGTACATTTATCGCTGTACCAATTTATAGGGAGAAGCATCACTAAAGTAGAAATAAACTAATTCAACTATTTCAACAGCATTGCAAGAAACCTTGCTTGTGCAATTGTTTGTTATTTAATTGTAAATGCAATCAGTCAGTTTTAAAGTGTTGCCTGACACCTCACATTCTCAACAGGAATCCATTAAATTATATTTAAATAATTAACAATGGTAGCAGCATGGTAATTTTATAGCACCAGTACATAGAAACTGATTACATTTTTAAAGGCCCTCACATCTTTTCCAGAGGAATATATGAATTACTTTACTGGATGAACTATGTTATCTTAGCGTAACATGTAAGATGTTCTACTGTGCAGTAATTTACAAAAAGACACAAGTTTTAACATGAGACTTCAAGGACAGCAGTTTAATCTATTTGAACCAGGCCCTCCAAGATATTTAGGTGCCTTATTTGCCTTGAAATCAAAGGGAATTTGTCACTTAAATATTTTGGAGAATCTGGGCCTTTGTAATTATTATCGGTTATTTAAAAGCAATAATGTTCATGAGGCTGATTTGTTGAAGCACCAGATACAATTACTTTCCAATAGATTTCAAGTTCCATTTAATTACTGATGATGGCATTAAACTACCAAATTAACTTCATTGCTATCTAAAAATATTAACTGGTCAAATAAGGTGATTACATTTTCAACAGAAGTGTATCTGTTTTAATTTACTAAGATTCCAGTGCTTTTTCACTTGTTATGGATGAACTAGAAGTGCACTGACATACTTCACCAAGTGCTACCTTGATTAAGAAGCCAACCAATTACATTTATGGCTCCAATCCTGCAAAGATTTTTGCATGTGCTTAACTTCAAGCAGTATCAGTAGTCTCATTTAAGTCAATAGGACTACCCAACAAGTACACGTTTCCATTATTAAGTGTGGTTGGATCAGACCATTACCATTAGATAGCAGAGGAAAATGAAACAGATAGTCTGCTTTCTTTTTGCTTTTAAGGTTTGAGCATTTTAATTGCTTAACACATTCAGAAATTCTCTAAGTCATGCAAGGTGAAATTGTTTTTCATCCCTTGAGTATTTCAAGCTGAATAATTTTATTTGGACACACACACATACATAAAGATAGCCTTGAAATGTCTATGGTGTAGTTTGTAAATTTCAATGACTATTCTGAAGACAACTGTAACTGTTAAGTATGATGTGGTTTTGTAAAGAAAACGTTTGAT
Source organism: Chelonoidis abingdonii (assembly GCF_003597395.2). Classification (NCBI taxonomy): domain Eukaryota; kingdom Metazoa; phylum Chordata; order Testudines; family Testudinidae; genus Chelonoidis; species Chelonoidis abingdonii. The sequence goes on along the minus strand of NC_133769.1, from coordinate 281,873,773 downwards.
AAGTTTTTATAAGTATTAAAGATGTGAGGAACTATAAAGTAACATCTTGCTAAATGCTAAATGCTCATTATACTTAATTCTTCTTCATGGTTATATGTTATTGTCCGTGTTTTACACCAATTCAGCCAAGGTGGGGTTACCATATATTTCTGTTTTCCCAGACACTTCCTCTTTTTTTAATCCTATGCCCTCTGTCTGGGCAGATTTTTTCAAATAAGAAGAAATGTCTGGGATTTTTGTAGAAAAGATGTTGCAGTTCATAAAGAGATGGCTCCAATCCCAGTTGATCCCATTGCTGCAGCCACAGTTGCCAGATTCTTCCCACCCAAGCCCTGGCCCTGCACTGGGAAGTGAAGAGCAAGGAGGTGCTGATGGCTGGCTGGCTCTGTGTCCTGGGCCTGCACCAGCTACACTGCCACTATGACAAGGAAAAACACTACCCCCTCACTTCAAGAGTGAGGATGCAGGTACCCTCTCCAGCACCCACCAAGTAGTCTTCCCAGTACACACACTCCCAATGTACCACCTCCCCTGCCCTATATATCTTCCAGCAGTATCCTCTTTTTGGGAACCTGAAAGATGGTAACCTTAATCCAAGGGAATAGTGCATCTTTTGCCCTTTTTTAATGTGTTCTGTGTAACCAAGAAATTCCAGCACATATTTATGTTTCTCAAGACAGACTTCATGATGTTTCTGAATAACAATCTATCAAAAGAATGATTTATATTTAAAAAGAGTGGAAAAAACATAAAATAAACATAATAAAATATATCAAATCATAGTTTGGTAGTCTGTTTAAATAGGCACTTATAGGCAAGAAATCAGAAAATGAGTCTGCTAAAATCTTTAGCAGCTTGTGGTACTCTGTCACGGATTGGCCAAGTACAGATTCACTCTCTAGTACACTCTGAGGACAAACAGTCACAAGCTACCTCTAACTATGAACAGATTGGAAAGATACAATCTAGCCATCAACTTTCTTTAGTTGCTAAAAGTGCAATAACAAAAGCATGAGAATAAACTAGACTACACAATATAGTTTCCCCTTCATCTTGATTGTTTATTTTTAGCATATATATATATATATATAATCCAATATATATGGACAGATTCAGTTTGAGCCTGAGACAACACTCAGTGAAGACACTGGAAAGACCCACATCTCGCCTCTGCCCAATTTGGCTTCTCAGCTCTAGATCATACTCCAAAATTACCTGCATTAAGATATTTTTTCCCCATAGGTGTCAAATGGATTATATATTGATAACTATCTCATTATTTGTTTTATAGATCCTCTGATACTCCCCAAGTGACAAATTATTCTCATGTTTTCATAAACACTCAGTATTGGTCTAGCTGCTCCTATTAAAATGATTGGAATCACTATGAAAATCCCACCCATAATGCTTGTACAGAAAACTGTGACAACAGATGTAAATATTACAAGAACTAACATTATTTAAAGTACATAAAACTATAAAACTACTATTCAGACACAGTAGCAGACATAATCAATTTTTTGGGTACATGCATGCATATATTTTTATTTAGTTAAAATTTGTGATGATTTATTTTTAGTGTTCTAATTAGTGTTATACCATATGATAATGTCATTGTCAAGTGGAAATGCAATGCAATTTGGCTCTGATTATATTTTGGAAGAAAATGTATCATTATATGATCTGGATGTAATTTAAGCATAACAGTATTTTTTTATTTGTAATTGCTGCTTTTTATCTTAGCAAATGCCTCCATTTATTTTTTGCCAATATGAAAAAAAAGTTTTGTGAATGAAAATGACTAGCAACCATTTTGGAAAGCAAAAACTAGCTGTTTTGCATAGATCTAGTCTTGAAAGCACAAATTATGGCCCGCAGGAAAGACTTGCTATAATATCATAGCCATAATAAAGGTCATAATGTCGACAGTTCTGTTGCTTTTAAATCTGCTGCCTTCACATCTTGGGCTGGTAATGTTATGACACTCTCTTGGACAATGAGGCAAAGAATATACTTTGTAATCTCACATCAAGAATAGAGAAATACATTTCTTTCCCTAAATGACTGAATTGTTGGCGCGAATGTGTCACTGATTCTTAAAACAGTTGGTTAGAGTTTTAAGTATAACACTTCTGTTAACTTCAATGGCAGTCATAAAGCATACATGCTAGAATACATTTTTTAATATTTACCCATAAGAGTTGCTTTATAGTGCTGGAGATTTTAAAAGGGAAGAACCAAAGAAAACAGTTTTATAAAAAAAATCCTCTTGTCATATTACTTCATTAAGAGGTTATATGGAATCTTAAATACAAGTGGAAACGGGATTTTTTCCAAGGAGTACAATGAAGTTTCTTTTTCTACATTAAATGTTAGGGGGCTGCATGCTGCCACATGCTATAATTTTACAAAATGAGTGGTATGAACTCAAGAGAGTCCCAAGAATGTATTACTGTGTTTTTTTAAGCTAAGCTTAGTAAGCATCAGACTGTATCAGAAATTCTACACAGAAAGTATCTCAATCTGTGCCTCTCTCAGTCTAGTGAAATTTGTTCTTTGTTTTTCATGAGCTCAGAACTTATTCACTCTAAAAAACAAAGAAAATTTATACTTCAAGTGAAAATGATTAACTATTCTTGGTCTTAATAGAAATTATGCTGTTTTACTTGACAGAGTGTTCAAGAGCGCTTGTGGAAAATATTACACTTGCAACCCTAGTAACGTTAGTATCTACCTCAGATATGCAAACAGATCTCCTCAGAGTCTGGTTTAACTTGTGCATCTGGATTTTCAAAAATACACAAATAGTCAGCAAGCTTTGTCAGTCAATCAGCATTCTTTACCGCATGGGAAGAGTTGTATTTCTTGTATATTTCTTCATCAATTTTACTTGTACAGATTAGCTGACATTTAGAGGGTCTGATCCAACTCCCTTTAAAGTCAGTGAGAAATTTGGCACTGACTTCAACAGGAGCATGTTCAGACCTGTAATTATATGCTACTTTTTATCAAACAATCTCAATATGCTATACAAACAGTAATTAATCCTTATAACACCTAGTGAAAGTATTATTATTCCCCCGGGTTGGATTTACGCACCCCTAGGCACAGCACTTTCAGTGCCACCTCCACTCCATGTACAGCTGATCTTCATGTTTTCCATAAAATATAAAATGAAAAGAAATATAAATGATAATTTAAGTACAGTAGAACCTCAAATACTTACCTGTCGACTAGACACCCTATGGAACCGGAAGTCCTCAATCAGGCAGCAGTGCAGACAAAAAAAAACAAAAATCAGCCACAAGGGGTTGCTGCTGCTGCCACAGGTGTAGGGGAGAGGTCAAGGCTCCAGAGTTTTGAACCTCAGGAGCACCGGGGCTCAGGGCATTAGACAGGGAAGGGAGCACCAGAGCCCTGACCCCTCCCACCGTGCAGCTGCAAATCCAATCCTCCATATGGTTGAAGTCTGTAACCTCTTCTCCATTGTTATTGAACATTTTAGAGTTATGGAAAACTCCATTGCTGAGATGTCCATATCTCTGAGGTTCTACTGTATTAACTTTTTAACTTTTAACTCACTTTTATCTTTTATGTGCCTGTAGAAGGCCAGTGCCCCTAGACACGTGCCTACTGTGTGTAACTTGAAATCCGGTCCTGATTGATCCTCTTTTACAGATGGGAAACCTGAATCAAAAAGTGACTAATGACAAGAGTTTAAAAAAATATCCATTTCTCTATACCACTTCCCTCTTGTATTTTGAATGACATTTCAGATTCTTAACCCTTGAGTCAGTGCTGTAGCTATTTTTAGAAATCTCACATTGGTACTTTCTTTGCATTTTGTCAAATGTGCTCTGAAAGTATTCTTAAAAAGAACATGTGCTGGGTCATCTTACAAGACTGCTATAACATGAAATATATGTCAGAATGTGGGTTAAACAGAACAGGAGACATACAATTCTCTCCCAAGGAGTTCAGTCACAAATGTAATTAACATTTTTTTATGAGCATCATCAGCATGGAAGCATGTCTTCTGGAATGGTGGCTGAGGCATCTCTGGCACGTAAATACCTTGCAACGCCAGCTACAAAAGTACCATGCGAACCATTTCAATTGGTATTCTATCATTTAACAGTGTGATTAATCGAGATTTTGGAGTTAATCATGTGAGTTAACTGTAATTAACTAACAGCCCTAATTTATATTTATTACTATCAATTTCCATATATGGGGAAATTGATAGTAATGAATGTAAATGAGAAGCTAGGATTGTCAAAAGTTGAAAAGGGAAGAAAAGGGACAGAAGGAGAAATCTACAGCCAACAGACATAAGGACAATAAGGAGGGTTTTTTTAAGGATATTAAGAATAGAGAGAATCCTAACCAGGGGCGGCTCTAGGCATTTTGCTGCCCCAAGCATGGAAGGCAGGTTGCCTTCTGCGGCTTGCCTGCGGTAGGTCTCTGGTCCCATGGATTCAGCGGCAGACACCCCAAATGATATTAAACATTTTTCACAATTGCATCACATTGTTGTCTCATATTCACTATAACCCCTGGTCAGTGCCACCACCTACCCAGTTATTTCCCATTTTGTAGCTGCGCATTTGATTTTTCCTCCCTAAGTGAGGTTCTTGCACTTGTCTTTATTGAATTTCATCCTCTTAATTTTAGAACATCATTTTCATTTCTAAACTTGATCTCCAAAGTGCTTGCAAATCCTCCCAGCTTGGTGTTATCTGAAAATTTTATAAGCATGCTGTACATTTCATCATTCAAGTAATTAATGAAAATATGGACTAGTACCGAGGACTGACCCCTGTGGGATTCTGTTTGACACATCCTCCCAGTCTGACAGTGAACCACTGGTAACTACTCTGACTGTGGTCTTTCATCAGTTATGCAGACACTGTTATGGAGTTTAGGAGCAATCATTACTAATAAAGGATTGTGCCACCTCTTGCTCTGTAACCCTGGATGCCTCACAATGCTTTGCTGCTGTAGCTTCCAAACTGGGACACTCACAACCAGGCTACAAACATGAAGGTCACACCTTGAATGTCTGTGTGTTAGACAACCCTGGTTCAGCAGCTCTGACCCCAGGAACCTCTCTAAATAAAATCACAGAATATTAATGTTGGAAGAGACCTCATGAGGTCATCTAGTCCAATACCCTGTTCAAAGCAGGACCAACACCAACTAAATCATCCCAGCCAGGGCTTTGTCAAGCCGGGCCTTAAAAACCTCTAAGGATGGAGATTTCACAACCTCCCTAGGGAACCCATTCCAGTGCTTCACCACCCTCTTAGTGAAATAGTGTTTCTTAACATCCACCCTAGACTTTCCCCACTGCAACTTGAGACCATTGCTCCTTGTTCTGTCATCTGCCACCACTGAGAACAGCCAAGTGAACCTCCCTTCAGGTAGTTGAAGGCTGCTATCAAATCCCCCCTTTCTCTTCTCTTCTGCAGACTAAATAACCCCAGTTCCTCAGCATCTCCTTGTAAGTCAAATGCCCCCTAATAATTTTCGTTGTCCTCTGCTGGACTCTCTCCAATTTGTCCACACCCCTACTGTAGTAGTGGGACCAAAACAGGACACAATACTCCAGGTATGGCCACATCAGTACCGAATAGAAGAAAATAATAACTTCCCTCAATCTTCTGGCAATGCTTCTACTAATACAGACCAATATACCATTGGCCTCCTTGGTAACAAGGGCACACTGCTGACTCATATCCAGCTTCTCATCCACTATAATCACCAGGTCCTTTTCTGCAGAACTGCCTCTTAGCCAGTCAGTTCCCAGCCTGTAGTGGTGCATGGGATTCTTCCTTCCTAAGCGCAGGACTCTGCCTTTGTCTTTGTTGAACCTCATCAGAATTCTTTTGGCCCAATCCTCCAATTTCTTTAGGTCACTCGGGACCCTATCCCTGCCCTCCAGCATATATACCTCTCTCCGCAGCTTACTATCATCTGCAAACTTGATGAGGGTGCAATTAATCCCATTATCCAGATCATTAGTAAAGATTTTGAACAAAACCGGCCCTGGGACTTACCCCTGGGACAGGACACTCTGCTTGATACCGGCTGCCAAGTATACATTGGGCGATTCATCACTTCCTGTTGATCCCAAGAATCTAGCCAGCTTTCTATCCACCTTATAGTCCATTCATCCAATCCATATCTCTTTAACTTGCTGTCAAGAATACTGTGGGAGACCGTATCCAAAGCTTTGCTAAAGACAAGATATATCACATCTACCACTTTCCCCTATCCACAGAGCCAGTTATCTCATTACAGAAGGCAATCGGGTTGGTCAGGCTTGACTTGCCCTTGGTGAATCCATGTTGACTGTTCCTGATCACCTTCTTTGCCTCCGGATTCCTTGAGGACCTGTTCCGTGATTTTGCCAGGGACTGACGTGAGGCTGACTGATCTGTAGTTCACCAGATTCTCTTTCTTCCCTTCTTCCCTACAGCCCCATTGTGACTTCCATCAGCCTTGATTACTACTTGCAGGATGACTCCAACACACTGCCAGTCTGAAATTTTCTTCAAACTGTGTGCTGTGATGTCCAGTCCTCTCCTGGACATTTTAGAGAAACAATAAGGTTTCTTTGTTCCTCTATATATCACAGCTTATTAACCTAACTCGGGTAAATACACCTTTCCTTTTAAACACAGCACTTATCTGTTTGTCATAAAAATAGAACAAATATATTAACTACAGCACATAGGTTAAGTGAGGCCAAGTAAAAGGAATAAATTTAGAAAGGGTTAAAAGCAAATAAAGGTGAAAAACATGCATTTAAATGTCTAAAACTTAATCTAGCAAAATACTGGTGTGATACTGGCAGACCAGCCTATCTTTGTATGACCCATAACAACTTAAGAGGAGGCATTACAATTGTAATTAAAAAGATCCACTTATGGGTAACAAAGAAATATTAATTAGGCTAGCAATCCACCATTCATTCATTTTGTATTGATAAGAATCAAAGAATACTTGCTAATTGTATTTGTCTATGCTTATTTGTATCTTGTTAGGAGTTTAACAGTGCAACCAGAATAGCTTGTACATGTTAATTCCCTTTCATGTCTTAATTGCCTTAATTATGTATGAGACTGTGTCCAGTTAGCCTTAGGATCAAAGATAAAAGATACTGCAGGAAACTAATAATATTACCTACATTTTCTTCAGTTTAACTATCTATGTTATAATGAAGTATTGGCTAATTGCCTTATGTGAATGAATGTAACTAATTTACTTGTGTATGTATATTGATCTTTTAACCCTTTGCTACTCTTCTTTCTTCTACTAATTACTATTAAACTGATACTATTAAACTATTGGCATCAGTGAATTATAGGGTAAGATCTGAGACTCATAATGACCCTGTGATAAGTTTCTAGCCCTTTGGGATTGATGAACCTTACATATGGTGAATCTGGTTTTCAGTAATCCCTCACTATATTTGATGTGGCTGACTAGATAAGATTAAAGGGCTGAGATGTGGGAACTGTGTTTGGCTTCTTGTTAACCAGTGTGGCACCGCAGAAGCTGTTTTGTTACTGGCTTGGTGAATCTAAGTATAGAATTGGGAATTTGGGAATTGTTTCTCCTGATTCTTGCAGTCTGCCCTGAATGAGGCATTCCCAGTGTGGCTCATCAGACACCCAGTCACAACAGGTTTTATTAAAGATGGTTTCTCACCTGTATTTAAAGTCCTGAGACTTCACTGCCTCCCACAGCCCAGCTGAAGGCTCCATCTTTCTCAGCTTGTAAGATCTACTTTCCCTTGTGTCTGTCTAGTGATGCATGCCAAAGATGGCTTCTAGCCTGGCTTATATCTTCCAAAGTTCACTTTGTTTCATGATGCAGGATGACCTTATGTTGCTGTTTTATCCCCCTTCCTGTGGGCTTCCCATCCCTCCATATATAAATAGGGCTTCCATTATTTTGATTTCACTATGCTTAATTTGCATAGTAGACAGGTAGACCTCTGCCTTCTTTCTTGTCTGGGAGGGAACTATGTCTCTCTATTTGGCCAGAGACTTTAAAGCATTATATTAGTAAGTATCCATATTTCATCACATAGTGTTAATACACACATTTCACAATAATATCACTAGTGTGTCACTAACTTTCAGAAAAGACCTCATGTTATACACTTTTATAATACAGTAATATTTTATACAATCAGTTGATTAATTTGCTTATTGGTTGTAGTTCAGCCCCCTGTCTTTATCGACCAGTAAACCTTTGAAATGGATTTTTATGAGGGTTACTGCTCAAAATAAAGTTTATTCAAGCTATGAGGAAGGCAATATGAGAGTCTAGTGGTGAAGGAAGCTCCAGGCTCTTTCTTCCCCTACTTGTTAGCTTAAGAGCAAATTGTTCTGTTTCTAGCCATTCTCCTTCCCCTCTGATGTATTTATGGTAACGTTTACTGCATGTATGTAAATATGCAACTTCATTGTTAAAATATACATTCCATTGTCTAAGGTACACTGTTTACCAACTCCCCCTGACATACTTGATTTAAACAAATTTTAGTCATATTTCTAGAATATATACATAACTCTTAATATCCACCACATACATACACCAAACAAGAATATTAATGATTAGTGAGCTGTTAATTTTCAAATGATACCTCACAAGGCATATTTTGTAGGAAGATTATTATAGTAATGTGTAAGCCCCAACTTATAGTCATTTCATCGAGACCATATTTCTCTAGATTGTTTACGAGAATGTCAGGTGGGACTGTCCCAAAATCCTTACTAAAATCAAGATATATCACTTCTACTGTTTCTCCCCTATTCACTATGCCAGTAACCCAGTCAAAGAAGGAAATTAGGGTGGCTTGGCATGATTTATTTTTTGACATCCTATGCTAGGTATTGCTTATATTTCTATTACCCTGCAGGTGCTTACAAATTGTTTGTTTAATAAATGTGTTCCAATATTTTCCAGGTATCCAATTTAGGTTGACTGTTCTATAATTCCCTGAGTCTTTCTTTCCCGGTCCTCTGGTTCTTACCCATCCTTCATGGGTTATCATTGATAATTTTGCAGATGACACAAAAAATGGTACAGTGGTAAATAATAAAGAGGACAGGTCACCAGTACAGAGCAACCTAGATAAGTGGTTCTCAAGCTAGGGCCACCGATTGTTCAGGGAAAGCCCCTGTCAGGCCGGGCCGGTTTGTTCATCTGCCTCATCCACAGGTTCGGCTGATCGCAGCTCCTACTGACAGCAGTTCGCCGCTCCAGGCCAATGGGGGCTGCAGGAAGGATGACCAGCACGTCCCTCGGCCTGCACCCCTTCCTGCAGCCCCCATTGAGTTCAACTCAAATGAAGCAGTAGTCAGAAAACTCTATAGGCCCCACTACATATCACTGAGGTAGCTTTCACATACTCTCTATCCAATCAACTATCTGATTCCCCTTTACAAAATGTAAATTTAGCATTCCTTCCTTAGATTAGGAAGGACATCAAAAACATCCTTTAACCTAGCAACATCACACACTGATTATAAGTAAGTCTTATCAGCTTGTAACCCTTTAGGTTGCTTTGTTCTGTCAGTTACTGAAGCTTAACAATTAAAATCCCCCAATTAAGAAAAAGAACCTGTCAAGACATCAATAAAAAGGGAACAATCTCTACTAAAAAAAAATCTTTCCTCAGCTCGTGATATTGATTCACAGATGGTGACAGAATACCCCACACTCAAACAACAGAAATCAACTAATAAACCCTGTCCTGGCTGTAGTTCTACTACCTTCTGCACTGACACTGCTGAGGTATAAAACAGGACCCCTACACCATCACAAGTATCAGGATCTGTGAACAAAAAAGAGGAGTTCTTTCTCCAATCCCTCTCAGACTACAGCATTGTGTTGTTTCCTGGATCCCCATTAGATCCAAATCTTGCCCCACCAAAAAACAGAAAAATCATTTGCCTCTGGTGCATGCTCAGGGTGGAGTGAGCATTCCACACTTCAGTTTTAAACCATCTGTATAAAGACTCAGGTCCAAGTACTCATGGTGAAGGGAGGAGGGGTGCAAGAGCTTCACTCCATAGGTTGTAATGGAAGAAATTACATAGTATGGTTGTCAAATAACTTTGTATGGATTTTTGACAACCATGAAGGATGCATGCAGGCTTTCTAGCAAAATATTCTGATCTTGCTAGATCTGATCTGAATAGATTAAATGTGGCATTAGGAAATACCATCCAGGGAATAAACCACTCAGGAAGTAATTTAATGGGCTCCCCTAGAATGTAATGGTAAAGGTCAGTTCAGTGGCCAGTGAGGATCAGGCTTCTGGGCCAGCCTCCTCACACTCGAATCACATAATGCTGCTATGGCATCCTGGGATAAAGCTGCCATTGTGAGGCGGCTGGCTCAGAAGCCTGATCCTCACTAGCTGTGCCTGCCACATTAGATTTCTTCTGAGGCAACCCCTCATGGGACCCATGGCTGGGAAGAGACACCTCAGGGCCTTCCTTATTGTCACTGTTACTCTATCATGAGATGGCTTTGTGTTCCCACATCAGAACTGGGACTTCCCTTTGTGTTGCTGAGAGTCTTATGGCCAAGAAAAAAACAGATTCTAAACCTCTGAAGATTCTAGACAAACAAACAAAAATGCTTCTTTTTGGCCATTTTTCTCTCTGGTCAATTCATATTACAGTACAACACCCCTCTCCCCTCACAAGGGAAGGGGGCACAACAGGCACAACTGACCTTTACCATTACATTTCCAATACAGCCCAATTGTTCCAAAACTCCATTGTATTCCTGAATCTCTTCCAGACCCCATGCAAAGGATGATATAGAAGACATGTCTTTAAGCCACTTCCCAGAGTAAGAGAACCTAAGTTCCACCTCCTCCATACCAGGGGCTTTGTCCAGCAGCCGCTCCTCAACGGCATATGATCTTTTTTGAACAGATACTCTACTGCCATTCCCTTCACTCCAAATCCTCCCCCACCCCCTCAGTGCAGTTCCCCACAGACACCAGCTCATAATGTCAGCTGGTAGAGCCACAGGATCTACCAGTCTGTGCACAGTATCTTCTGCATACATCTCCAAACAAAAAGATTCTTCTATCGTCACATTAAAAGAACTTACTAGAGGAGCAAAGTCTCTTCGGCCCCACCATCTGAGGCTCAAACCATATTGGACAACTCTTTGTCTCTGGTCTAAATGACTCTTTAAGACAGAGAGAGTACAAGAGGGAGGGTTACAATGAAAATATCTAGGCAGCCTTTAACCATAGCTCTCACAAGCACTCCAGCAACCATATATTTAAGGATAAGTTAAAGTGTAATTTGGATATTATTTTGATTTTTTTATTACTTGCCAACAGCATGTTCAGTGCTATGTATGACACAATGGAGCATGTAATATCTGACACAGAAAGACATTCCACAGAAACAGAGACAAGTCTGGAAACAAATCACTAAGTTAAGTGCTAGCTTAGAGCATCTCTGTCCTTTTTTTTTTCTCTTTTTTTAAATGGGTTAGCAACAGCAGTTTTAGTGGCAAAGTCTATAGTTTGTAGGTCTCGTGGAAGAAATGAGTTTTAAACATCTTAGTTCAATCGCATATAGTTGACAGCTCTTAAATTTGAGGCTGAAAACAATAAAGTTGCCCCTGTTGACAAGTCGGTTCCCAAAAGGCCAATAGTTAAGCATGGGCTGCTTTAGAGAAGACAAGTGTGAGTTAGTTTCCTGTTGCTAGGCAACAGGTTTCTAAGTGTCAGTTCTTTCAGAAAGGAACTGTATGCTGTTCTGTCTGTGAGTGCATACACACAACGAATGCACTCTGATATGGAAAAATAAACTCCATTTGCACAACCAAAACATTTATTTCATTCTTTAAGAAGAGAGATGAGCTGTTGCCCCCCAAAAATCTCTCTTCTCTATGGGACTCTAGTTCCCTTCTATAAACTTTTATTTTTTGGTCATCTTTTCAGTTTTGTCAGTTTTCGTGCAATTAATCTTTCAGCAGGGATTTTTTTCCCCCCTATACCTTTTAGCCTTATCTCCATCCATATTTAAAAGACTGCTGAATGTATGGATTTTGAATATACAACCCAAAATTAGGACATTAAATGACTCTTAATAAAAGTAATTTTAATGTACACCCAAGAAAGAATCTGATTTTTCTGATAGTATTGTGACATTTTACACTTTGATCTTGCTGTTTATTGTGAAATGTATCACTTTCCTTGTCTAATCTCAAGTGTCATATAGGGCTGCATTGAAAGTGGAAAGCAAAATGTTTATCTTGAGGATCCAGAGTTATTTAATGTTGCATTTTATTGAGATTTGTTAGTATATTACCAGCAGGCATTCAGATGCATTAGACTACAGAAACAACCAGAATGTTTCTCCAGGATTTGAATTATTGGGCAAATTACCCTATCTGTGAGTTCTTTGGAGTTTTAGAACATTTGTTTGTTGGAATGATACACAGTGTTGTATTACCTTAAATGGAATATATGGGCCCATAAAGTTAAAGATGTTAACATGACCCTGTCACTGTCCAACATTAAGCAGTGTAAAACAAAGTTTATATTCAGTATACAGAGACCTATAACCTGCTTATTACCATGGTAAACACACCATGAAAAATATTTTTAAACTTTGATTAAAGATATAGAATAGAAAGAAAAACAGTTTAAGCATTTAAAGTGTAAAGTATTAAGTGAAGCTTTTATTTTAACTCTTTTCCTTTTTCTTTAACCATAGAGAGATTTTAAAAGGAACCCCCTATTTGACAGTTTTTTAAATGATATTAAAAATGTTGATACCTTTTTGGGGGTGGAAATGGGGGAGAAAGTTCATTGAAGTGGACTTGAGGCTGTTATTACTGATGTTAAAGTTTGAGCCTGTTTACTAGAACAGAAACCAAGATGGGAGAGAAAAGTAAAGCAAAAATAGAAAATGCAGCTTCTGTCTCTGTTGCTAGCTTGTTCTTGCAACCTCACTGCTAGAAAATCACAGGTATAGCACTGTTCCACTCCAAAACTTGGCAAACTTGTACCCTTGTTGAGTTTGTTTATGACATCGCTTTAGCTGCTTCTTAGGTCACAGGCTTACAACAGTGTTCCACAATCTATACTCTTGTTTGTCTAAGCCAAACTCTGATTAAAGAGCAGGCAAAAGGAGACGGGTAGGAAAGAGAAGAAATAAGGTGAGCAAGGGAAAAGGTGGGTGGTGGACAAACAAAGAATTACAACTCTGCTGGTATTTGGAACGTAGCCAGAGCTTTTGGAGGTGGTGATGTCATTTGGTTTCCTATCTCTGCCTCAGTCTGGTCAGAACATGCATCATGATCAGGACAAACAAGTTCCAATAGCGTTAGGGCAGATCTCAGAGTCCCAGGAGACAGCAGCATAGCAGCCATGATAAGAAAGCTTACTCCTTCCCTCTTTCACTGAACCAGCATCCACATGCAATTGTCCCCTCCAAGTCTTTTCTTTTAAGGACCCCAAAAGGGAGTTATGGAGTAATTAGTCTATACTCTCATTATTTTATTCACTAATTATGCCTAATTTCCAACACTCCAGTTTTGGTTCATTCATTTCCAGTCTCTTGTCTACCTGACATAATGTTAACAAAGTCTTTGAATTATATTAGTAGGCCTTTTCATTTATACTAATTAAATTTCTTTGTCTCCCTTTTGCACCTTTTCATAGTAACATTTATTGTTATAGTTTATTGTTATGTTTTATGAACTTTCACTTAATTGTAAGATCAATTGTAAATTATAAGGTAAATTTGTAGTCTTAATTATTTCAAGAAGTATAGAAATTGTAGGGGGGTTGGCAGGGCAACAACTCACCAGCATAGCACCTCCTGCTGGTTGTCTCAGGAATTAGCTCTTCCAGCCCAGAGTGCCCTCTGCAGGCTGGTGTCTTGCCTACCGCTGGCCCTCGTGTCCCCCTCAGATCCTGGTGCCCTTTACAGCAGGGTTATCCCGCCACAGTAACCCACAATCTGTGTCTCGCCACCCAGGGGAACCCTCAACTGTCTATCCTCACCTTGCCTCAGTGGCTAGTGCCGGTCACTATTTAGTCCCCCACTCACTGGGGCAGACTGCAGCCTGTAATGGGCACTCATCAGCAGCAAGGGGTTTAGGACCTGGTACTTTTGCCTATTTCTGGGCTGCCCCTCTGCAGCCCCAATACCTTCTCATAGGCCCTTTTCAAGGCCTGCATCCTGGGGTTTTAACAGGGTGGAGCTCCCCAGCTCCCTCTGCCCTTCCTGAGCACTACTCTACCTCAGGTACCTTCCCAGCTCCCAGGCAGCCAGGTCCTTCTCTCTCTCAAGCTAGAGAGAGACTCTTCTTTTGAGCTCCTGGCTCACAGCCCTTTTATAGGGCCAGCTGTGACCTGATTGGGGCATGGCCTCAGCTGTGACTGCTTCCCCAATCAGCCTTTTCCTAGCCACAGCCCTCTCCAGGGCTGATTCTAACCGCTCCAGGCAGGAGCAGTGTGACTGCACTGCTAAACGGGGAAATAAGTGAAGATGTATTTTGTAGGCTTCTTCTAGTTCAGTGTATCTCAAACTGGGGTTGCTGCTTGTGTAGGGAAAGCCCCTGGCGGGCCAGGCCAGTTTGTTTACATGCCCCATCCGCAGGTCCAGCTGATCCCGGCTCCCACTGGCTGTGGTTCACCACTGGAGGCCAATGGGGGCTGCTGGAAGCAGCAGCCAGTAAGTCCCTTGGCCCATGCCGCTTCCAGCAGCTCCCATTGGCCTGGAGTAGTGAACCTCTGCCAGTGGGAGTCGCGATTGGCCGGACCACCGGACGGGGCAGCCCAGCCTGCCATGCGCTTTCCCTAGACAAGGGGCAACCCCAGTTTGAGAAACACTGTTCTATTTATTTCTGTCTTTATGACTTCTGCCTGTGGTACAAGGCCTCAGTCTATTCTCTGCAGTTTGTGCTGCAGCCTAAGGTAGATGGAATAAACATTCACTGAGGAAATGAGGAACTGGTTTAAAATTTTAGCAAGATAAACTGTAAGAAAATATAATAAATACTTTAAAACCCACTGTCCAGAAATACCACAAGAACAGCCCACTCTGATGAGCACATTTTTTTCTGATTAATCAGACACATAGGCCATAGCCAGAAGCCAAATAAAATGAATCCACAGTCAGTCCCACTATATAAGTTCCTCTGAATAAATTTACTTCCTTTTTATTCACTAAGATTCAAGCGATATTTTTTCAATTACATTAAACACCTATAAGATAGAGTAGATGCATTTGTCTGAAGAAAAAAAAAAACTAAAGAAAGAAAAGAAAAGAAACCACCATAGGATTTATCAGGACCTGAGAGCTGCCACCTCCAAATGACACTATTCCCAGAAAAGACATTTAATACCACATGAGATATTGTTAAGCAAGAATTATTCCTTTTAATTCTGAATCATTGAATCATAGAAGATTAGGGTTGGAAGAGACCTCAGGAGGTCATCCAGTTCAAGCCCCTGCTCAAAGCAGGACCAACACCAACTAAATCATCCCAATGAGGGTTTTGTCAAGCCAAGCCTTAAAAAACCTCTAAGGATGGAGATTCCACTACCTCACTAAGTAACCCATTCCAGTCTTCACCACCTTCCTAGTGAAATAGTTTTTCCTAATATTTTTGAGGGGTTCAAAATATTTTTGAGGGGTTCAAAATATTTGTTTCCAAAATATTTTATATTTTAAAAAATGTAAAAAAGTCAAAATCAAAATTGGAATATATTTATTTATTTTGACTTTTCTACATTTTTAGAATATAACATTTTTTTTGAAGCAAAGGTATTTAGATCCCCCCGAAATATTCCATTCTGACATTTTTTAAATGCCTCATTATAAGTTTTTTTCTAAACAAAATTTCCTTCAAATTGACATACTCCTATGGAAAGTTTCAGTTTCAAAGAAAGACAATTTTCCAATGGACGAACATTTTGTCAGAAAATTTTTGAACATCTCTAGTTACAAACTAATGGGAATGACAGTTACTACATTTCCCAGGACTGATTTTTTTTTTTTAAAATTTTGATAAGTATCCTAGGAATGGACAAGAGGAAAAACGAAAGTGTTAGCTCCACAGCATAAGCTTTCCAAAAGAATATTGACAGTTGCCACTAGTCTCAGTATGGATATGGTGAGTTGATAGTGATAGTGTTTCCTGTCATATCATCCCCTGAAAACCTCCTGGAATTGTTCAAGTAAGATAGTATAATGTTTAAAACACAAAGGAACAGAAATCGATAAAAAAAACAGATCAGTTACTCAAATACTTCTTCATTTGGTTCTTTACAAAGCACATAGACTTAACAAAAGCCACGCAAAATAAGAATACATAAGCAAACAATGCTGACAGTATCATCAGTATTTTAAGTTTCTGAGCTGTTTTTGCTCAGTGAACTCCCTATAGGGATGCAAAATTCTGGAGTTGTAGCAAAGAGAACAGTAGTATCAGCATGGCTTAAGGGAGCCATGCAGCTATGAACTTTGGGTAGGGGCACCTAGAAGCACTGAAGGTATGTTAGGTCTATGGCTCACAGCTGTTCCATTTTGTTATGTAGATGAGCCCAACCCAACAAAGGAATGATAATGTACAAAGATCCTGATTTGGAAATCACTATCAATAATTTTCTCTATGTTTTTTGTGCATGAGTGGGAAAATGTGTCTTCCTTGGACGGCGATTTTCAAAATATATGCATATTTTAGGTGCATCAGTACAGCACATAACTGTTGTCATGAAGTTGTATGAAAACGAAATAATTACCAGGCTCATGAATAGAAATAAGTACTGTGTCAGCAGTTTGTTATGAAAATTTATACTGGTGCATTTCATCGTTTTACACAAGAAAGGAAATACACTTTTCAGGAGCGTCATTTTTGCTAGTTTTTAATTTTAGCTTAATAAAGCTTTTTGCAAATAAACTTGCAAAATAATTAAATTTTGAACATAGAATTATAGACATGCAATACTGAAAGAGACCTCAACAGGTCATTCATCTAGTCCAGTCCCTGCACTCAAGGCAGGACTAATTAATAATAAAACCACTCCAGAAAGGTGTTTGTCTAAACTATTATTAAAAACCTCCAATGAAGGACATTCCAGAATCTCCCTATGCAATTTGTTCCAGTGCTTTACCACCTTGCCAGTTAGGAAGTTTTGCTAATGTCCAATGTAAACCTTCCTTGCTGCAATTTAAGACCATTAATTTTTCTCCTATCCTCAGAAGTTAAGGAGATCATTTTTTTATCCTCCTCCATCTAACAACACTTTATATACCTGAAAACTGTTATATCCCCTCAGTCTTCTCTTTTCCAGACTAAACAAACCCATTTTTTTCAATCTTTCCTCATAAAGCATGTTCTCTAGTCCTTTAATAAATTTTGTTGCTCTCCTCTGGAATTTTTCTAATTTGTTCACATCTTTAGTGAAATATGGTGCCCAGAAATGGGCACAGTAATCCAGCTGAGGCCTAATCAGGGCAGAGTAGAGTAAAAGAATTACTTCTCATGTCTTCCTTA
This sequence comes from Chelonoidis abingdonii, assembly GCF_003597395.2. NCBI lineage: Eukaryota > Metazoa > Chordata > Testudines > Testudinidae > Chelonoidis > Chelonoidis abingdonii. The sequence goes on along the minus strand of NC_133769.1, from coordinate 281,856,205 downwards.
CAGCTCTCCTGCTGGTATGTCCCAGAATGATGTTCACTTTTTTTTCCCTTCAGTAGTGTTACACTGTTGATTCATATTTAGCTTGTGATCCTCTATAACTGCAAGATACCTTTCCACAGTATTCCTTCATAGGCAGTCATTTCCTATTTTGTATGTGTGCAATGGATTGTTCCTTCTTAAGTGGAGTACTTTGCATTTGTCCTTATTGAATTTCATCCTAGTTACTTCACATTATTTCTCAGGTTTGTTCATATCATTTTGAATTTTAATCCTATCCTCCAAAGCACTTGCAATCCCTCCCATTTTGGCATCATCTGCAAGCTTCACAAGTGTATTCTCTATGCCACTATCTAAATAATTAATGAAGATATTGAACAAAACCAGACCCAGAACTGATCCTTGTGGAACCCCACTCACTATACTCTTCTAGCTTGACTATGAACCCCGGATAACTAATCTCTGGGAATGGTTTTCCAACCATTTATGCACCCACTTTATAGTAGATCCAGCTAGACTATATTTCCCTTTGCATATCTTAGTACAATTTCCATTTGTCAAAACTGTAAGCTGTTTTCATATTGATTTTTCACACAGTCCAGTCACTCATTATCCCACAATTTAAACTTTCTTGAAACTATCAAAGTTAGTTAGCAGATCACGAAAAATCGAAGATGAGCATATGGTAGCCTCTCTCACCATTAGCCAGGCTAATGATATTTTGTTTCATTCTAACTGAAAGGTCAGTTACAATGTTTCCCAGGTCTGAATTCCTTCATCTTGATTACTCGTCTAGGGGTGGACAAAAGAACTATATTTGATTGAAATGTTGTTGTGAGAAGAGTATACTATTTTGTGCACTCCTGACCTGTACTTGTGGTTTTATCAGTCAACTGAAGGTGAATTTGATGTACCTCATTCCTTGCACATGCTCAGTATGTAATGAGGAATTTCTATCAACCAAAGAAAGTCCTAAATTGAAGCCTTGAAGTTTGTGTATTGTGTGATATCATAAGCCTTATAAATAGGTAGCAATTATTGCAAAATATACTCACCTTAACTTAACGTGAATGTACCCCTTGAAGTAGATTTTCCAGTTTCCAATAAATGAAGGAGAAAGCCAATGGATTAGCCAAGTAGTTTTCTTGGGGCATGTAGCAGGGTGGAGCCCTGCTCCTGCCCTGAAGGGGTTAAAAACAGCCCTGGGAAGGTGCTGTGGCTGGAGAAAGCAGCTTTTATGCTGAGCTGATTGAGAGAAGTGGCCGCAGCTGGGGCCATGCCCCAAACAGACACAGCTGGCCTATATAAAGAGGCTGGGAGTCAGGAGCTCGAGTCTCTCTTTAGCAGTAGAGTGAGATGAGCCTGGCTGCAGGGAGCTAGACACAAGGTACCTGAGTGAAGCAAGGATGGGGAAAGGCAGAGGAGCTGTAGAGCTTTAGCCTAGAAAGCCCCAGGCTACAGCCTAGCATTGGGCTAATAGGTACTGGGGGTTGCAGAGGGCATCCCAGGGGTAGGCCAAGGCAGCAGGTCCAAACCCAGCCTTGCCAGTGATGAGTAGACTGACACTGCAGTCTGCAACAGGGCATGGGGGGTAGACAATGACTAGTAGTAGCCATATACTGAGGCGAGGTGGGGATAGAGGGTTGGGTTTCCCAGGGAGGAGAGACTCTGAGAGAAAGGGGTTACTGCCAGTGGGCAGCACTCCATGTAAAAGGGCATCAGATCCAGGGAGGCACATGGGGGCCAGAGGACAGGTTGATCACCAGCCTGCAGAGGGCGCTCCAGAGCTGACTCGAGCTAATTCCCAGAAGTCACCAGCAGGAAGTGCTGCAGGGGTGAGTCTGGCCAGTCTACAGGGCACTGCCTATTGTAACAGAGACATTGCATGACACTTAGTATTCCTAGATTCGGGTAACTTAAGACAAATTGTCTCTAAACCACAGATTTAGTATAGTGTCAAACTAGTTTATAAAGGTTTTGTATATACAAATGTAGGCCCAGCTCACAGAAAAGCAAATATGGAGAAATTCAGTGCCAATAATTGCACCAAAAGTAGAATGAATTCTATATGGGGATCACTGTAATAAATTTCAATATTTAACAAAAATTACCTCATCACATCCTGCTACCTCAAGAATAGACTCAGGGATCACAGAGTAGCCCTCCTACTGTTTACTTATGAGTTCCCAAGATGTTGACCTATTCATCTACTTCTGCAAGGTGAAAGGAGAGGACCCACTGATGTAAAATTTCCATCGTTTACCAAAGATCTCCCTATACCCTTCAGGAAACCTGAACATAAGAACATAAGAACAGCTGTACCTGGTCAGACCAAAGGTCCATCTAGCCCAGTATCTGTCTACCGACAGTGGCCAATGCCAGGTGCCCCAGAGGGAGTGAACCTAACAGGCAATGATCAAGTGATCTTTCTCCTGCCATCCATCTCCATCCTGTGACGAACAGAGGCTAGGGACACCATTCTTTACCCTTCCTGGCTAATAGCCATTTACGGACTTAGCCACTATGAATTTATCCAGTTCCCTTTTAAACATTGTTATAGTCCCAGCCTTCACAACCTCCTCAGGTAAGGAGTTCAACAAGTTGACTGTGCGCTGTGTGAAGAAGAACTTCCTTTTATTTTTTTTAAACCTGCTACCTATTAATTTCATTGGGTGACCCTAGTTCTTGTATTATGGGAATAAGTTAATAACTTCCTTATTCACTTTCTCAACATCACTCATGATTTATATCCTCTAATATATCCCCCCTTAGTCTCCTCTTTTCCAAGCTGAAGAGGCCTAGCCTCTTTCCTCATATGGGACCCTCTCCAAACCCCTAATCATTTTAGTTGCCCTTTTCGGAACCTTTTCTAGTGCTAGAATATCTTTTTTGAGGTGAGGAGACCACATCTGTACACACTATTCGAGATGTAGGTGTACCATGGATTTATATAAGGGCAATAATATATTCTCAGTCTTATTCTCTATCCCCTTTTTAATGATTCCTAACATGCTGTTTGCTTTTTTGACCGCCCTCGCACTGCGTGGACATCTTCAGAGAACTATCCACGATGACGCCAAGACTAGACTAGATCTGTTCTCCCTTGAGAGGACACAAAAACAGTCCTCTGCTCAAAGGATGGACTCCTAGTCAGTATCCCTAGGTAATATTTTTCCAAAACAAAGTATTTTCTTTATTTAGTGTAACCAATCATTCCTAATACAATTAATCTAAACCTTAATTAAAACATAAACATAAACCTCTTAGCGCAGATATACAAGCTAAAATACCCAAGACCGTAATGTTATACAGTTGGAATGACTTGTTAAGGCCTTTCCCTTTGCCACCCCCTAGTTCTTGTCATGAAGACAGAAAGCAGAAGACAAGAAGACCAAAATGCAGGCAATGTGATGTTTATTAGGATTAACCAAGCAAGCCTCTCCATAGTTCAATATAGCAGAGACTTTCCCATGTGCCACTCCTCTCCCTTAGCAGGCATAATTATATCTGTACTGTATGCCCTTCATCCCAGCCCTTACAGTTTATGGTCATGTTTCATTTTGGAGGGTCTTGCCACCCTGCAGTTGCTTCTGCTGGTTCTTCTGATTCTTGTGCTTTTTTAGCTTTTTTCTGATCTTTTTTTGGTTCTCCTTCTTCTCCTAACTCAACTAACTTTTACCTTCCTGCTTTCTGCCTGCTGTAAGTATTTGGCTTGTTCTGATTGGCTTATTTTTCAATATTAGCATTAACATACCTTTCCTCCAATCACATTCAGCCCCTTTCTAATTGATCCATACTTATAGACCAATCATAACTGCTAAATCTAACTATCAATCAAAGCTGTTACACAACAAGCATTAGTATTATGGGATGTTGACTATTATGGGATGGTGACCCTCACCTACTTTTGGACTGAGCATGCCTGACTGACCTCTCAATGCAGTTTTGGAGTGACCTTTACCTGATACCTGATCTCAGTCCACACCCAGTCCAGCAACACAGCATCTATAAGCTGAAGTGCTTGGAACTAATAAGTCACTGTCTTTGGCTATTGTACACACACTTACAATTACCAGACTTTTAAACTATAAACCATCACCTTATTTCTTTTGTATATGCTTAATTGTTAACTTGTGTACCTTAAAGTTTTGGTCTACCGCTGCTGCCCATTTCTTACCAGTGTAATTAATTTTATATCATTTTTCCCCTCTTTTCAGTTAATAGTGGTAGAGCAATGTTTTCCAGTGCTATGCTTGAAAACAAAATAGAAAAGCTCAAAATCCAACCAATCTCATATCACTATTTCCAACTATATGTGAAGTGGTACCTGTTCATAAATGTTGACATTTTAATGGTGCATGCTGTAACTACAGATGTCTATCTAAGGTACATGGAAACCAGCCTGTATAGAAGCAAAATTAATATTGGTCAACAATATGCAGAATGCACACAAGAGGACAGAGGCTTGTTGGTCATACTATTGTAAAAGCAGAGAACAGGATAGAACATATAAAATAAAAGCAATTACAAAACTTTATGCATTTATTTACAACAGTGCAGCATGAGTGATAAATTCTACACTACTGATTTGACAGTGTTTCATATCTACTTTGCACAAATATAAGTAACTACATGGTTTCAGGCAGTAAAGAAACAGGTCTTGGGATTTTGGGTACACAATAGTGTAAGGATGCTGTATTACCTGCTGTGACAGACCCAGGCCAGTGTGGTACAGGAGTCTGGTAGAGGGCAAATATACTAGTCACTGGCTGAGTAGTTTTCTGTTCCCTGAGTGACTAGAGCAGGGAAAGCACTCGAGAAATCAGGAACCTGCTAGAACCAATTAAGGCAGACAGGCTGATTAGAACACCTGCAGCCAATCAAGGCAGGCTAATCAGGGCACATGGGTTTAAAAAGGAGCTCACTCCAGTCAGGGAGGGAGGAGCTAGAGGAGAGGAAATGCGTGTGAGGAGCTGGGAGCAAGAGGCACAAGGAGCTGAGAGGGAGAGGGTGTCCTGCTGGAGGACTTCGGAGTACAAGTGTTATCAGACAGCAGGAGGAAGGTCCTGTGATGACGATAAAGAAGGTGTTTGGAGGAGGCCATGGGGAAGTAGCCCAGAGAGGTGTAGCTGCCATGCAGCTGTTACAGGAGGTACTATAGACAGCTGCAATCCACAGGGCCCTGGGCTGGAAACCAGAGTAGAGGGCGGGCCCGGCTTCCCCCCAAACCTCCCAACTCCTGATCAGACACAAGAGGAGTTGATCCAGACTGTGGGGAAGATCAGTGAGGTGAGCAAATCTGCCAATAAGCGCAGGACCCACCAAGGTAGAGGAGGAACTTGTCACAACTGGTGTCAGTGGTGGGATCTGGTGTGCATAGCGCAGCAGAAGAAGGAGGATGATTTTTTTTTAAAAAAAAGAGGGTTTATTTTTTTTTTCACCACAATGGATGACTTAGTACGGGCATTGATACAAGCTACCGCAGCCCAGCAGGAGGCTACTCGTGTCCAGGCAGCTGCCCAACAGGAGGCAGTGCGGCTGCAGCAAGGGACTAATCGCCTACTGATGGACCAGGCTTCTAAAGACCGAGTTATATTCCAAGAACTGGTGAACCAGAGAAAGACCCTTACAGAGCTGAACTGCGGCCATGAGAGGACACAGATCATATGGGCCAGCCATTGGCTGCAGAAAATGACCAGGGAGGATGATGTAGAGGCATACCTTCTGGCCTTTGAGAGTATAGTCCTACGGGAGGCCTGGCCCTGAGATCAGTGGTCTGGCATCCTTGCCCCATTCCTGTGTGGGGAGGCCCAGAAGGCTTACTATGATCTGCCTGAAGAGGCTTCAGAAGACTACCCCTAACTGAAAGCAGAGATCCTGGCCAGATCCAGGGTAACGACTGCAGTGCGGGCCCAGCGGTATCATGAGTGGAGGTACCAGGAAAATAAAACCCCGCAGTCCCAATTGTATGACTTCATCCATCTTGCACGAAAGTGGTTGTGAACAGAGTCCCGGAGTCCAGAAGAGATACTAGAGGTTCTGGTCATCGACTGATACATGAGGGGACTACCGCCAGACCTTCATGCCTGGGTAAGCCAGAATGACCCCTCCACCTATGATGAGGTTGTTGCACTGGTAGAAAGGTGAAGGACAGTGAGGGAGCTGACCCAACCAGTTAAGGAAGAGGCACCCTGGCTTAAACAAGCAGCACTAAGCCCTAGAGCTCGAGTGACGGGGCCACCAGGAGAGCCCAGGTGGAAGAAGAGAGGGGCTGAAGGCTCACCAGAAGCCACAAAGAGTCAGAGCACTGAAAGAGAAGAGGATCGGGATGTTAGACTGCCCAAACCAAGAGACCAGGAAATGCCTAAGGCCCTATACAGATGTTATGCCTGCAGAGAGTGGGGACATATAGCTGCACAGTGTCCCAATGCTGAGGAGTCTATGTAGTGTAACCTGGGGAACTGGGCAGACCCATACCCCCTAATCCACCTTGTGGGGGTCTCACTAACCCCACATATGTATACTAGACCAGTAAAGCTAAATGGGGTAGAGACCACAGCACTGGTTGATTGGGGGAGTGCTATCATGCTTGTCTCGGGGAAGCTTTTGAAGTGTAGTCAGCTGCTGCGGGCTAAGCATACGGAGATAACAAGTGTCCATGGGACAGTTGGTTATTACCCCACCATCCCAGTAAAAATTGAGATTCAGGGGAACACTACTGAGGTAGCAGCAGATGTAGTCCCTAAACTCCCCTACCCGGTGCTCATAGAGAGGGACTTCCCACGGTTTGGAGACTTACTCCCAGTAGGAGGATTGGAGAAAGAGGGGAATCCTGAAGTTAGTGACACTCCATCCACATCCACAAGACTGTCAACCCCCCAGTCCTTCTCTGAAAATTTCCCGCAGATTTATTTTTCCATTCCCAGAAACAATACTTTAGGGCAGCTAAGGCCTTGGAAACCAAATACTGACCCAAAGCCAGAGGGTCGCTCTCGTAGGTAGGCGGACCCAAGCAGCTGAAAAGGAGGCCACCCAGGAGGGAGAAGCACCCTGAGTCTGACCCCCACCCTAACGCTTCTGAACCAGTAGAGGCAACAGAGACTGGGCCCCTAGATCTTGGGCAGATTAGCCCGGAAGAGGAAATTTTGGAGGGACCAGGCTGAAGACCCAAGGTACAAAACATTAGAAAGGAGGTGACTGAAATAGATGGGGTCCCCGTGGAAGGGAGAACACAGGGACCAGGACCCTACTTCATAATGAAGAAGAATCTCTTATACCGGGTTGCACCAGTACAGGGGCAGAAGGTACAACAGATCTTAGTACCTCAAAAACACCAGAATGCTGTATTAAGTCTTGCTCATAGTCATCTTTTTGGGGGGCACTTGGGGGTAGAGTAGACCCTGGCATGAGTCCTACGATGATTCTTCTGGCCCGGAGTACATGAAGAAGTGTGGAGGTACTGTGCGTCCTGCCCGGAGTGTCAACTGCACAGTCTCCGTCCCCACCTGAGGGCACCTTTAGTACCCCTTCCCATCATAGAGGTCCCCTTTGAGCGAATAGCCATGGACCTCTGGAGAAGACGGTTTGGGGCCACCAATATATACTTGTTGTTTTGGACTATGCTCCTCACTACCCAGAAGCCATCCCCCTGTGGAACACAGCATATAAACGATAGCCAAAGAGCTGGTGGGGATCTTTGCCTGAGTGGGGCTACCAAAGGAGATATTAACAGACCAAGGAACCCTATTTATGTAAAAGCTAATGAAAGACCTCTGTACAATGCTCCATATATATACCCTGAGAACTTCAGTTTACCATCCGCAGACTGATGGGTTGGTAGAAAGGTTTAATCAAACCCTCAAGACTATGATAAGGAAGGTGGTAAGTCGGGACGGGAAGGACTGGGACACCCTACTGCTTTACCTTATGTTCGCTGTCCGGGAGGTACCTCAGGCCTCAACTGGGTTTTCCCCATTTGAGTTATTATACGGACATCACCCTGTGGCATACTAGATATCGCCAAAGAGATTTGGGAAAAGGAACCCAATGAGGGGAGAAATATAATAGAACATGTAATACAGATGAGAGACCGGATAGACTGGGTCACGCCTATTGTACAAGAACATCTGGAAAAGGCACAGGAGGCCCAGAGAACCTATTACAATCGCCAGGCAAAAATCTGACATTTCCAACCAGGGGATTGGGTGATGGTGTTGGTACCCACGGCAGAAAGCAAGCTTCTGGCCCAATAGCAGGGGCCCTACAAGGTGGTTGAACCCATGGGGGAAGTAACCTACAAGATGCTGTAGCCAGGACGCCGATAACAAGAACAGATTTATCACATCAACCTTTTGAAACCGTGGCATGCACAAGAAGCATGTATAACTATCCAAAAAGACCTAACCCAGGAAAACAAGCCTTCCAAACAAGTGAGAGTGTCTCCCGATTTAACACCAAACCAGAAGAATGAGGTGTCTGAGATGATCTTCTGGAACCAAGATGCGTTCTCGACAAAACCAGAGACATATCACCACATCGTCACGAACCCTGGAGCCAGAATAACAATGAGGCTTTGCAACAACTTCCGGTGACTAAATGAAGTATCCCAGTTCGATGTGTACCCCATACCTCGCATAGATGAGCTAGTGGACCATCTGGGGAATGCCCGGTACTTGACTACCCTAGACTTGACAAAGGGGTACTGGCAGATTCCCCTTGCGGAAGATGCAAAGGAAAAGACTGTGTTCTCTACACCAGAGGGTCTTTGTCAATATACTGTCCTCCCTTTTGGACTACACGGGGCCCCAGCTACTTTACAGAGCCTCATGGACAAGCTATTATGCCCGCATAAGTTATGCTGCTGTCTACTTGGATGATGTGGTCATTCATACCCCAGACTGGGAAACCCACCTAGAGAAGGTGGAGGCAGTCCTTGATACCTTCAGGCTAGCTGGCCTTACAGCAAACCCTGCCAAGTGTGCTGTAACCTTTACAGAGGCCAAATATCTTGGATACATTGTGGGAAAAGGTCTAGTAAAACCCCAAGTGAACAAGTTGGAGGCCATCCAAAATTGGCCTCAACCGCGTCACAAGAAACAAGTCCGGGCATTCCTAGGTGTAGTGGGGTATTACCAACGATTTATCCCCCACTTTGCCACAAGGGCAAGCCCCCTGACAGACCTAGTGAAAGCCCGTGGACCTGATTTGGTGAGATGGTCTGACGCAGCAGAGGAAGCGTTCACAGACCTACGGACTGCCCTCTGCAGTAACCCTGCACTGCTAGCCCTTGATTTCACCAAGGAATTTATCCTGCAGACAGATGCATCAGAAGTAGGGTTGGGGGCCATCCTATCACAGATGGTCAGGGAAGAGGAACACCCAATTCTCTACCTCAGTAGGAAACTCCTTCAGAGGGAAGAAAAATATGCAGAGGTGGAGAGAGAGTGCCTCATCGTAAAATGGGCCATGGAAGCATTATGCTACTGCTTGCTCGGGCACAGATTTCTCCTTGTGACTGACCATGCCTTTCTTCAATGGATGCAGCGGAACAAGGAGAAGAACACAAGGATGACCAGGTGGTTCTTATCCCTCCAACCTTTCCAGTTCCATGTGCAACACAGAGCAGGGTGCCGTCACGGTAATGCCGATGGCTTGTCACGTGTCCACTGTCTGGCATCACAAGCTGCCCAACCCCTTAGTGTTGAGCAGGGGGGAGGGATATGTGACAGACCCAGGCCAGTGTGGTGCAGAGTCCTGGTTAGAGGGCAAATATACTAGTCACTGGCCTGAGTATTTTCTGTTCCCTGAGTGACTAGAGCAGGGAAAGCACTTCGAGAAATCGGAACCTGCTAGAAACCAATTAAGCTGCAGAAAAGTACAGGCTGATTAGAACACCCTGCAGCCACATCAAGGCAGGCTAATCAGGGCCCACATGGGTTAAAAAGGGAAGCTCACTCCAGTCAGGGAGGGAGGAGCTAGAGGAGAGGAAAATCCGTGTGAGGAAAGCTGGGAGCAAGAGGCACAAGGAGCCTGGGAGTGAGAGGGTGTCCTGCTGGAGGACTTTCGGAGTACAAGTGTTTCAGACAGGCAGGAGGAAGGTCCTGTGATAGGATAACAGAAAGTGTTTGGAGGACAACCATGGGGAAGTAGGCCAGGAAGGTTGTAGCTGCCATGCAGCTTTAACAGGAGGTACTTAGACAGCTGCAATCCCACAGGGCCCTGGGCTGGAACCAGCGTAAGAGTGGGCCCGGCTTCCCCCCAAACCTCCCAACTCCTGATCAGACACAAGAGGAGTTGATCCAGACTGTGGGGAAGATCAGTGAGGTGAGCAAATCTGCCAATAAGCGCAGGACCCACCAAGGTAGAGGAGGAAATTGTCACACTGCTTTTACATAATTAATCCTTCTCCAATGTCTGAGCACTCTGTGATTCATATTCTGCATTTTTCCTTTTGTTATGTGGGATCATTCTGGTCTATATTTCATCACCTGAGGATGAACAGCCTTAGACCCTGTCCTGCTCTCCCATGTTTAGACGTTTCGCTATCTCTAGACTTCAAAATTTTTCCCTTGAATTGGCCACTGTTGTCAGCATGAGAAGGCTTCTGTTTTCAGACACACTCCACTTCTTTGCCCATTTCCTGTAACAAGTTTTCCTTTTCCCTGTAGTGCAGACTATCCGAGGGTGCTAAAGGAGTTGGCAGATGTGATTGCAGAGCCATTGGCCATTATCTTTGAAAACTCATGGCGATCGGGGGAGGTCTCATATGACTAGAATAAGGCTGATGTAGTGCCTATCTTTAAAAAAGGGAAGAAGGAGGAGCTGTGGAACGACAGGCCAGTCAGGCTAACCTCAGTCCCTGGAAAAATCATGGACCAGGTCCCCAAGGAATCAATTCTGAAGGACTTAGAGGAGAGGAAAGTGATCAGGAACAGTCAGAATGGATTCACCAAGGGAAAGTCATGCCTGACTAACCTAATTGCCTTCTATGAGGAGATAACTGGGTCTGTGGATGAGGGGAGAGAAGTGGATGTGTTATTCCTTGACTTTAGCTAAGCTTTTGATATGGTCTCTCACAGTATTCTTGCCAATAAGTTAAAGAAGTATGGGCTGGATGAATGGACTAGAAAGCTGGCTAGATTGTTGGGTTCAACAGGTAGTGATCAACAGCTCTGTCTAGTTGGCAGCCAGAGTTAAGCAGAGTGTCCCATGGGTTGTTTCTGTGGCCGATTTTGTTCAAAATCTTCATTAATGATCTGGAGGATGGTTTGGACTGCACTCTCAGCAAGCTTGCAGATGACACTAAACTGGGAGGAATGGTAGATACGCTGGAGGATAGGGATAGGATATAGAGGGACCCAGACAAATTAGAGGATTGGGCCAAAAGAAACCTGATGAGGATCAACAAGGACAAGTACAGAGTCCTACACTTAGGACAGAAGAATCCCATTTACTGTTACAGACTAGAGACCAAATGGCTAGGAAGCAATTCTGCAGAAAAAAACCTAGGGGTTACAGTGGACGAGAAGCTGGATATGAATCAACAGTGTGCCCTTGTTGCCAAGAAGGCTAACGGCATTTTGGGCTGTATAAGTAGGGCATTTGCCAGCAGATTGAGGGACATGATCATTCCCTTTATTCGACATTGTAAGGGCTCATCTGGAGTGTCCAGTTTTGGACCCCACACTACAAGAGGATGTGGAAAAATTGGAAAGAGTCCAGTGGGGACAACAAAATTTTTAGGGGACTGGAGCACATGACTTATGAGGAGAGGCTGAGAACTAGGATTGTTTAGTCTGCAGAGAGAAGAATAGAGGGTTTGATATCTGCTTTCAACTACCTGAAAGGGGGCTCAAGAGGATGGATCTAGACTGTCTCAGTGGTAAGAGATGACAAAACAAGGAGCAATGGTCTCAAGTTGCAGTGGGGGAGGTGTAGATTGGATATTAGGAAAACCTTTTTCATATGAAGAGGTGAGCATGGATGGGTTACCTAGGGAGGTGGTGGAATCTTCTTCCTTAGAGGTTTTTAAGGTCAGGCTTGACAAAGCCCTGGCTGGGACGATTTAGTTGGGAATTGGTCTTGCTTTGAGCAGGGGGTTGGACTAGATGACCTCCTGAGGTCCCTTCCAACCCTGATATTCTATGATTCTACACAATGGATAGCAAAATTGACCCATGGAGTTTCACAGTTCACAATAATTAATTAAAGGCTTTATGTGCATCTAATGGTTTTAGAAGATCTCTATCATATTTTAAGTGCTGACTTTAGCCAATTGTTTGCACTTGCAAAAAACATACTATAAGATTCTGAGTGTGCTTTAAATGATGAATTGGAGTTTGTGAAATTTTATTTTAAAAGGTTTATACTGCACTGTCTTGCCCATGAAGTTTATGGATGTATTAGGTTTGCATGGCTCTATACCTCTCATCTATGAAATATTTCAGCTTCTAATGGGCTTAAAATATATAAAAGAGCATAAAACTTTTAAGTATCAAAGTTTACAAACTATAGGCCAACTGTATATTTTAACTTTCCTTAGGCCAAGATGGATCTTTTAAGAAAGGAATAATCTCTACAAGAATATTGTATTTCTCTGAAAAATACATGTCCTTTATAAAAATTCAGTTTCCATCTTCAAATGTAGTGCATTCCCTGGTTTATGCCAAAATGTTAAACAAAAAATGTAAAAAATTCCTAGCATAGTAAGTAAAAGATTTTTTTTAAAAGATTCATAGCCAACAGAGATGTTCAATATTGTCATCTACATGAACAGGAAATGTTTCTCTTACTCGATTCATTACAATATATATCCAGAGGGCACCTTAAAAGTGTTGTCTATTTATTCATTTGCTAATACAAACAGCACTTATTGTTCTTTTAGTGCCCACCTAGTACATCAGTATAACTCCTCTTTCTGATATATTTTCCTCAAAGAATTTGTGGAAAATATTCTCCTTCTGCTTTCTGCAGAGTAGTGATATAAGCTGTCCCACACAAACACATTTTGACTGAATGATGTCTTGGTTGCCAAATCACCCAGCTGGAGCAATCATGTTTCTCCATTTTTTTTCACAGTATGGCTGAATTTGTTAAATGACAAAAATAATTTTGGTTATTCTTATCAGCTTTATGAATAAAAATAGTTTTCTGCATTTACAACGAGCAATGCAGCTACCAGTGGCTGATTCATCTCATGCTTTGTGATTTAGGTAACCATCATATACCAGAAATAACAAATAGATAAATGAAATAACAACAAAAGCCGAAGGGTAGCATTTTCAGAAAGTATCCAAGTGCATAGAAACTTAAGGCTCATTTTCTCATTGACTTTCAGTGAGAAATAGGATCCTAAATGATCAGTTTTTGAAAATATTGCAAGTGAACAATTAGCAAATAACTCATAGGTTGAAGATTGTGTAAAGCATACACATATTATAACAAATAACAAATGCATTCATATACATTTGGATTGGTTAATGAATGATTTGCTGCAGAATAAAAAGGCCATGTTTACAATGGATATTATTCTAATGGATAATATGACCAGCTTTGCTACTAGTAAATTAATGAATTTTTTCTATATGTAATGGATAGAGTTAATGAAATGCAAAATAGAATAGCTGTGAGAGACTTTAAGGAACGACAAAAAAGGTTACTTGTTTTTAAATACAGCATCTTACCCGTGTCAAAACTAACTTTGGTCTACTGCATGTTGTTATCCAGCACAAGTTATAAGTCAGCCATCTCTTCGCCTCCATCTGCTGGCTAATGATCACCTTGATATATAGCCACATTCACTACAGATAATGCCACCACAGCTTGTGCATGTTTCAAGATAAATTATTTAACCACAGCTACCTACAATATTATGTGACAAAAAACAGATTAGAGACTCAAGGACAGATAACCTGGGCAATTATCTAGAGCAAGTGAGTGTAGAGTTCTACTAAATCACTTGACAGTAAGAGGAACATTAAAAAGAAATTGAAAGGGGAACATTAATTATTTCATCCATAATATCTGCTAGACCCACTCAAGAGGTTTTTTGTTAAATTTAGTGCTTTCCTTTTTTGCAAAAGATCAATTTTATAAGTACTGCTATTCCTTCAAAACCTTTGAGACAACAATAAAACAAAATGTCCTTATTACCACTTATTGACATTTTAATTACCATTAAAATAAATGTCTATTCATCACATACACAAAAAATATAGCTGTATTCTGATAATTACCTTGAAACTGTGTAATGACAGATGACATCACATTAGCACATTAAGAATAATGGTTTTGCTAGCAAACTATTATTACAGTGCTTAACCATTATAAATGGTTATCCTGATCCAAGACGGTAAGAACAATTTTGACTTATAAAGTCATTTATAATTATAAAATGTAAAGTTTTAACAGAAAACAATTCTTAGATCTTTCAAAAAATCCATTCCATATGATCTCTGCATTTCGATTGCTAGCAATAATTCCTTACATTCTTCAGAGAATTCAGGAAATTCCCTTAATGAATTTAACTATCTTATTCCAGGAAATGATTGTTGTTGTTTTGGTGTTGATATTATATTCTTTATCACAGTTTTCTTTTTATTTGCCTATGTTTCTTTATCCCTCTTGTGAGTGGATCTGCATTCAGAAATATAGGACATCTTGAATGACTGACAGTAGGTAAAGCCGGGGTAGGCAACCTATGGCATGTGTGCCGAAAGCGTCACATGAGCTGATTTTCAGTGACAATCACACTGGCCAGGTCCTGACCACCAGTCTGGGGGGGCTCTGCATTTTAATTTAATTTTAAATGAAGGTTCTTGAATATTTTAAAAACCTTATTTACTTTACATACAACAATAGTTTAGTTATCTGTTATAGACTTATAGAAAGAGACCTTCTAAAAATGTTAAAATGTATTACTGGCACGAGAAACCTTAAATCAGAGTGAATAAATGAAGACTCGGCACACCACTTTGGAAAGGTTGCCAACCCCTGAGGTAAAGCTTAGATTAAGGACCTCATGTCCTGAGGAACAGGGAGGAAGATACTAAGGAAGTGTGGATCATGAAATCTGTGAGAAACTCTTGGCAGTAGCTGATCAAGAAAGAGTGATGCTCCCATAATCTTTTCTTGCTGGAACACATTCTAAATATATATGTTTATATGTTGAACCAATGGTATTGTTTACTAAACAAGAAATCCTGAAGAGGAGAAAAAACAGGAATCTATTGCTGATAAGAAGCAGTGAGGTTGTTTATTTCTCCAATGTCTTCTAACATTTAAAGTTAGGAATAGTGATGCTGGGTCTTAAAAAATCCTTCGGTTCCTCAAGAGATCTTCACTCATCATCTATTTTGTTTCTAGCTGAAAAACAAAATGAATACTGCCGTGTGATGAACCAGCTCTATGTCTGTGTTAATTATGAATTGTGAAGTTGTATTATGAAAAATGCTGTATCTTGAGTGCCTATATGTATTTGGATCCACAATTGATAATGGGTATGCACCACACAGGGACAATGAGGAATAATTGAAGTTAATGATGACTCTTTGGTGCTACGGTAAAAAGCAATTGCATATTTTTTAAAAACAAAACAAAACAAACGAAAAAAAAAACATTACCCCTCTGAAGGGAAGGTAGGAACTGTGGAAATTTTCCAGGAGTAGAACAGCAGCAATCAGATGACTAGGATGAGTTTAAATAAGGTTGCATAGGAACACTGGAGCCAGACAGGAATCAGAAATGTGGGGCATGAGAGAAAAAGTCCACACAATCTGGGAAAGAGACTCCATGAGGAGATGAACCAGCGTGTAACAGCCTGCATTAGGCAGGGGATGCCTTGCCTGCCTGCCTCCCTTCTTAGACGCCAATGTTCCACAAGGCCTCCCAAGAGATGGATGAGCTAGAAAGGACATGCAAGTAGTGTTCATAGTTTTATATGATCTATACTATCCTGATCCTTCAAAATATTAAGAAAAAACACTCATTAAAGTGTTAGACTTTGGGCAAAGTGTCTTTCCATTCTTTAAAATTACTATATGTCATTGAAAGAGTTATATCATAAACCAGAAGCTTCAGACCTTTGGGGTAGAGTTCTGGGAAAGGATGTGTTTACATAAGTGGGATATTTTGGGGATCAGTATTGGCCCTGAGGGCCTAGAACAGATGGACTGCAGGACTCTGGTCTGTGAAGAGGTAACAGACAAGAGTCAGTGCCAAGGAACTGGCCCAGAGAGACCAAGAGAGGAAACAGTACTACAGCTTGCTGAGAAGCTAGGGCTTAAAACACTGGGAGACCAAGGGACGCAGAGGCTTGTCTGATGGATAGCTGGAAGGGAATTAGCAGGATCACAGTGAGATAGCTCCGGTCACATCTCTCGATGGGCACCTGCTTCTGTACCCCCAAAGCTTTCCCCCCAGAGATCCATCCTCTACCATGATCCTGTTCAACTTCTGTATAGACTTGAATGTAGTTTAGCCCATAAATGTGGAACTCACTACAAGAAGAGATCAGGGTGAGCGTGGACCATCATTCCTGAGAGATAAATATATCTTTGTGTGTTCTCCATACTTTTAGAAGACACTCAGATATTAAAGTGGTGAGGGCATATTAGGAAAAAGCAACCAAGAGAGAGAGAGAAAGAGAGAGAGATAGTGTGTTTTGCCAGTTGTAGCATTGCAGAGGGATGGAGAAATGAAGGGTGGAAAAGTAGCCAATGACAATATTGCAAATTAGACCCTGTATTGCCAGAAGAAAAGGGAGTTAATCAGGTGAAGTTGGCTAGATCTCAGTCTGGGCTTAGCCATTATCTCTTTACATTTTGCTCCTGGATCTCCCCTGGAACTCTCATTCCTGGGCAAGATCACTGTTTCCTGTGAGTGGTAACCTCACACTTGGTGTCCTTTCTGAGTCTAACTATCTCCAGTCCCTAGCACTGCTCCTCGGGTCCAGCTACCAGGCTCTGACAGAGATCAAATTTCCAGAACCCCGCTCAGGGCTGCAGTGTCTGTCTACCCTAAACAAGGTGTGGGTGGTGAGAAAGGCTAGCCACTGCCTTGGGCTGGGCTGGGTTCCCCTGGCTACGGGAATCCCTAGCAGCCTCTCTTCTTGGGCAAACTTTCCTACTCTGTGGCCAGCTTCACCTTTCTAAGCTCTCCTTCTCCACGTAGAGCACGATCTGTCAGTGTGTCTAATCAGCACTGCTTCAGTGGAGGGATGCTCATTAGACTTTCTGTCAGTGGGATGGTGGCATGTCCCATCACACCAGAAGCTGTATTATCTCTTTTGTTTTTAAAGTGTGGAGCCGAAGTCAAAGTCAGAAGTGGAAGACTGGAGGGACAGGTAATGAGACACACAACTAAGTTTTTCAATTTTGACCTATGGAAAAAATATATTATGTTTCTTTAAAACTAAAGCTGTTAGAAATTTTCAAGCAGAACATATTTCCATCAGAATATGTTGATTTGTTAAAATCAAAACATTCCAAAGGAGCCTGCTGATTATGACACATTTTCAGTGGAAGCCAGGCTGTTTTCTGACAACCTGTCTGGTTTCCTCCTCATCTGCTCACCTCTCTAGCTCCTCAGAAGCCCACTTAGCATGTGCTGGGAATCTCAAATATCCAGGTTCCATGGGAGACTACCAGGTGAGCTCCTAAGGTTTCAGAGTCTGCCAGCCTGCCTGGTGGGATGCTGCAGAGTTGGGGAACCCAGGGCTTCCAAGCTTTTTCACATGAACCCTTAAAAACTCAAGTGTATTTTTCATAAGACTGGTGATTTGCCCTTGTATCCTGGTCATCTTCCTTCGCTTTCTTGTATTCAGGACACTGCATGCTAGTTGTCCATTTAGATCTTGACCATACTATCATCTGCCGTTTGTGAAGCATTTTAGTAGAAATCTCACTCCAGTGTTCAGATACAGCAGTGACAGATGGAAAAAAAAAGTGCATAACTAGAACAGACAAATATACATTAAGTTTTGTTAATTATTATTAGAATTATAACAATGGTTGAAACCTGAATTGTGGTTCTTCATTTCTTTTATTACAGATTATACAAAAAATGAGTTTTGTTATGTGTACAGAGCCTTGGGCAATGAACTGTGGAGATGAAACTACATTGTAGATTAGAGTATAAAGAAACCTAAAATCAAATGTGTGAGGAATTTAAATGAAAAGGTGCTGAGGTGGTTACATGACTGTTAGGGTACATCTACGCTATGGGATTATTCTGATTCTGCATAAACCGGTTTTGTAAAAAGATTGTATAAAGTCGAGTGCACACGGCCACACTAAGCACATTAATTTGGCAGTGTGCTTCCATGGTCTGAGGCTAGCGTCGATTTCTGGAGCGTTGCACTGTGGGTAGCTATTCCGTAGCTATCCCATAGTTCCCGTAGTCTCCCTTGCCCTTTGGAATTCTGGGTTGAGATCCCAGTGCCTGATGGGGCAAAAATCATTGTCGCGGGTGGTTCTGGGTAAATGTCGTCAGTCATTCCTTCCTCCAGGAAAGCAATGGCAGACAATCATTTCACGCCCTTTTTTCCTGGATTGCCCTGGCAGACGCCATAGCATGGCAACCATGGAGCCTGTTTTGCTTTTTGTCACTGTCACCATATGTGTACTGGATACCGCTGACAGAAGCGGTACTGCAGTGCTAAATAGCAGCATTCATTTGCCTTTGCATGATAGCAGAGATGGTGATCAGTCGTTTTGTACCGTCTGCTGTGCCATTGTAAATTGGCAATGAGATGACGGTTATCTGTCGTTCTGTACCATCTGCTGCTGCTATGTGCGCCCCTGGCTGAGGTCAGCTGGGGGCGCAAAGACAAAAATGGGAGTGATTCCCCAAGTCAATCCCTCCTTTATGGTATCTAAAAATAGAGTCAGTCGTGCCTAGAATATGGGCAAGTGTACTAGAGAACCAGTGTACCAGAGAAACAGAGAGCACAGCCGCTCCAAGTCAGATCCCGCAGAAATGATGAGCTGCATGCCATTCATGGGGGGTGCCCCTGCAACAACCCCATCCATTGCTTTCCTCCTCCCCCAGCCTTCCTGCGCTACTTTGGCAGTGTCCCCCCCATTTGTGTGATGAAGTAATAAAGCATGCAGGAATAAGAAACAGTGACTTGTTAGTGAGATAAAATGAGGGGGAGGCAACCTCCAGCTGCTATGATAGTCCAGACAGGACATTAAATGGTGTCGGGGAGAGGAGCCCAGCATCCCGCTACTATGATAGTCCAGGCAGTACAGAAACTTTTCTTTACACATGAAAGGGAGGGGGCTGATGGAGCTCAGCCCCCAGTTGCTATGATGAAGACGGTTACCAAAAAGCCATTCTGTACCATCTAATGGGAATGACTGGAATCATTTCTATTTTTACCAGGCGCCCCCAGCCAGCCTCATCTGAGGTCAGCCAGGAGCACTCACGGCTCAGACGAGGACCGCTATCAGTCCTACTGCACTGTACCGTCTGCCCCAGGAGGGGAGAAGAGAGGATGCTACTGTTGACTGCGCAGCACCGTGTCTACCAGCAGCATGCAGTATACATAGGGTGACATATAAAAAAGTCAAGAAATGATTTTTTCCCTTTCTATCACGGAGGGAAAGGGGGTAAATTGAGATATAGACCCTGAACCACCCCGGACAATGTGTTTGACCCTACAGGCATTGGGAGCTCAGCCAAGAATGCAAATGATTTTCGGAGACTGCAGGAACTGTGGGATAGCTGGAGTCCTCCATACCCCCTCCCTCCCTCCATGAGCATCCATTTGATTCTTTGGCTTTCCGTTACACATGTCACGCAGTACTGTGTTGTGGACTTTGTATCATAGCCTGGAGATTTTTTTAAAATGCTTTGGCATTTCGTCTTCTGTAACGGAGCTCTGATAAAACAGTTTTGTCTCCCCATACAGCTGTCAGATCCAGTATCTCCTGTACAGTCCATGCAGGAGCTCTTTTTGGATTTGGGACTGCATCACCACCCATGCTGATCAGAGCTCCACGCTGGAGAAACAGGAAATGAAATTCAAAAGTTTGTGGGGCTTTTCCTGTCTACCTGGTCATTGCACCCGAGTTCAGATTGCTGTCCAGAGCAGTCACAGTGGAGCACTGTGGGATACTGCCTGGAGGCCAATACCGTCGATTTGCGGCCACACTAACCCTAATCCGATATGATAATACCAATTATAGCGCTACTCCTCTCATTGGGGAGGAGTACAGAAACCGATTTAAAGATCCCTTTATATTGCTATAAAGGGCCTCGTTGTGTGGACAGGTACAGCATTAAATCGGTTTAACGCTGCTAAAATCGGTTTAAATGCATAGTATAGACCATGCCTTATAGGTAGCTTTCACTTAGTACTTAATGTAACCTGTGATACGATACAATGATATTATAGTAAATAATATCTATGCCTCCTCAAGCAAAAAATGTAACTTTCCTAACAAAAGTAGAAATACATTTGCTTACTTTATGTTTTCTGTTTTACTCTGTTTTTTCTTTGTGCATTTATGTGGGTGAATTGATTGTGAGGAAGCTACTGAGAATTTTCCAATCCATCCCTTAAGTGTATTGAATGGAGTGAGTGAAAGTTAGAGTTCTTTTTGTATTAGGTCTTTTTTTGTGTTGTCTTGTGTTGGTGTGAATGCAACATGAGAAGAGGTCTGTCCATAACTTACATAATGCAGTAGGGAGTGGGTGGGCCTTAATTTTGCAGGTTTGTTTCAGTGTTACAAAGTATTACAAAGGATGGATGGGTCTTGAAAATCATCAAAAAAATGTGTTACATTATTTATGGAGAGCCCCAAAGTTATGAGAAATGTGAACAAAGATCAGGTAAGGGAACCTGATCTAGGAAGTCTGATGATATCCTTAGCATTAAACCTGGTCCTGAGTTCACATTCAGAAACAGATGCTAGTCAAATTTCAGATTTTTTTATTATATTTTCATTTAAAAATTACAGGTTTTTCATTCAGCTGTATTTCTTTCCATCTTCTGCTGTAGATGCCCAGTTCTTCGTTAAAATAAATTTCAAAGTAGTTGGAAATATGTTGGATAAACAAGCCTGAGTGTCTCCAATAGTGGCTGGTTGACATAGGAGTCTAAGACTGGAGTCACTAGTGTGAAGATTAATAATATTATTTTCCAGAAGTTCTATTGCAGTGATTCACATGAGGATGTTGTACAATCATTAATAGGGTATGGAGGGAGACAGAAATTTTAATTAATCTTCCTAATAAGATGTGGTTCATACTACAAAAAGTTTGAAGATACTGGACCAGAGCCAAATTTGGATCTGTATCTGATTTTGGTTTCCCTTAAGCTTCAGGGGAAACTGCTGTTACTCTTCAGGGTTTAGGCTAGTTTATTTATTTATGGTGAAACTCAATAGGAGAGGTATGCTTTTGGAATGGCAGAAGATTCCTCGTTTTAGGATCCCTTGGCTTTACAAGCATGTTCTGAATATGGAATGTTGCTGAGATTCTTCCTACATGAATGTTTAATTTTGTAATGTGAGATCTTTCTGTAAAAGGCTGATGTGCTTCTACTTGCCATCCTTAAGAAGAGATTGTCATGAAACCAATTTTTGGTGCTGGAGCATTGTCAATTACCTCTTCTTTTCATACCTCCTATTTTTGTAAGAGGATTGCAAAGTCAGTAGCTGGTTTCATGAGGATCTCTGCTTAAGGATGGCATCCACAGAACATCAAGGATGGAATGGACCTCAGGAAGTCATCTAGTCTAAGCCCCTGCTCAAAGCAGGACGAATCTCCAGGCAGATTTTTGCCGCAGATAGCACCCTCAAGGATTGAACACTTTCAACACTAGGTTTAGCAGGCCAATGCTCAAACCACTGAGCTATCCCAGCCACATCCATCCAGCTAACCCTTTGAGATGAGAATGTACTTTTCATTCATTAATGATTTCCTGTTGGTTTAAAAATTAGACAGGTAGACAAAATTATCATGTTGTACCTCCTAGTAGGTTTAGATATGTGTCCATTGTTGGTTTGAGTATTGTGAGACTTTGCTGGCATACCTCAAACGACTGTCCAATGGTTCTGTCATCACTAGAGCATGAGTTAAATGGTGCTGATTGACACTTGCTTTTATCACTGAGGAATTTGAAAGGAACTTTTCTGGTTATTTCCCATGTTATATATAATGAGACTTCTTCATAAGATCATTTCTAAACACAAGACAGAGTTTGAACAGTATTTGAGGACACACTACTGCACATTTCCTCATTGTGGATTCTGCCATTTTAGTCTCTGATATAGTGCAATGCTTACACAGTATTACCTGCTGTGGAACTGCCTTATTCTCAACCTTACGGTAATGGAAGTCTCTCTGTTTTGTACATGCTATTGATGTGAAAACGCACACGTCTTCATATGCAAGTTTGCTGAAGGGATTCATTCAGAAACAGTGAGTTAGGCTGTGAATGTTGCTATCCCTTTAATCCACGTCCTCTCCAAAGAAAGACATATATGAGATGTAGTATGAAAATATGTTTGTTAATTCCTTTAATTTTCACATTCTGCACAAGCAGCCACCTAATTTATCCCATGATGACCTCTGAACACTAATAGAGATGTATCAGGCTTAATAACTAGGATGGCTTCCACACAGGTTTACAGCAGGCAGTACTGTAGCAAGTTCGGAATTTACTTTCTTTGTCTTAAGCAGTCATGATCAGGTTAAACTTATCCTGCAGTATTGCTATCAACAGCCAATGAAGGTGTGGAACATCTTTTAGTTCAGGGTTCAGCAACCTTTCAGAAATGATATGCTGATTCTTCATTTATTCACTCTAATTTAAGGTTTCGCATGCCAGTAATACATTTTAACCTTTTTAGACGGTCTCTCTCTATAGGTCTATATTATATAACTAAATTATTGTTGTATGTAAAGTAAATAAGTTTTTTAAAATGTTTAAGAAGCTTAATTTAAAATTAAATTAAAATGCAGATCTTATCAGTTTAGTGCAGTGGTTTTTAACCTGGAGGTGCAAGATGCCCTTTTTGGGGGTGCGAGACGTGAGATTTTTTTAGAAGGTAAATCATTGAAAACGCAAATTAAGCACAGACACATAAGTACAACTACTTTATTTAATCAAATCTATGTATATATTAACATTATACATGTTTTAATGATTACTGTAATATACAAACAAAGTTTTAAGTTTTCAAGCTAATTGCCGGCCGGAGGTTCTGTTCACTCAGGCTGGCAGTGGGCTAAGGAGGGCCGGCGGTCAAGACTCCGGCTGGCAAGGGGCTGATGACCAGAACTCGAGACTGTCAGCGGTCTGAGTATCTTAGCCCGCCGATGGTCTGCGGTTCCATCCACTGGCTCCTGCCAGCTGGGGTCCTGGCCGCCGGCCCCACTCAGCCTGCTACTGGCCGGGGGTTCTGCTCACACAGGCCAGCCGCTGGCTGAAAGGCCGGCAGCTGGGACCTCGGCTGGCAGCAGTGTGCCATTAATAATCAGCTTGTGTGCCACCTTTGGCACACATGCTGCAGGTTGCCAACTCCTGTTTTAGTTGGTACTCTTGGTTTTTAAAGCCCTGAGTGGTGTGGATGCTGGTTATGGTAAGACATCTCCTCTCAGAGCTTTGTCCTTCCAAGAACACTTCCACAGACAAAGCATGCTTTTTAGGGATCTCACCTGAATCTGGGTTATTACTGTTTGATATGTTGAAACCTACTGCACAAAATTTGCTTTTTGGTGACATCATCTCTGTCCAGTTTAAAAAAAAGCCACAAGACTTATGCCTTATTGCAAAGAAGTGTTTTTATTAAGACCATTATTGGATTATATTTGCTACAATTCAGCTCCCTGCTTCTCTCTTCTTCTTCTTCTTTTCATGTTCACAGATTTCAAGGCCAGAAGATACATCTGGTCAAGGTAAGGAACTTCCCCCAAATAACTACTGTTTGAACCAGATCATATTTTGGAAACAAAAATCCAGTCTTGGTTTAAAAAGTTGCCAGTGATAAAGAATCCGCCACAATGCTTAATAGGCTACCTATCCTCTCTGTTAAAATTTTACTCTATTTCCAGTATGAATTTGTCTAGCTTCAACTTCCAACCAATGAATCTTGTTATATGTCTGCTCAGTTGAAAAGTTCACATTGTCTTCCTCCATTTACTTTCAAGTAATTTAATTGTAAGACTATGATTTTAAAAGTTATTTTATTATATTCTTATCTTGTTTAATAATCTACTTCCTCCCTGTTTTGGAATTGACTGCTGTATAATGCAATTATTAATAAGAGTTTTGCCATTGATTCAGCTTCTGAAGGTTTAGGTGAATAAAACTGAAATCAATGTCCGTGTCCAACTATAAAATAGATACAACATTTATGTATCTTTTACTGCATGGTTATGAACCTCAACCAAAAACACACCATAGTTGAATAAGTCTGAGATGGCACTTAATCTATAACTCCCCATTTTCATTCAGTTATAACCTTACAAAACTTTACATTCTTTAAAAAACAAAGTTCTAAATTTTCTCCTGTTTGGTCTCAGCCCTAAAGTAACTTCTCTTGGCAGTTTAATTAAAAAATTGGTCCAGCTATTTTTGAGTTATCCAGGAATGAAAAGAAATCATTTATGACTTGCCTTCCTTATTTGCACATTCAGATAACTCAAATTGTCATTTGTTTTAAAATGTCAAAGGTATTAGTTTGTTAATTTTCCTGAATAAGAACTAGTACTTTTGATATCTTTAAAAAATATTTATATATATATCATGGCTGGCCCTTGCATAGGAGCTCCAAATAAAGAGAAGGCACAAAGAGTTCCTATATCTTATATTTGAACATAAGGTGAATTGGGAGTGTAATTATTGTGCAGGGCTAGTGCTAGCTATTGCAAAGTGGGTGGGGAATAATGGGAGGGAGGGGCTGGGCAGAGCCATAAATATGTTGCCCACCAGGGGATAATGTATCAGCTGAGGAAATAGAACTCTTCTAAGAGCTCAAGAAGACTATAAAACTCACCTCCAGAAGATATAAGAATGACCACGGATTTTATGATGTTCAAGACTAAAGATCTCCAGGTGTAATTCATTGTTGTGTTTTTGAAAATCTTTTTGGCTTAGCTCTTCCTCAGTAAGTTCTTCACACACAAACTACATGCAGTTACTCACACATATAAACAAACATACCACAAAAACTATAAAGTAGTCAAGCTATTTTCCCAGGTTGGGAAAAGGAATAGAGGGAGAGAGAGACTGCTGCTGTTTTTATTTTTAAATGCTCAGAGATCAGGATGATGGAAGTCATAAGTACACAGATAAACAGACTGGAGTTTCATGTAGAGAGTGTTACAATAATCCAATATTAAGAGGGCAGACCGTGGTTGCGTCCTGTGAATGGCATACTGGAATAAGACACCCATGCTCTCAGGCATCTCAAGAGAAAATCATGGTTAATGGTATGAAAAAAATCATATATATCTAGAAGAGATTCAGCCCAGGTTTGTGAGGAATTTTAGTGAAGTGGCCAAAAATAACCCACTACAAATTAGAAACTTTTTTTTCACTGATGTGTTGTGAATCCAGATCTTTAGAAGCTAAAATTCTGGTGCTTTAAACACGCTGCACTATCTATGTTTTTGAAAGTTTTTTTAAGTGTTGTGATTTGTGATAGTTTTATTAATTCTCGTATTTCAATAATAAAATTCTAATTGTTTGTAATACCATATTGGTGAGTAATACTTTTATATAAGACATCCAATTACAGCTTGTATATAATATTTAATTGAAATTAAAGCTAATATACAAAAAAAATCCTCTATCTTTTTTGTAAGTGATATCTTAATAGGAAATAATTTCATGAAAATGTCACTTGCAGTCAAAGAGAAAAATCTCAATTTTCCCAATTTAAAAGATGTTTCCATGCATTACCACATTCATGTTATTTGCTTGGACTGTTCATGGTTACTATGCTGGCAAAGTTAGTCTACCAATAATTCCTATAAAATGTGCCTCCAAAATTTCAGTTCATTTATTATCCTGTAAAGAAGTACAAAATATTCAAAGTCAAACCCCAAGCCATGGGAAACTCTCCAGTTGAAAGAAAGAAAGAAAGAAAGAAAGAAAGAATTGTGTATTTAAGTATTTCCATGCTTTCAAGTGAGCTTAGATAGTTTAGAGCAAACATGATTCAGTTAGGGAGGAAAATTGGGCACAGTTTTAATTGAAACTGGCTGGTTTTGACACTAGATCTGGTGATACTCCGTGGTTGTGCCTGAGTTCCAAATGTGTTTTTTTTGGTTTGGTCAAACCTTAAATTAAAAACATATTGATCACAAACGAAAGAAATATAACATGAATCACTGAGAAATGAAACTTGAATTTTACTCAGCTGTGCTGCAGTGAACAACAAATACTATATCCTTTCTACTGATAGTCATTCTTAGATTTATAACCACCAGTCAAGCGAGGTTAGGTGAAAATCCAAGGGTTCATTTTTTTTTTAAATATATCACCTCTCCTTTCCACAATGCAATTATACAGTGCACCTTCCTGTGGGAGAAGTTAAGACAGTGGAGAGGCACAGCCAGTATGAACCTCTGGATCTGCTGAGAAGTCTCCGTATAATGGTGTGGTCCTTAGACTAGCTTCACAGAGACCTATCCCTATCCCATGAGTCCTTTATCTCTATAACAGTCTCGTTGTTTATGTAGCTGTGCTGCCTTTATTTCTGATCGCACACCTGCATCATGAATTTTCTTTCTGGGTGGACTTGCAAGCAGAGAGAAAGTCCACAGAGAAATCTATGCTCTGCAGAGGGGAGCATGTCATTTAACAGCGGTTCTCAGTTTCCTATTCCTTGTCTCCAGAATGCCCATCTAGCTGGGGTTATCCAGATTTAACAAGGAGGAAATTCTATTTGTTTAGAAAGAAAGAAAAAGAAAGAAAGAAAGAAAGAAAGAAAGAGAAAGATATCATGACATGAAGACACGGACATCCCCCTGGTACAGTTCTAGAACTTTTCTTCTCCATTCCTGCCTGTACAATGTGGTGAAGAGGAGCATGTAGTACTAAATTTGTTGCCTATAACTTTTTATTATGCTGTGATTTCTCCATATATTTATTAGGATTATCATCAGTGTAAACATTCATCTCCTCACTCAGTGCTCCAGACAATGCAGAATATTTCTTATATTTTCATATTATTCTCCAGCTCGTAACATTTTACATTTCCAGCTGTTGTCAATTTATTGGTAATTTCTGAAATAATCAACTTGATTGACAGTTACTTACCTGTATTTTTCATTAGGTGTGTGTTGATAAGCGTGTATTATTTTCTGCTTTTTTTGGTTTATTTGTATACAAAATTGGTTGTAATTTGCCAATAAATATAGCAGAAGAATCTTAGGAGAGATTATAGTACTAATTGAAAAGCATAATGTGTTGATTTTGAAAGAAAGAAATTAAAAGCTGAATGAGTAGGAATGATTCACACTTCTATGACACAAAATGATGCCCTTTGATATGTTCTTAAAAATAATGTGAGGGTTTTTCTTATTGAATGCCACAGATATCTGCTAGCTATTATCAAAGTTGGAGACAAACTGGAGTCCTTTTGGCTATGCCAGGGAGTCAGAAAAAGGAAAGGTGACAGACTGGGAGATTATTAGTTAACGAGGTAGAAGGAAAACTTGTTATATTAGCCCAAATCACTAGGTCTCATTCCCATGGCAGGATTTGCCTGTAGCTGGCAAAAAAGGAGCTAATTTACAATCATCTCTCTCCACCAAAAAAGAAATAGTTTTGAATCTGATACTACATGAACAGTCCCATTGACTTCAGCGAGACTGCTTATGATGTAAAGAACTATTAATTGTGAATAGGAGTGTCAGAATTTTGCAATAAAATACTTCTAATATATTCAAGTCAAAGCAAAATATTAATAAGGATCCAAGAATTTTCTTTGCCCTCACCTAAATTTTGTATGCATTGATGAACAGTAATAAAATGCTTGTCATGGCCAACATCATCCTCATCTTCTTTGGTACTAAGTGTTCTTTTTTTAAAGTGTGGAAGCATTTGTCTTTGTGTAGGTTATGTGCCAGAGTATATGTTTCTCTTTCTTCTATGTGCAACTTGACTCATCCTTGGAATGAAGAAAATCTTTCCTTCCATATTACAAGATCATTCTTCACTTCTTTCTTCTGTCCAACCAGGGCTTGAGCAGAAACAAGATCTACTTCAGAATGTATATCAAATCTGTGTGATCAGTGAACCAGAGATTACTCCTGTGAATAACATCATCAAGCCAATTGTTGATATTGTAGGTAGACAACCAAATCTTCAGGATAGTATTTGCAAATGATGAAATCAAATCCATGTTCAATCTGATACAGGCAGTATCTTCTGAGGCAAACTAAATGATCTGTCTAACATATTTGTTTCTTGCCAACATTATACAGTTGGATTTTCAACTAAATGTTTTCTAGATTCTTAGAAAAAAAGAACGACCAGATAGTCACAGGTGTGTCTTGTTGTTCAAGCAACATGTTCTTAATTTCTCCAAAGAGGAGCATACATAACAATATTTCCAGAATTGCCATATACAAGTCTGCCTGATGGAAACGTGAAAATCTCTTTTCACATATTGTATTTTGCAAGATCAAGACATGAAGAATTGTAGAGATCCCTTGGCAGGTGTAAGAGTGTAGAAAAGGCATGTTTTTTACCAGGGGTAGCTCTAGCCTTTTTGCCGCTCCAAGCATGGCAGTCAGGCAGTCTTTGGAAGCTTGCCTGCAGGAGATCCCCAGTCCCGTGGATTTGGCAGCTTACCTGTGGGAGGTCCGTTGGTCCCATGGCTTCAGTGTACCTGCCGTCAAATTCGCGGGACCAGCGGACCTCCCGCAGGCAAGCGGCCAAAGGCTGCCTGACTGCTGTTCTCGCAGGGACCAGCAGGGCTCCCCCCATGGCTTGTAGCCCCAGGCACACACTTGGAGCGCTGGTGCCTGGAGCTGCCACTGGTTTTTACACTCCCCCGTGATATTTATAGACCACTGGAACTCCTGAGACTTGCACTGGAACAACCCTGCCAGTTAATTTGGGGTGCTTATCACAGGTAGAGTTTTAGATAAAACTGGGAACTCTACATTTAACCTTATTACTGTATCTCATTGTTTGGGTCCACATCAATGTTGAAACATCAGAATTTCCCATGGGAAGGAGATTCTGATTTTCACCCACACCTAGAATTTCTTCATGTTTTTCTACATGTCTTAGCACAATGCATCCCTAATGCAGTTGGAACTTTTTGGTATCACAGCAGCTGTATTCATAGAGAACAGATGATGGGCTAGGAGAAAAAGAAAAAAGTATAGAATACATTAAGGATTATTCTCTGGACATTAAGAAAAAGTGAAGTGCAGTAAGCTGCAGGTGCATTGGTTAATCCTAATAACAAATGATCACAGGGCAACAGACACTAGCAAAGTCTTGAGGATGCAACATCTCTGATGCTTCATATCTCTAACAGCAATATTTTTACCCCACAAATCTTGACAGGGAATCACCGTGCAAGACCCATTTGCTTTGACTTTTACAAGGCAGGATTTATCCCTGTCTAAGAAAAGTTCAGATACTTTTTTCTATCCAATAAAAATCTAGGATAACCTCATGGTTAAGATGAGGATGCAGGTCTAACAGGACTAAGTATAGCAACTCAATGTGAAGTTCCTGAAAAAGGAAACCTGCTTTTTGAAGGATTGTGAACCTTTTAAATATTCTAAAATGGCCATTGAGATTCTATCCACACATGGACAAAATAAAATCAGTGAAATTTTGATTTCTCTTATGACAAACACTGCACCCAAATCAAAGAAAAGCACAATTGGTAAAATTATAATTTTCTTTCCTTTTTTTAAAAAAAGTATTGATATGTATTTCCTGATTGGAAGTTTGATGGTTTTCACTGCACTTTTATTGATTTTCTAATAATTGATTGTCTGAGAGTTGTTTCTGGAAACCTTAATAACCAGTTGCCTAATAAGAGTTGTTCACTGCATGGCATATATATATTTTTTATTGAACAATTTTGTCACAATGTTATATATGCACATGAGTCTACAGCTCTTAAATTATGTCATTGGTTAAACATATTGTTTTCTAATCTTCACTGAGGTGTTTTAAATTAGATGACTTAACACATGGATTAATTCAAAAGGGTTTATTTAACACAGTAAAGAAGTCCAGTTGATTTAATCACTGTCCTGACATCTAACTAGTCATTATATAAGCACCTGATTGTATCATGTATCAAAATGTTGATAAGACATAGACAAAAGACTGATAATTAGAATTTATGCCCTTGAATGTTCAATAAGAGGTCTGTGCCAGTAGAGTCTGTACTTCTGAGTGTGGTGTTCTGTTCCATCTAGTGGCACCAAGACCACTCAGAGAGAGTTAAATGAGTTTGCTCTACAACCTTAGCTAACAGGCAGTTGGCTTTTATCTCATATGGTAGAGG
The DNA here is from genome assembly GCF_003597395.2 of Chelonoidis abingdonii. NCBI lineage: Eukaryota > Metazoa > Chordata > Testudines > Testudinidae > Chelonoidis > Chelonoidis abingdonii. Next base: position 281,825,705 of record NC_133769.1, on the reverse strand, counting down.
CTCATGCACTAAGTTTCAAAGGTCCCAGGTTTGATCCTGACGACTAGGATCTATTGGTATTACAGTTGCATAGCATTGTATTGGTTTTAACATGGTTCTGTGTGGCTTGGCACACAGGGAGCTCAGTGGAACCCATGTCTGAGGGTTATTTTTTTTAAGTTGTATAATTTTTGCTGAGGTGGTATAATAGAATATAACTGATATGGATCAACCTATAGTACCAGGTAAACCCAGGAAATGTGATTATTTTCTGTAACTCTAACTACTCATGCTAAAATAGGTCCTTATCTTGTACAGATGACTAGATGCTATTCATTATAATCAACTCTTTTGCCTTATTTCCCCATTTGTCTCATATCCCTACTCTGAGCTTCAGATCCCCAGTGTGCTATCCAAAAGTACATGGAAGGGTTTCCCTGCTCTTTTGTACTTGGAGTCCTCTCTCTTCTCTTTCAGATCTCTCATTAAAACCCAATCAGTAATAGTACGTAATATCTCATTATCAATAACCACTATACTGTATCTCCACGTAACTGCTACCTAATACACTGTTCTATGTCTGTCTTGTCTTTCCCAGTGCCTTATGGGACTTCTCACCTGGGTAAAATACCTATATGCTTGCAGGATCCAGGACTTGTATAAGGCAGGTCTTTGATGTTCTGCTCGTGTCTTAGAATTCATATTCTGCTTAATATTGATCTTGTTAGTTAGTATTAAGTTGTGCTAAGTTTCTTCAGACAGAAAGAACATATAGCTATTTTCAGCGAGATGGGTCTTTATGTTACATTAAGAGAACAAAATGTGAAGGAACAAACATAAGGCTTTATGAAAAAAAGCATGGAAAGCACTTATTCTCTCACCTTCTGAACTCAACTCTGAGAACATGACTGCTGTTGAGCCCTACACACACACCACATTCAGTGCTTAAACCATAGAAATGAATCATACAGAAAACAAAAGCATCACAGATTCATCACCACATACACCACTTTCCCCCCCCCTTTAATTTATTTCAAAACTAAGTCTAGCAGTGTGGGTGTCTGCATTTATGTTGAGAAGGAGGATATCTGTCAAGAGGACATTTGTCACTGGTTTCTCCTCCCATTCCTCATCTCTCCTTTGAGATTCACTTTCTACCGTAACATTTTCATTTATGTTTTCATTTACATTTTCAAGCCTGTAAAAATCATAATCATTTTCCTTACTTGACAGTAACTACAGGGCCACCAGCTTCTATTTCGATTTATTTTTTCTTTCTGAGTTTTTGTCCTGTAATATCTGTCCGTGTCCTTTTTCATTCCTTTTCCTTTTATCTCTCATTGTGCCCAGTGCCTTTTTGACAACTTTTCCTCACTGCCTTCCTTGCCTAAAATTTTGCATCCAAGTCTGCTGGCTGACGCTCAGAATGATGGAAGGCATATGTTGATGGGTTCTTTATCACAGTGTATAAGTAATCACTAATATTTTCTTCTCTAGCAGTTTGTTCAGTCAGAAAAAAGTTTGTTGGTCTAGTTGAATACGTGGACCTAGACTTTGCTGCTGTCCTAGCAACATTCTGGATCTGTACGGTCTTTTTTTCATCTGGTAATTAGTCCTATGACCCTGTCAGAGGGTGTCCCCTCCTACAGCAGGCCACAGCACACCCATGAACACGTGCCTCAGTTCTTCTCTCAGGTAACTCAAAAACTCCATGCTAGACTTTCTTTATTCAATAATACCCTTCCTGGGGATAAGTTTATTACAAAAAAAATTGTTCAAATATTCCCAAACATAAGTCCCAAAACATAGTCCATTTATAACCCAGTGCAAGTAGACCTTAAAAATAACATATCCTTCCAGCCATTGACGTAACACATACCACATTCCCATGATTTCTGCTGTTCTCAAACTCAGTCAGTCCTCCTCTCTCTCTCTCTCTGCCAAGACAACTGCCTCTGCTCTTCTGGTGGGAGCGCTCCCTTTCCAGCATATATTCTGAATCATTATATAGACTTCTGCAACAGATTTAGAAATAAATGAAATAGCTTGGGACCTGTGGCTGAGAATGTATTTTCAGAGGCTTCTTCACAGAACCAATCCTGCAGGCTTACCTGACGGATACACGTGGTCAACTTGATGATCAGGGATATTAAACAGCATCTGTCAAGCTTCTCTTGTTATAGTACTGTATCTTGTATACCCTGACCATTAGAAAGGGGTCACTTAATACTTTATTCTTTGGTACAACTGATACAACTCAACTTTTCCTTGCCCCTTAGGGGGAAAAAAAAAAGAATGAAAGTGTGTAAACTCAGTCTAAATATTAGAGCTACGTGGGAACTGGATTTTCTGTTTCACAGGAAATCCTGCAATTTTATTTTTTTTCCATTCTGAAATGGAACTAGAACAAAACTTTCTACTTTTTTCTGTAAATGAAATTAAAAAAATGTGTTTTGGATCAGTTGATCAAATCAAAACATTTTGTTCTAATTTTGACATTTAACATTTTTTATTTTTTTAACTATAAAAAACAATTAATTTTGTTTCTAAAAGTCACATTGAAAGGAAAAATAAAATAACTCCATTTGGAAAACATCAAAGTAGGATGTTATTATATCATCACATTTTCATTTTATTTTCTAAAATGATATTTATTATTAACAAAACTTTTCAGTGTTGAAAAAAATGGCATCTTTGATCCAAAAAAAAAAATCAAAATTTCTAACCAGATCTATTAATACTCACTTCCTTGTGTGATAGAAATAAATATGCATCAGATCTCTCAGACCCAGTTTATTATTTATTTAAATTTTACTCTCCATATCTTTAGCATCCTGACACAGATCACTGTGATCAGGACACAAATGATCAGACACCATGTCTCATCTCCTTGCTCTGTATCAGTCTCCTTCCTTTAAGATGCTGCATGTTGCATGGCAATATTTGCAATGTGCAAGAAGCCAGAAACAAACAATTGATTTTACAAGGGCTGTGTAATGAGGTATTACCTGATATACCAAGAACCTATGACATGCATTGTGAGAATATAAGGCTTCATTACATTTTTCTTCTTGTGAACCCCAGGGAGGTTGAACCTGACTTATTAGCTAGGGCTTTACGGAGAAAGAACTGTCCCTTGGAATTGCAATTGACTGTACCATTTTAAATTGATTGGCTCCTACCGAACATGTAAGATGTTCCTGCTGATAACTGCGCTATAGCTAACTTCACTCGATCTTTTGATCAATGTCAAAGAGATTAGCTAGACTAGATTGTCTGAGATAAGTATGTAGAAGTCATGATATGTCCCTCGGGACTTTGTGACTAGATCTGTGATGTTGCTTTTCAAAATGTACGTTGCCATCATATTCATGATCTATGTGGATTTGTGGCTCTTAAGATGTCTGATTTTTCTGTGTGACCTCAGGGGGATGTTTGTGCAGTCTACAATACATAGGGTGTCATAAAACTTGTTTTACGATTTCTTGTTTGTGCTGTCGTCCCATTGGAAAAATAATACACTAACTAGCTCCCTTGAGGACAGCAGTGAGAAACTGAGCAGTACACTGTGAGGTGGCTGACTGGCTGATAACAGTGTTTCTGATATTTCACCAGTGTAACACTTCCATTGTCAGAAACTGTGAGGCAGTCCTTACCTTAGCTTAGTTTTGCATGGATATGCTGCATCTGACTTTCCAGACCCCCACTGACCGCTTCACACAGATTACAGATTATACACCAAACATGTATCTCTGGATCATTCATCTGCCAGCTTCAGAAAACTTGATGAGATGGAGGAAAAGACTTCAGGAGCAAAATGTGTTTATATAAACACATCTACTCTACCTAGATGTACAGCAGATAGAGTTGCTTTAGCAAAGCAATCAATTTTTTCTTCTTTTGGTTACAAATAACTCTAATATTTGGATGCAGGGGTAATGAAATGTTGTTATCCTTATTGTACAAGTAAAGATCAACAGAACTGTGCTTAGTACGCCCTGATTGAAGGGGTCACCTTAAACTGACCCTCAGTTGCTAAGCCGGAGGTAGGGATGCCATATCCCAGTGAAGATACAGAGAGTGTGGATTCTGCTTAAATGTCCTAGGCACCCCTTGACCTTTCCTTCTCCAGTGTTTAGTGAGAGCTGATTAGACTCAATCAAAGTTCTTCTTTTCAGCTGATGATTCCTAGAGATGACATCATTGTTGAGCAATTCTAGGGCTAACTCTTAGACCAGACAGGGGAACCTTTTTTTTATCACGGGCCATTGACCCACAGAAAAAGATCAATTGCGGGCCACACACAAGTAAAAAAGCAACTTAATTTGTTTTTAGAAAGAGAAATATAAAATGTTCAACTCACCTGTCTGGGGGGGTACAGAGGCTCGGGGCTTCCCCTCTGCAGTGGAGCAAGCTGGCGCTCGCAGATCCAACCTCATAGGGGTGTGGGGAGTGGGGGTAAAGAGCACTGAGTCTCAGGGCTTCCCGCCTGGGCTGGGTGAGCTGGTGCTTGGGGCTCCAGCCCTGCAGGGGGCGGGGAGAGGGATGCCAGGACTTGCTGAGGGATGGATTAAATTAAGCAACAGGCCAGATCCAGCCTGCATATCATAAGTTCCCCACCCCTGCCTACACCTTGCATTAGGACAGTAAAAGATGACACAGAGACTGTACTTGAAGTGAGGATCCCTACTACCTACTGAAATCACTGAGAGCTTAGCTGAGTGGCAGAACCTCAGAAGCAATGGCAGCCTGCAGTAGTGGAGAAATGGCAACATAGAGACTGTGGCATCTCTGAACCAGTTGCCATTGCTTAAAACACCCTCCCCTCCAGAGATGGGAGCTGAACCTGGGAATGAACCTTTGAATTCTGGGTCTTTGCTAACCAAGGACAGCCAACTGTGAGTAGGATGAAACAGTGAAGAGGGGAATGATGTGTTAAAGAGACAGTTGTCAGACTTTCCCACTGCAGATGAGAAACTGAGGCAAAGGACACTGCACAACACTCTGTGAGCTCTGGTTTGCTTATGGTCACATGCTTTGGAATGTGATGTTTTCCCAAATTAATGCTGGGTTCCCTTTCTCTTTTAATAAAAGTTCTCTGTTATTATACACAGACTCAGTGCTTTCGATTGGGGAAGTATTGCCTCTTAGAAGCACCCTGGGGTATAGTTAAATTTTCTCAGATTTCCTGGTGGGGGCTCAAGCCAGTTCTGTTTTGTGTTATTAAGAAATACTGAACCTGGTCCTTGCCGCTGCTAAGCCCACTCAGCAGAAGGGTGACATTCTCATTTGCTCTGGTCTAAAAGGTTCACAAAAGGCATTTCCCCTTGAATTTACAGCAGCTAATAAATCCCACTAGATGAAACTACATGTGTGGATTCTGTCAGGAGCAGTTTTGTTTTTTGTCTGAGAGTTTGCCTCAAAGCCCAGTGATAGCTGATTGCAAACTTGGTCCATCTGCAACCATTACCGTCTTTATGTAAATATCACTTCTAGGTGTAGATACTTTAATCAGCTTATTTGAACAGCTGCACTGGTTTGAAAAATATAGACAGCTATAATGCTCAGGATTTGCTTAATGCTGAAATGTGTTCATTGAAATATGGTGAATAAGAAATACAAAGGCGTTCTTTTAATGAATCTAACTGAGATGTGGTAGAATAGTTACAAGAGTATCTAAATCCCACTTCAGAGGTAGTTCAGATGACCCTTTTCCCCCAGCTGCAACCAGAAATCCTCCTAAAATGTGAATGCTGCATCAGTAGTGCCACACCCATCCATAGGGTTCAGGCCAACCTCTCCCACATTGTTAGTACCTTTGAGGGCACTGGGCTGGCCCTTGCTCCCCATAACATTTAATTAACATTTTGAAAAGCTTGCATAGTTCAGTTTCAGTCTGAATGGCACAAAGAGTGTTAGAGTTTTGATCACTTGGGTATTTGTGGCATTTTCAAAACAGGACTGTAAGTGGTCACAAGTTTCTGAGAATCTAGGAGAAAGCAGGGAGATCAGTGTGCTGGTCTGAGGAAAATGGGCACTCTTTTTCCTTTAAGTAACATGAACAATATTGTAATAAAATTATATGTGCCAGTGATTGAAATACTATATTAATACCTCTTAGTATCCATTATTTTGTATGGTCCCTGATTCCTCCAAGTGGTGTCACATATACAGTGGGTATTCTTCACTGTTGAATTTTGCATGTTATCTTTGATTTAGTGAATTCATGTACAAAATCGCATGTAACTAGACAATTCCCTATTGACTACACATTAAAATACATTCAAATTATTCCAATTAGTACTGTAGCAAAGATCAGAGTTATTGTAAAATCAAAACATCTCCCCATATCTTCCCATTTGAGCTGATCTCATAACAATGAATATTTTGTTCTGATTTCAACAACTTTTGGTCTTGTCATCCTACTTCTTTTGTGTGGTTTACCATGATAAGCGCAAGAAATTTGGAGCTCTGGAGTTCAGTCCTTTTTGGAAGATGGGAGAACACCAGCAGCAAAGGCTGCTGACACTCCATTAAATCCACAAATAAAGCTACATTTTAGAGATCTGCAGTGCAGATATTAGAGAAGAATTTGCCCCTAAGGACTCAAGATGATTTATGCCCTCTCCAAACTGAAATCATTCCTGAAGTATCACTTGCCCAATAGCAAAAATATTGGAGTTTATATACATAGATGCAATGTACTGTTCTGTCATGTATATATGCACATTTTGTGCTCAGATTTGATGATGTTAGTAACTTTATAGTTGTGTGCCATAATTACATTAAATCAATTGTCTTAAATGAATATAAATATGGCACACCGCTTCCAAGGCTGTTTGGGTGCTTCCCTAAAAATCCTCAAAAGCAAAGTGATCAAGATTACATCTTGCCAAAACCTGTTGGAATTTGGACTTTGACAAAGAACTAAAACCACAGTTTTTCTGAAGTCATTAAAGTCTTCCATTTCTCACCCCAATTTTACTATAATAATCTGCCTTGCATGGATATATGTTTCTCAGTAGCAACATCATTATAACTGACAAGCACAGCAGAAAGGCCAAATATGGAATCAACCAGAGTGATTTACTTACAAGGGCACAGTCTTCCCTTTAGGCAGACAACAATCCGTTATAAATGAACCCAGCTCCTGTGCTTATAATTCCCTTTGGATCTGATAGTGACTGGGCACTGTTTCTAGCTCTGGGTCTCTTGTGCATACTCCCAGTTGCAGAACACCATGACATCCTTCAGACCCTGCACTTTAGCTACTTTACATCCCTAAACAAGTAAAACATCCTTCCTGACCCCACAATGGTCAGACAAGTTCCTGAAAGGCCCTGTGGGTCTACACGTGGGTCTGCGGAACTGCTAGGCATCTGATGTCTCCAGGTTGCCACACAGCAGCTGCCAACCAGCTCATGCTCCACTGCGCATTACCTGATATGGTCACAGTCTATGGGAAATCCTGCCTCAAGGGGTTTGATAGGCAATACTGCAGAACACTGTAGCTGCCATGACCATTCCTGCTCCTGAACTCCTGGCTTCAAACTTGGCTTGATTTGGACTTTGCCTCTTGACCCAGATCTTGAAACCTGACTGGGGCTCAGACTCTTCATATCGACTCTGCCCTGGAACCCGACTACAAACTCCTCTTCTACTCCCAGCCTCAGGTTTGACCCTGCTCTGATCCTTGCCCCTGACTGCCTTTGTTAGGATCCTGACAGATCCTACAGATTCACAGAAACCACCTGACTGTGGAAGATCTAGTTTCTGAGTTGCACCATTCAGAAACAATGTGGCAGTAAAGCCCACTGGGCTAAAGGATTTTGCTGGACTGACTTTTCTAATTTGATGATAATTCTGAACATTTTCAGAACCAAAACAGATATTTTTCCTAATTTATTTTTATTTTTATTTTATTTATTTTTATTTGGTGGCCCAATGAAAGAATCAGTTACTCACACAGATCTAGTCTTAACCCAGCATACAGGTTACAATACACAGGAATTTGAAGTGAAAGTTACAAAACTGAAATTCACAATTTGACACAGATGTACCCTCAAAACCTAGATGTTGTCCCTCTGGGTATGGGTTATTATAATTATATTTATTTTTTTAAAATGCGTTGGTGGAGCAATGCGATGAAGTTTCTATTGCCACAGCTGCTATCACAGTTTTTGTAAACATATACAATAGACTTTATTTATTTATTTGTTTGTTTGTTTGTTTTATTTTTTCTCATTTTTTTTTGTTTATTTATTTATATTTTTCTCATAAAGTTTTTCGTTTCCATCAAATGCTGATTTGAAGAAATCAAAATATCTCACAGGGATGTATTGATTTTGCCAAAATTTCATTTTGATAAGGTCATTTTTGTTTAAATCAATGGAAGTGAGGCAACTAGGCACTTTTGAAAATCCTACTGAGTACCTAGAGACCATTGTAAATCTAGCCCCCCAGTTCTTCTGAAAAGTTTACTCATAGTCAAAACTAATTATTTCTATGCCATAGGAATCCTAGTTTTGTTTGTGTTCTTTTTCTATGAGATTCAGTAATTTTCTTTACTACACAGATAAAGATGGTAGAGAATTATTTGTAGGGGAGGCTCCTGGGTAAACCTCAGACACAGGGCCTCACACACAGAAGTGATTATTTTGCTAATATTACTTTGTTTTATGACAGATCACATACATTTTCCATTGACTCTGCTATTATAACATCCAAATCACACTTTAGTCTAAATGATAATTGCTGTGTGCAAGAGATTCTAACAGTGTGATCAAAGGCCTGATGAAACTTTCGGTCTAATACATGGAAACTCATTGTGCTCTGATATGTGTGTGTGTGAATTTGGCTTGAAGACAAATGAAATGCTTAGAGACCAATTAGTAGGAAAATCATGCTGCAATAATTTATGAAAGGCTATTACTGGTACTTCGTCTTATCCTAGAGAAAGTTTGTGTTCTAGCAGGCTAAATTAAATCGCTTAGATATTTGCTGACTAAGCTACTCACTTGTAAAGATGGAACATGCCAGAGGAGTCCAGAAAGCAGAATTCCAACAAGATAAACAAAAGCTTTTGTATTCCTGCTAAAGGCTCCTCTATAGCAAGCAAAAAAAAGAAAGAGTTCCACAATCATGTGCCTACTGCAGTTTTGTGACCTATTTAGTAAATGTTTCAGGGACTCCTGTAAAGAAAGTGACGTATAATAGTGGGGAAATAAACATTGTGTTTGGAGACATATAACAGTGTCTGTTTTTTCTAATGTTTGTTTGATGAAGAGAGAGGACAGAGTTGCAGGAAAAAGCAGGGACTGTCATTGTAGGCCAGCATATCAGAAGAAGGAGAGGGATGGGATTTTTAGAACAAATAATGGAAGTATCCTAACAACCTGGTAGTCATGAGGAACATTAACTGTACATGTACTGCCCACATAGCTGTTGGAAAAACAATATGGCAGGACACATATCATCCAACACATTTTTAGAATGTGCTGGGAACAACTTTTTGTTTCAGAAGGTGGAAGTCATAACTAGTGAGACAGTTATTTGAAACTTAAATAGGGAGGATCTGGTTGAGAATCTGAAGGTGGAAGGCAAGTTGGGTGAAAGTGACCACAAAATGATAGTTCATGGTTCTAAAACAGGGATCGGCAATCTCTGGCACACAGCTTGCCAGGGTAAGCACCCTGGTGGGCCGGGCCAGTTTGGTTACCTGCCACATTGGCAGGTTCGGACAACCGCAGCTTCCACCAGCCATGGTTAACCATCCCAGGCCGATGGGGGCTGCGGGAAGCGGTGCAGGCCCAGGGCTGTGCTGGCTGTGGCTTCCCGCAGGCCCTATCAGCCTGGGATGATGAACCGTGGCCAATGGGAGCCGCAGTCCGCCAAACTTGCCAATGCGGCAGGTAAACAAACTGGCCTGGCCCGCCAGAGTGCTTACCCTGGCGAGCCGTGTGCCAGAGGTTGCCAATCCTTGTTCTAAGAAAAGGAAGGAGAGAGAGCAGCTAAATAAAGATAATGGACTTCAAAAAAGCAGGTTTAAACAAATTCAGAGAGCTAATAAATATGGTTCCGTGGGAAGGAAATCTTAAGAAAATCATAGTTCAAGAGACCTGACAGTTTCTAAAAGACAGAATATTAAAGGTGCAACAGCAAACTATCCCAATAAAGAAAAAAAATAAGAAAATAGCAAGAAATCAATATGACTGCAAGAATATACACATCAAAAAGGAATTGTACGAATAATGCAAACAAAGAAAAATAGCTAAGAATGAATATCAAAGATTAATATGAACATGCAAGGACAAAATGAGAGAGGCTAAGGCTCAAAATGAGCTCTGACTAGTAATAGACATAACACGCAATAAGTTGAGGTTTGATAAATAACATAGGAGTGAGAGAATGATGAAGGAAAGTGTAAGTCCATTATTTAACAGGGAGGGAAAACAATTGAGGGTCCACAGTTAAAGCTGAGGTGTTTAGTTAATTGTGACCAGATGCTTAACGCAATTAATAAAAACAAAGAATAAGGAGCTCAGGCCAAAATAGGGAAAAACTGATTAAAGATTATTTAGAGATACATGTTCCAAGTCAGCACAGCCTGATGAAATTCATCCTAAAATACTTAAGGAACTAGCCAAAGCTCTCTCTGAACTATTTGCAATACAGGTCTGTCGCAACTTATGCACATTTAACATGCATGATTTTGGCTTTATGCTGTATGGCCAGAGTCCAGGGGACATGGCCTCAAGAGGAAGAGGCGTGGCCTCAAGATTCAAAGCACCTGGAGCAACAGCTGTGGCTGGGAGTCCCAGGGCCTTTAAATCACCCAGGAGGCTGCCAGCTGCAGAGGTGGCTGGTAGCCCCTGGGGCGAACCAAAGGGCCTGAGGCTTCAGCCACATGGAGCTCTGAGCCCTTTAAATGCCAGCCCCAGCCTGGCTGCCAAAGCTGCGGGAGGGATTTAGAGGGCTCCTCCTTGCTCCCCACCATGGCAGGAAGCCCGGCGGACCCCTTTAAATCCCGCCTCCAGCTCTGACGGTCAGGCCAGGGCAGGCTTTAAAGTGCTCCTCTAGGCTCCCCGTCATGGTGGGAAGCCCAGTGGAGCCCTTTAAATCCCACCCCAGTGCCACCACTGGAGCTGCAGGTGGGATTTAAAGGGCTTGGGGATGTAATTTTGAGTATAGGCGGTTTTCGCTTTACACGCTAACCGCAGAACGGAACCCCCGTGTAAGATGAGACTTGCCTGTAATCTATGAGAACTCATAGAGGACGGTTGAGGTTAGATGTCTGGAAGGCAAACATAGTAGCTATCTTCAAAAAGGGGGGAAATGGGGAACTAGGGAATTATAGACCAATCATCCTAACTTCAACACCAAGAACGGTACTTAACAAATTATTAAACAATCAGATTGTTCGAGCCTGAAGGATAATAAGTAACAGACAACATGAAATTGTCAGAAGAAATTCTGCCAAACCAATCTAATTTCATTTTTTGACAGTGTAACTAGTCTAATGGATAGGTCATATGTGGTATAAGTGATGTATCTGGACATTAGCAAGACTTCTAACACAATCCTACATGACATTCTCATAAGCAAGCTACGAAATAAGGTCAAGAAGAAATTAGCATAAAGTAGATGGGCAGCTGGTTGAAAGACTGTACTCAAAGGCTATCCCTACACTTATGGAGGTGTCTAGAGTACAGGCACTACATGCAATAGCTACACTCCATAGTGAAAGGCACGTTGCATCCATACTGTCACTGCAGCAAGTAGCTACACACCACAGTGAAGGGATCTAACACTGGGGAAAGACTCGGGCAGCTCCCCACTGCCATAGCTTTTCCCTGTTGCCTTCCCTCTGCCAGAGTCTTTCCCCACTGCCAGAGCCTTTCACAGTGAAAGGGAAAGACTTTGGCTATCTTGAAAAAAATAACAGCAAAGATGTGGGAGGTGCTGCCTGGGCATGTAGCTAGCCTGTGTTGGGTATATACTGTGGAGATTCAGGTGTGTAGGGCACTTTATCCTCCTCTATTCGTCTAAGCCAAGCCTCATTGTTCACACAACTATTTATACCCATGTTAGCTGGGCATGCAGTGTCTGTACTCTACATGTTACCGTAAGTGTAGATGTACCAAAAGATTAAATATCACTGGTTCATCAAGATAGGATGATGTATATCACCTAGGGTCCTGTAGACACTCTTGGGTCTGGTACTCTTCAATATTTTAATTAATGATTTCGTTGATGGAGTGTAGAGTATGTTTATAAAATTTGCAGATAACACTAAGTTGGGAGTAGTTGCAGGCACTTTAATATTAGAATATTAGATAATACTAGAATTCAGAATGATCTTTATAAATAGGAGAATTACTCTGAAATCAACAAGGTGAAAAATGAAATGTACACATATAGAATGAGGGAGTTATAGCTGATCAGAATTTGAATAAGTCAACAGCGTAATGTTATTGCAAATGTCATTCTAGGATGTAAGAGAGACAAGATGGGTGAGGTAATCTCTTTGTGTGGATGAACATCTGTTGGTGAGAGAGACAAGCTTATCCCTCTGTGGAAGTGGAGAACAATTGATTACTTTCCTCTTCATCAATGAAACCAGTAAACAAATTGGAGAGAGTTCAGAGAATAGCAACAAAAATAAGAGATTTGGAAAGCAAGACTTATAAGGAAAGGCTGAAAGACTAGGCAGACGTTTACTTTAGAGAAGAGAAGACTGAGGCAGGAGGGGGCATGATAACAGTCCTTGAATATATGAAGGACAGTTACAAAGATGACAGTGATCAATTGCTCTCTGTGCCCACAGAGGGACAAGAAGTTAAAGACTTAGTTTGCAGTAGGAAAGAGTCAGGTGAGATATTATGAAAAACTTTCTAACTAGAAGTAAATTAACTACTGGAATAGATTACTTAGGGAGGTTGTTGAATCCCTGTCATTGGAGGTTTTAAACAATAAATTACACAAAACCCCGTCAGGGATGGTCTTGCTATATTGATCCGGTCTCAGCATGTGTAGAATGGATTAGATGACCTCTTGAGGTCCCTTCAGTTCTGCATTTGTATGATTCTCTTAGTACTGAGGGAGATTCTGAGGGACTGGAGAGGAATTTGATTTCAAAGATAGCTTGGGAAGGGGAATAGTGATTGTCAGATGTGGATGGAGGGAGAGTAAAATATTTGGTGTCCTTGAGGGTCTGACAGTCAAATGGGGAGCCAGGAGGGAAGAAATAATTGTTATAGGAATTTATTTTACTATTGTACCCTGAGAAAGCCAATATTGTTAGTAGATAATTTGTTAGAATTATCTGTTACAGTTCTCATCACGCTGCTGAAGCTCTGCTCACTATGCATTGTTAAACTTGTTCCTTTGTGTCTTACCTTCCTATGCAGTACTGTCAAAGTCAAGGTTATTTAACTGTTGTAAGAAAATGAAACACAACAAAACAACAACAACAACAAAAAAACCCAGAAGCATACTGAGAAGAAAACAAATTAATAAAACAGAGGAAATCTTGTACAAAAGCGACAAATCTGTAATCAGACTTTCACCACATCAAAAAGAACAATTTACTTCAATTTTGAGGATACAAAGTGAGAAAACTATTTCTACATGTATAAAGCTAATGCAAAATCCCCATTTTGCTTTAGAACTGTGGCCAGCTTTGTTGGAGGGGGATGGGGAAGAAGGCTAGCAGGATACAGGTAGTATCCCTTTTGTTGACAGAAGCAGTACAAACTCTTTTGTTAAGATTTATAGGAAGCAGTTAACCAGCTCATAGAATTTCAGGAATAAAAGTATGCAGAACTAAACAGGAACATACCTGCAACTGAAAACATTTAAAAGAGTATAAAATAAAGCTACACTAAGATAAAAAAGATTCATGGAGTTAAAGACTAAAGAGCAGCATGATGGTTGCATTAGCTGTATAAACAACATTTAATGCACATGAGGATGCAAAAGTTTGGCAGTGATGGCACAAATAGACAAGCACATTAAGAAATGTGTAGGTAAAATATAAAATGCACTTGCTATTGAAAGTTCAGAATCATAACCTTCAATTTTGCTAAACTGAATGGATGAGGAGGTAAAAATACTTATGATTTACTGCTCAGTAAAACACCTAGTAGAGATAACAAGCCCTTCGAGAAAGCCCTTACAGTTTTAAATTACTCTCTCTCTCTTAAAAAACAAACAAAACACACACACACACACAAAACATAGCATCTGAAGCATTTATCTTCAAAGAAGCATGACCTGAACTAGATAGAACATTAACCAATTTTCATATTCAGCTACATCAACTCGCAACTTTGTATAGACTAGTATGGATTTTGAGCTCAGGATGCAGTTTCATGGACAGTGCATATCAAAAAAAAGTGGCATATTACTTCCCACAGAATGCATCTCTGATCTTCCTGATGTTACCATATTCAGCAAGTTGAATCTGAACCTGGGCTACAGCCTACAAATAAGAGGAATGTGCTCCAAAATCCTATTAAATTACAATGTTTTCTACACCTATAAGATAGAGAAAATAGAGGCCTGAATTTTCAGATCTCTACTGCAACTTAGACTTTTCAAAATGTCATATATGAGACTCTGTTAGCTATAAGGAAATATCAAGTGGTGTGAAGGGGTAAAAGTAGAGGTAATGTTAATTTCCTTGTGCTCTAAATAGACAGTGCTAGAGCAGAGGTGGGCAAACTATGGCCTGCGGGCCACATCTGGCTTGCAGAACCCTCCTACCCATGCCCTGAGCTCCTGGCCCAGGAGGCTATCCCCTGGCCCTCTCCTGCTGTTCTCCCTTCCCCACAGCCTCAGCTCACCATGCCACCAGCACAATGCTCTGGGTGGCCAGGCAGCCCAGTTGCAGAGCCTGGCTAAGCCGGTGCTCTGTGCTTTCCTGTGGCATGCCTGGCTTCAGCTGGGCAGCATGGCTGGAGCTCCACCAGCGACCGGTGCTCCTGGCAGTGCAGTATGGGGACATGGAGCAGGGGGGGTTGGATAGAGGGCAGGGAAGTTCAGGGTGTGTGTAAGGATCAGGACGGTCAAAAGGTAGGGAACAGGGGGGTTGAATGGAGGCACGGGTCCCAGGGAGAAGTCAGGAAGGAGGGGGGTTGGATGGGGTGGCAGGGGCAGTCATGTATGAGGGTTCCGGGGGCCGTCAGGGGACATGGAGCAGGGGTGTGTGTGGATGGGTTGAGGCCTCGGGGGACATCAGGGAACCGGGGGGGTTGGATGGGCCAGGACTCCTGGGGGAGGGCAGCAGGGAGTGAGAAGCGGGAGGGAGGAATAAGGGGCAGGGGCCTGGCCATGCCTGGCTGTTTGGGGAGGCACAGTCTCCCCTAATCAGCCCTCCATATAATTTCCAAAACCCGATGCGGCCCTCAGGCCAAAAAGTTTGCCTACCCCTATCATAAGCATCTTTCCCAAATCTGGACCTTAGCGTCCAGAAATCTGGGTGCCTAGCATGAACCCTTCTAAGCTTAATTACCAGCTTAGCTTTGATCTCGCTGCCACCATCCAAAAATTCCAGGGTTTTGGCCCCCTCTGGTCTCCCCAAAACCTTCCCTGGAGGGACCCC